>NC_080202.1:15154015-15457045 GCF_030028045.1 Hippopotamus amphibius kiboko
TGGACTCCAAAGTCCAGACCTTTCATTAACACTTCACTTGCCAACTAGTTCCTTCCTAATTTAGATACTATTTCCAGCATGAGTCTGCAATATTTCAGGTCCCTTGGTGCCTTGGCAACAACTTTGTTTTATGGAAGGATCAACTAACAAAAGAGTGATTCTGGTTGTAGATGCAGAATTTATAGTTTAGATTATTTCATTACTAGTATTTTGAAAATTGCCTAACTTCCCAATAGGAAAAGAGGTCTGAAATTTTATATAAAACAAAGACTTATTTCTTCTTGATTCTAGCGTATGCTGAGTAGTAAAGTCAGGTCTTCCTAATTTTAGTCTCTTTTGTAATTCTAATTTCTCTTACAATTTTTTCTTATGATCTCATAATAGTGAAGTTGCTTTTTTAATTATTAATTTTTGGCTCTGGAATTCCTAAAGCAATTTATATTGACTTATATTTTATGCAGTATTCATGAATGCTAAAAATACTGACGCCCAAAAATACTTGTTCCAGTGAGACAGTAAGGACAAGTGATTGCCTGCAGGGGGCCAGTCCCTTTTGTAAGCCACTACACATAGCATAGTGTGTAGGAGAGAGAGAAAAGAGATTCTCCTTTTACAAAGAGCTGTTCCCTCCCTGTTCAGGTGAAAGGCACTGCTCAGTGAGTTTGTTAGGAAAATCATAAAGCATCAGGCAATAGGGTTTGGTGGGGAAAGCCCTAGATGAGGAGTTATAAAACGGGAGTTCCTATCTAAGTCACTTACAAATAAAATCATCTGGCTAGACCCTGAATGTTTCCACATCTGTACAGTGAGGATATAATCTCTAGCCCGTCTTCCTTTCTAGATCATTTGGCACAGTAGTTCTCAACCAGGCTGCACACTGGAATCACCCTGGGAGCTTTGAAAAATACTGCCTTCTAGATCCCAACCGTAAGAGATTCCGATTTGATTGGTGTAGGATGCAACCGGGCATTGGGATTTTTTAAATCTCCACAGGTGGATTCATATGTGCAGTTAAGGCTGGGAATCCTTGGTTTGGAGGCTGGTTAGTAAATTTATTTACAGGCATTAGCAGATGTTCTTGACAGTGTAGATGGAGACTTTATTTACCATCATAATTTAAACTATTTTGCTTTAAAGAAAATCAAGTTAATCTCTGCATTTTCCTAGTCCATAGCACACAGGAAGCCGTTAATAAATATTGGTTACATTTGCCAGTGTACAGCCTTTTAAAGTTTTAAGATGATTTGAAAAATGGGGTTTGTTTGAGGTTCATGTATAAAGCCGATTAAAAGGGAGGACCTTTCTGTTCAAACATTCCAAAGAAATGAGAGCCTTTCTTTGCCCACCCCCCAGCTGGCTTCACTCCTTCACCCAAGCCGAGGTGGCTTGGGGCCGACCCTTGCTCCCGAGGCCCCAACGCTGGCAGCGGATCTGGCGGTACTACGAGCTCCGGGGCGGGGCGCCTGCGGGGCCGACCCTCTCGGCTCGCAGGACCCTCCCCGCCGGCGCGCTCAGCTCCGCCCCGCCCCGGACGCGAGTTGGGGCGGGCTGCTGGAGGCGCCCGGCAGCCGGGACTCCACAGCCGAGCCCCAGGGCTGCGGCAGCTGGCTCTGCGCGACCCGGCGGGCCCAGTTCGGCCGCCGGGAGCCCGCGCTGCCTGCGACTCCAGTCCGGCGGAGCCCAACGCGAGCGCCTCGTGCCCGAGCCAGGCGGGGGCCCGGATGCGAAGCTGTGCACCTTGAGCCGGCCCCATGACCCTGAGCACGTTGGCCCGCGAGAGGAAGGCGCCCCCCGCCTGCACCTGCAGCCTCAGTGGCCCCGACATGATCCCCTACTTCTCCGCCAACGCGGTCATCTCGCAGAACGCCATCAACCAGCTGTGAGTGCGCCGTGCGCCCTCCCGCCCTCTGCGAACGCTCGGAAAGTTTGCTTTTAGACAGCCACTTTCCCCGGCAGCTGGGAGCAAGGAAGGGCGTAATCGCGCTCTGCTTGCTTGAGGGTCTCGGGGCTTCTGGGGGCATAGTGGGGTGGAGCGGAAGGGTAATTCTTGGAGGCAGAAAGTGTCCTGGGGGTGGGGAAGCGGACAGAAGAATCCTTTGGGAGGATTTCTGGTAAACTTGGAGAGAATCTGAAAGTGAGGTCGCCCCAGGGAAATCGTCTGTGATGACTGAGTGACAGCCTTATGGCATTCGGGAGGCTCGGGCTGAAGGGCGGTCAGTAGCCTCTGAACCGCCGGCCGGAAACGCTGGACTCTCTTGCGGGTCCTGCTGGTGCTCAGGCTCGCGTGTTTGTTGTTTTGTTTTCTTGTTTCAAATAAGTTCGCTTGTGACCATAGATTTCTGTTGCAAAGCGGTGCACACAAAGAAAGGCAGTTCATTCTTAACACCCGCTGGTTGTAGTCTTGGAATCATTTCATAAAACTGGATTTTAGTAGTTTGTTCTTTTTCTTTTTGTCTCTGCCTGTACGTGCTTACAACCAAGCCTGCATGCACACCTCCAGTCGCCAAAGTGCGAGATTCAGTTGCATCTTTAAATCATCACTGTTTTCAAAGTCTTTAGAGTTGTTCCTCCCTTCCATTGTGGTTTAGCTATTTCTGAGAACTGTGTGCTCAAGCTTGTGGTTAATCTCACTTCACAGTTAAAAAGGGCAAAGTAGAGGAACTCCCCATCTATTCAAGTTGCATCCTTAAACTAGTTGAGTGATTTAGGGTTGCTTTTAGATAGCAGCAGTTTGGTCTTTGTAGTGTATTAGCACTCAGTCGGAGTAGCTTCAAGGAGTGTCACCTACAGAGGTTTTCCCAGACTCCTGGCACTTAAGCAACTTCTGTCTCTCTCCCAGGTCAATCCTAAAAGAACTTTTTAGTTTTATGTGCAACAACAGATACTTTCCATTATCCATTATTACAGGTCCCTAGAGTAGCGTGTAAAGTGATTTATAGATAATCCTAAATCTAATTTATTATTTTAACTAACGGTGTGCTCTCTTACCAAATCAGATTTGCATTTCAAGTTTTTTCCTTTGTGTTGATTCGTGGCGGCGCAACGATAGCCCCCCTCCCCCACCATAGTGGTTTTACTGCTCTGTATTATAAACTCTACAGAATTAAATCTACCATTTACTTGCATTTTCCCTTTAAAAAAAAGGACAAATGTAGTGAATAATCTGAAAATGGATAACCAAGCTTAAAATAAGTGTTAACAATACTTTGAAAATAAAAAAGGTAGTAGAAGCAACCCACGTGTCCATTAATGGATACATGGATAAACAGAATGTGGTATATAATACAACTGAATATTATCAGCCTTAAAAAGAAAGGAAATTCTGACATATGCTACAACATGGATGAACTTTGAAGACATCATTCTTAGTGAAATAAGCCAGTGACAAAGTACAAACACTGTATGATTCCACTTACGTGAGGGACCTTAGAGTAGTCTGGTTGCCAGGGGCTGGGGGAGGAGAATGAGAAGTTTGTGTTTAATAGGTACAGAATTTAATTTGAGGAAGAATAAAAAGTTATGGGGATGGATGGTGGTGATGGTTGCACAACATCAATGTATTTAATGGCACTGTACACTTAAAAATGGTTAAAATGGCAAATTTTAACCATATATTTAACTACAGTTTTAAAAAAAGGTTAAACAAAATTTAAAAGGTAGAGCTTCTAAGCTTTGTGGGGGAAAGGAGTTTTGAATCTTGCTTCCTAGTGTAGTCAAGCAAGTACAGATTTCTTTTCCTACTAATTAGTGACTTTGGGTAAGTCATTTGACTTCAGTTTCTTAAACTGTAAAATGAGAATATGCTGGTTCCTACCCCAGAGGATCATAAAAGATTATATGTGTGGTAACAATTTACAAACTATAAACCCCTGCACAGGAAAATGGGTTAATTGAAGTTAAACAAAAGCAAATAGCTGCCATTTATTGACCACTTGCCACTGTGCTGAGTTTAATGTGTATTATCTCGTTTATTCATCACAGCCACCCTATGCACTAATTTATTCTATTTACAGATAATGAAGCTGAGGCTTAGAGAAGTTAAGTAATTGCTCAAGACCATATAGCTAGTAAATGACAAAATTGTCCTTAGAATCCAGATATTTCCTAGGTTAGTGCTCTTAACCGCTATAAAAATGACCTTCTGTCTTAGTAGTTGCAAGGTCACTTTTGAGACTTATAGTCTTAGGAATTATCTTTAACTGCTGACATCTTCAACTTAGTGAAAAACATTTGCTACACTAAGAGTTTTGCTGCTAAGGTAGACAGTCTTAAAGAATTTGCAGAATATTTCTCTCATTTTTGCCTCTCTTTTGCCACTTTTTTTCTTCTTAAGAGAGTCTTGCTAATATTCACTTCTTCTAAAGTGTATTTATTAGTATTGCTTATGTTTATTTAACATAGTGTTGCCCAGTTCATCATCATTTTAAAATCTTTAAAAATCATTCTGAATAAAACCCCAAATTTTGTTAACTTAAACATACATATTTTTGGTGCCTAATTCAAAAGTTCTTAATTTGGGGTCCATGGTTGCTGAAGCCATGAATTGGCCTTGGAAGGTTAATGAACTCCTTGAGATGGTATGAAAATGTTGGGTAGATAAATATATTTTAAAAAATCACATTCTCAGAGTAATCTCGTAAATGTGATCTCATAAAAGGTTAAGAATCTCCTTCCTGGAACTTCCTTGGTGGTCCAGTGGTTGATACTCCGTGTTCCCAGTGCAAGGGGCCTGGGTTCAATTCCTAGTCAGGGAACTAGATCCCACATGCCTGCCACAACTAAGGAGCCCTGGAGCCACAACTAAGGAGCCCTGGAGCCGCAACTAAGGAGCCTACCTGCCTCAACTAAGACCTGGCGCAACCAAATAAATAAATAAAAAGGATTCCTATCTAACTCACTTACAAATAAGATCAGCTGGCTAGACCATGAATGTTAGGGCTAGACCCCTCAATGGCTAAGACCTGGGACAGCCAAATAAATAAATATTAAAAAAAAAAATTCCTTCCTAAGAGGAAGTATTGTTTATAAGGCCTGATACAGTAAAAACTTAACTGGTGTGAGCATTTCCCTGGGGTGCCAGATGTGTAAATAGCAGTGATGAATGGGAGCAACTAAAAGATTAAGATTTAAGGTCCTTAAGTGAAGACAATTTTAAGTGTACGTTTAGGGGATGGGATACCCTGACACCTGAGTACTCTTAGCCCAGTGGTTCTCTTGTCATTGCCATATGACCCACTCATAAGAGCTATTTTTCCTTTTCTCATTTGCTGCCTCAGATTTGCTCTGGGTTTAGAAACCAAGTAAAAACCAAGTAACAAATCCTATGAGAATTGTGTTAGAGTAAAAAGACCACAGTGAGCTCTTAGGGGCTTTCCTGTGGAGAAAGTTAATGCCCTTTAGAGTAGGGCCTTTGGATACCTATTTTGGTGATTTCACAGGCTCTTTCTAATTTCTTGACTTTTAACTGTGGTGTGTATATACGTATAGGTGAAATTAGAGAATAGCTTGGGTATTACTATATTTTTTTGGGAATTGTATCATTATTAGATTAAGGTCTCCCCTTACCATCGTGTAAAACTCACCAAATATAGTGTTATTTCTTATGTATTCAGTGAAGAACATTAAGACGTGATTGAATTAAATCCTGAAACAAAGAATGGTTACTGTCATAAGTGTTAATCCTACTAGAAAAATATATGAGTAGCCCAAAGCATCATCTGATCAAACTTTAAGTCTTAGATCAGACCGCTCCAACGATCATAAACAGTTCCATACCCTTTAAGAATCTACACGTGCTTTAAAATAGAACAAAAATCTGAACTTCTGAAAAATATGGGAGCCTGTGGTGTTTTTTTTTTTGAACCTTTATTATTTTTAGAGAGCCAACATTCAATCTCTGAAATGTGAAGTTGCTAAGCAAGGGGCCAAGACTTTTCTAATGTTATTGTTATATGCCAAACAAATAGCTTATCGACAAATAGGTGACTGTTTTTGTGTCCTGAAAAGTTCAGGGAAGGATCAAGAATTAGTAGATAAAATGTTGGCAAAGGGTATCATTAAACCAGTGTTCCCATTATGAAAACCGCTGATCAAAAGTGTTGGAACTTAGAAGCTTGAGACATTGCTTGAGTTGTTAATGAGGTTACCTTGAGCTTTTTATCCTTGACCCAAAATACTTGTATTTATTTACTTGGTTACACATGTGAGTTTGACTTCCTAGCTTCACATCAGTGCTTTCTGAAGCTCAAGCTCAGCAACAGAGGACCATATTGAGATGATTATCCAAAATGTACCTTTTCATGAAATTGAAAGGTAGAGTTTTATTTTTTGTATTTATTAGTGGTAGTACTAATGCTTTTTCAGTTCTTCTTCATAGTTATGCAAGTGATTTCACATGTGCTCATCTCTGAACTTAGGCTTGCATCAGAATTACCTAGATGGCTTATTAAAACACAGACTGCTGCCTACCCCTGCAGAGTTTCTGATTCTGTAGGTCTGGGGTGGGACTAGAGACTTAAATTTCTTTTCAGTTTCTAGAGGATTCTGATGATGCAGTTCCAGGGACCACACTTTGGGAACCACTACCTTAAAGTATTCCTGTGAGGCAGATAGGGCAAGTCATTATCCACATTTTGCGGAGTAAATAAACTAAAAAAATCAAAATGGTGACGTGATTTGCACAGGGGTTACATGATTTGTTATTGGTGAACTGAAACTAGAACTAGCATTTCCTGTCTCCAGATCTAGAGCTCTTAACAGTGCTGCACTCAAAGTCCTGATACATACATCTTTGTATATATGTGGGAACATTTCTTTCGATAAAATTCTAGCAGTGGGATTTCTGGGTCTGATGATATGTAGGTGTTAAAACTTTGATACATGCTGCCAAATTGTTTTGCAGTTTGCTTTGCCAGTTTGCTCTTAGCAGCTATAAGTAAGAGTATATCTTACTTATATACTTATATAGGCATCTTCACCAACCCTGGTAATATTAATAATGATATTAGATAGTAATTTTTTACTGAGCTCTTACTGTGTGCCAGGCATTGTTTTGAGTACTGTGCGTATTATCTCATTCTCTCTTCTTAACAACGTTGGCTTAGGTGTTACCCTCACTTAAAGATGAGAGGCACAGAGATGTTAAGTAATTTGTCTAAGGTAACACAGCCAGTATGCAAACACAGGCAGTCTCACTCCAAGACCCCTGCTCTTAAGCACTCCTCTATTTGCAGCTCCCTTACTATTGAAGAGCTTTAGGACCCTTTTGTATTCTTATTGGTCTTGCTCATTTTTCTTCTGTGATTTGCGTGTTTGTACTTTAACCATTTTTCTATTGATTTTTTTTTTATTTTTCATGTAGTACTCTATATTCTGAATATGTTTAAAAATATTTTCTCTTGTATAAAAGTTTTTAATTTTTATGTAGTAAAATCTGTCATTTTACCGTGATGATTTCAGTTTTGCAGCTGGCTTTTAAAAACCCCTTCTCACCCACTCCCAGGATTATAAAAGTACTTTTTGTATTTTTCTAATATGTCTACACTTTAAAAATATTTCATTCTTTAAAACTGGAATATATCTTTATAGACATACCTTGGAGATAATGCAGGTTCAGCTCCAGACTACCACAGTGAAGTGAATGTGACAGTAAAGCAAGTTACAGGAATTTTTTGGTTTTCCAGTGCATATAAAACATAACTGTTTACACTGTAGTCTATTAAGTGTGCAATAGCATTATGTCTAAAAAAAATAATGTACTTACCTTAATTGTAAACTGCTTTATTGCTAAAAAATGCTAACCCTTATCTGAGCCTTCAGCAAGTCTTGACCTTTTTGGTGGTAGAGGGTTTGAGACATTGCAAGAAATACCAAAATGTGACACAGAGACACGAAGTGAGCAAATGCTGTTGAAAAAATGGCGCCTATAGACTTGCTCTATTCACAGTTGCCATAAACCTTCAATTTGTTTTTTAAAAAAGGGGTATCTGTGAAGCGCAATAAAGCGAAACACAACAAAACAAGGTATGCCTCTATTTATTGTGTGAGGTAGACCTCTAACTTTACCTTTTTTCTAAAGGGACAGTCATTTATACCAATACCATTTATTTAGTCCATTATCACTTCACTGATTTGAAATGCTATTCATATTATATATTAAGTCCTCTTGACTCCTTTTCTTTCATACACACTTTTACTTAATATAGATTTAGTGGACATTTTGATATTTTGTATCACAAGGCCTACCTCAGTGTGTGTGTTTTTTTTAATGTCTTAGCTACTCTTGCTTATTTTCCAAAGAAGTCTTAGAAACAGCTTGTCAGTTTCTACTTTTAAAAATCCTGTTGCAGGACTTCCCTGGTGGCCCAGTGGTTCCAATGCAAGGGACGTGGGTTCAACCCCTGGTCGGGGAATTAAGATCCCACATGCCATGGGGCAACTAAGCCCACGTACGTGCTCTAGAGCCCATGTGCCACAACTGGGGAGAAGCCCACACTCTACAATTAAGACCTGATGCAGCCAAATAAAATTTTAATTTAAAAAAAAGCAGTTGGGGGCTTCCTAGGTGGCGCAGGGGTTAAGAATCCGCCTGCCAACGCAGGGAACATGGGTTCTATCCCTGCTCCAGGAAGATCCCACATGCCTCGGAGCAACTAAGTCCATGCGCCACAACTATTGAGCCTGCGCTTTAGAGCCCGTGAGCCACAACTGTTGAGCCCATGTGCTGCAACTACTGAAGCCCACGCACCTAGAGCCCGTGCTCCACAACAAGAGAAGCCATGGCAATGAGGAGCCCATGCACCACAAGGAAGAGCATCCCCCACTCACCGCAGCTAAAAGAAAGCCTGCACACAGCAAAAAAGACCCAACACAGCCAATAGAATAAAATAAATAATAAATTTAAAAAAAAAAGCAGTTGGGATTTTGATTTAAATTGTAATGAATTAGGTTTGGGGAGAATTAACAGCTTTATAAAATGAGCCTTCCCAATGAGGAATGTGATATGTGTGTCTTTTATTCACTGTTTTTAAAATGCCCTTCATTTAAATTTTATGCTTTTCCTCTTATAGTAGTTACACATTTCTTATTAGGTATGTTCATGGGTGTTTTACAAAGGTTTTGTTGCTCTTGTGAATAAGCTGTTTGTTCCCATGATGTTTTCTAATCAGTCCCTGTAGGTGTGTAGTAAAACTGCTTTTTATGGTATTTGCTTTTGTATCAGACCACCTTGCTGAACTCCTGGACCTAATATCTAATAGATATTTTAGGTGATTTTCTTGACTTTTCTGGGTGGATGATTGTATCATCTGTAAATGGGTTTTCTCTGAGTGTAACTCTTCATTGCTTGAGCTTAGGCTTTAGTGTAATGTTAAAGAGTAGCAATGCTAATGGTCTTATCTTGTTCTCCATTGTAAAAGGGATGCTTTTTATGTTTTCTAAATAGATGTATTGTGTGCTCTAGGTTCTGGCATAGATCACTTAGCAAGGTGAGGGCATTTCTTATTATTACTCATTTCAAATATTTTAAATTTAGATATAGTTTGAATTTTACTGTGGTTTTTTTTTTCCCCCACATTTTTTAGAAGGATAATGTTTCCCCCCTTTCCTGGGAATGCAGTGACGTATTGAGTTGCAAAAGTTGAATGGTCCTTTCATGCTGTTTGCATTATTTGTTAACATATTGCTAGAAATGGTTTACTAATATTTTAAGATTTTTTTCATTCAAATATTTGTTGACTCTTTGGTGCTTTGTCCAGTTTATGTATGATTTGTAGAATGATTTAGGTGTAATCTTCCATCTTTTTCTAGCTCTAAAACAGTCCTTTAGCAGAAATTCTGTATTTTAAAAGCCTAGAACCAAGAAGTCCTACTCCAGATGTTACAATTTTATGAAATTGTTTTACCTTTCAAATTTTAAAATTTCCTTGTTCTATTGAATAAGTGTGTTTATCATCCATGATACTTTTTTAAATAAATAAATAAATTTATTTATTTATTTTATTGGCTATGTTGGGTCTTTTTTGCTCTGCATGGGCTTTCTTTTAGTTGCGGTGAGTGGGGGCTACTCTTCGTTGTGGTGCTTGGGCTCCTCATTTGCCGTGGCTTCTCCTGTTGCGGAGCACAGGCTCTAGGTGCGTGGGCTTCAGTAGTTGCAGCACACGGGCTCAATAGTTGTGGCTCGTGGGCTCTAAAGCTCAGGCTCAATAGTTGTGGCGCATGGGCTTAGTTGCTCCGAGGCATGTGGGATCTTCCTGGAGCAAGGACCGAACCCATGTCCCCTGCATTGGTAGGCGGATTCTTAACCCCTGCGCCACCTAGGAAGCCCCGTGATACTTTCAAAATCTAGACTTGTCTTCTATGAAAATGGACAAACAGAATTATAATAATTGATAATTCAGTGATGGAAGCCAGGCATTCATTTATGATTTAAGAGCTTTTTTTCTCTTGTTGGTGTGTGAAGAGACTAAATAATAATATTTTTTAAAGGCATGAGAAGTCTCTTTGATTTTAAATCAATACTGTTTTTGTGGTTGTTTCTGATCCTTGAGTAGGTAATACAGCCTTAAAAGGCAGAATATTTTTTAAAGGGTGATCAAATAAGTTTACATCAAGTGAATTATTCTTCTAGGTGTTGTGGCCTTCAAATATGAAGGAGAAGTTAATTTTCCATTGTCACAATAAAAGTGCATTTGTGTTTTCATTAGCAGTGGTAAGTCTGTGTGACTTTATCCACACTTGTGCTGCTTTCAACTCAGTAGAGCAGTAATTGGCTTGGAACAGAGGGGGAACATGCTCTCAACTTTGGCCTTACTGAAAACCAGTTAACTGAAGAGTAACTGCATAATGAAGATGAACAGGAATGGGGAGGTTGTGATGCACTCAAGTCAAGATTTCTTTGATAAATCTGAGTGAATTTTTTTTTTTTTTGTAAATTACTGTTCTTTGGATTATGAGCTCACCTGGAATCACTCCTGAAATTGGGTAATTTCTTTAGACTTACACTGAGAAACCACTGCCCAAAGCCAAATAATTAAGGCTGTTGTCATTCTCTGGCTCCAAGAGCTATTGGACCTTGGGGTAATAGAGGGGCTAAACTACAGATCTTGCTCTGTCTCTTGGGTTTCTCCAGTAAATGTGAATCTTCTTAATTACCAAATGTAAAATTGCTTTGGGGCTAAAGAACAGTGGTGTAGATGCTACCACATAATGTTTCTGAATTTCTAAGGTGAAAGCAAAAATAATAATAATCAATATCTTAACTACTTTCAGATAGAGTTAGAGTTAGCTTTGCATTGTTAGAATTATACAGGATGTTGCTTCCACTAACATAATTAGGTATAACTTGAAGACATGTGCTAAAAACATCAAGGGCTTTTTAGGTGTTCCTATGATTTGGAAAGGATGTAGCAAATGACTATAAATAGATTGCTAGTACTACACGCCAGAGGGCAAATTTGGGCTCACTTCCTTTTTGCAGGTTGTGCAAATTGGGCAACTCTTATTTTCTGCATTAATCTGTTTTTAGAGGGGCGTGACCCTACTTTTCGCAACCTGAGGGATTTGGTGTTAGTTGTGTGTCTGTGAAAGCAACAAAATCCAGAGGCTTGAATTACTCTCAAATAAAGAGAAACCTCAGTGTTAGCCTGTAGTAGAGCAGGGTTTTTTTTAATTGTAAGGTCAGTTTTCCAGGTGTAGAAGACATAGAATTATTTAATTTTTTTTTTTTTTTTTTGATGATGAGCTAAATGGTTCAGTTGTTGCTTATGTTTTTCGGGGAATAATGTCTGACTCATTTCAGGGGGCTGTGGAGATCAAATGAGATAGTTAAGAAAGAACAATAATAATTTCAGTTATGATTATGTTACTTTTATCATTTGTACTTAATGTTTATTGACAGATTCATGTGGGTTTTCATGATCTGTAACAGGATATTTCAGGCCCTGAGAATTCTAATTTGTGCACTTCATATTGCTTGTCTTCTGTGGAGTCTGTATTTTTAAAACTTAATGCTGCGGACAGGCCTGTTTACAACCAAGAAAGCTTCAATACCTCAGCGAAAGGCTGATCAGGTTTATGAGCTTAGCATCTTACCTATGCATCTCATCTCTGTTGTTCTTTGAACTTTGTGTAGTAAAAGCCAGTTGATCTTCGTAAGGAATAAACTGAATGAGAGTATTTCTGATTTTTCTTCACTGATTTTGAATAAGTATCACTTATAACAGAGAGCTCTTAAAAGAGATGTCATTTCTTTGGAACTTTCCTCTGTCCCAGGTACCTTTAAATTACTGTGTTTCTCCTAAAGTTAATATACCCAGTTCTCATGAAGACCAAAAAATTTCAATTTCCTATTATTATATCATCTTTATTGGGGGGGGGGGGTGTTAGTTTGAGAAGTTGGGATATCTATGGGGAAATGTGAATTCTCAGTGTAAATTTTTCTTCCTAGGAGGGGAGAAGTAGATTCAGACAGGGTGTGAAACTGAACTTTTTGGGCGTCCCTTTGACCAAATTTGGTATAGATCATTTTATCAGCCCCATCTCTGTGATGCTCATTCCTCCCCCAGTAAAATCTCACACTCAATTCTTAAAGTATCCCATTCATTAAATATTCTATGTAAAAATTTTTAAAAGACGTCGGGTCACATATTCAGTATCTTATCATTTGTTCTTGTGGCTGATAGTAATAGTCTGGTGTTTGGGATGAAACAGACCTGAGTTCCAGTCAGTTTCATCACCTGTAAGTTTCACCACCTGTAAATGTCTTAATCTGTATAAGCAGAGGTAAAGGGTACTTGAGTGGTGAGAGAAAAGGAAGACTAACCTGGCACATATTGTGGTCATATTACAAATAGTTTTCAGTGAATGACTGTTATTAATCATTTGTGATAAGGAGAATCCAGAAAGACTTTTGTATAGACTCATAATGTTCTTTAGAAAATAGCTGTGAGCATATTTTGAATATGTCATATCATGTGGGCATAATTTTAATCACATTCTTATCGAGTACCCACTGACTACACAGTATAGTAACCAGCATTTGCAGACTTTACATAGCTTATTTAGGAAGGCTGCCAATTTTACAAGGCGGTTGTTGAATTACTACCAGTGGTTGGGAGCACAATGTGAAATCCCCACAGGCAGCATAAGAACAGAAATCATTAAACTATCTGCTAGTGGCTTTATGGTTAAAAGAAAGAAAGGAAAGTGGTGGGAAGGAGGGAGAAAAGAAATACATTCAAGTAATCCAAGGCAAAACCTCATTCCCTGCTTTCTCCAGGTGCTTATTAGCTCTAGATATTGTTACATCAGCACCATGTGGTAGGCAGGGTGGTTTCCATGGTACAGAGGGCTTGTAATATTTACAGTGGTGTGAACTATAAGGGAAAGGTGTGTGCTGATTTTGTTCTTAATGGCTTGGCTACCAGTTTAATGGCCTGGTTGTCAATTAATGGTTCATCTTATTTAGCGTTCTATAAACAATGTACAGCTCCATAGTTTAAGTACACATGTGAACCATCCTAGTGGACAGGGGGATCTTTTACACATATACAATAAGTAAACTTATAATTATACATCAATTAATAAGGGCCAAGAACTATATAAATGATGTGTTACACAAGGACCAAATGATAGTTTAACAATATTAATTCAAAGAAGAGTTACTGTAGGTACTAAAAATTTAGCAGATTGTGCCTTATACTCTCCTTCACTGAGAGAAATGGCAAACGGAGACTATTTCCATTTAGTGATTCTAACTAAATGAATTTAAACCCAGTATAATTTTTTTTCCAAGTTAAAGAAAAACTGAAGATTGTAGACTGACTAGTTATCATCTCTCTAACTTAAAGATTGAAAGCCATCATTGTTTTCATCATGCTTTATTAGTTACCTCCTTGGAAACATGCTTGAGTACATCTGTTGAGAACCTACCTTAGTCCTGGCTATTCATGAGTTGGGGCCTGTTCACTTTTATGTCTTGCCTGTGGTCAGTCTCAGTTATCATGGTAGTCTGCTATGCTCACACTGCGGGAATTCTTTGTTGCCATTTTAGACACTTGGAGAAATTCTCAGCAAGGCTGTATGCCCTGTTTGTCAGAAAATGGTAGCGTTGTAACAGTGTTTATTATGCTTTTTAAAGAAATAATGACATCTAGTCTCTTCCTCGACTAAAATCTGAATCACCCAATAAATATTGAATATCAGTGCTCTTTTATGGCAATCTTACAAATCAATTTGGGGAAATTTTTCAAATGGAGAATCTGTTTTAAAAACCTGTCTGCGTTATACACAGTAAAGTTGATAATATCTCATTCATTACCACCCACTCAGCTTAAAAGTGAACTTGTCTTGGGTGAGTGATTTTTTTTTTTTTTTAATGGAACTAGTCTTACTGGTACTTAAAGTCAACAAGTCAAGAAGCATTGGTTATCTTTTAATATTGCAGATAATGCATGTTTATTATAGAAAAACCAGAAAACATTGAGGCATTCCTCCTCTCCCTAAAGAGCATTTCCCTTATTCTTATCTCCCAAAGATGTTTACTGTTAATACCATTCAGGCTTTTCTATGTATGTATATACTTTAACAAATGAGATTGTCCTCTATTGTCTGCTTTGTAATCTGTTTTTTGTTTTTGTTTTTTTTTTCACTTAGCATATTGGGAACATCCTGCCATTGTCCTCAAATGCGTTTCTTTCATATCCTTTTTGAGAGTTTTTTGTTTTCCATAGAACTGAGTTGTGCCCTGTTGTTGCACATTTTGATTGTGTTTAGTTTTTTGCAGTTATAAACAAAGCCTCACTGAATAAATATCCTTGTACCTAAATCTTTGCACATGTCCCTGAAGGAAATACCCTAAAGCTCAATTCTGGGATTGCTAGACCAAAGGGATACATATTTCTAGAGCTTTTGATATAGATTACCAGTTTGCTCACCAGAAATGTTGTACTAGTCTACATTCCCACCAGCAATTTTAGTAATTTTTTTCATAGTGCTCCTAAAATAATAAAAAGTAAAATCAAGGTTAGGTACTTTTATCCTTCAATTCATCTGAACCAATTGGAGACCCAGAAAAGTTGATCCTTACTTGTCTTTCCTATCAGGAATCTCTGTCATACCCAAGCACTGATGGAAAATATTTTAATTTGTAAGCTATTTGAGTAGAACTTATGGAAAGGTGAAATAATAGTACATTGATAAGATGAAGCAACTAATTATCCTGAGATGGTGTTGAATATATATGTAGTATTTGTGAAGTTAGGTTTACTCCCCGTGTTTTTATTTTGGTCTAAAATCATCTCTAATTTTTGACTTAGAGATTTTTAAGCCAAAAGATAACTGACTTACCTAGGGTCCTGCAGCAAATTAACCTTGAACAACATTTCATTGCTTGCTGTTTAGGAAGTGTTAAGTGTCATTGAGATTTCCCAAAGTTCTGTCTTACAAAGAGTACTGAAATTTTAGAGGATGATCGTGTACATTAGTTTGTTAATGCTCGTAACTACACTTACGAAGTTAGAATTCCCTCATCTTGTTTATAGGAAGCAGTGGATATATTTCTCAAAGTTAAGGAGATAAACTTTTTCGGGAACAACCCATTTAAAATCTTGAAAAAAAATGAAAAATAATTTGCAAAAATGCCACTCTTCTCAGTAACTTGTTTTGGAAAATATAGTTATTTATCATAAAAAACATTAATTATATAAGACATAGTTCATGATTGTTACATTTAAATAAATTAGTAGATAAAAAAAATCTTGAAAAAAAGTTTTCATCTTTGAGGCTATTTGAGTATTGCATATAGGAGAAAGAAGAGTGTATGTATTTCTTAAAGCTCTTAAAGAATCTTGCTTTGAATATCCCTGCAGATCTAAACACTAGCCAGAGGGGCTTCTGGTGGACTCAAAGAAAAAAGATGGGAAGGAGAAAGGAATGTTAGCATGCAGGCCACAGTTGCATGCTGGATTCAGTAGTATTGGTTGCCTGCCTCTGTCTGAAACCGAGCTCCTATCTTAATGAAGGTGTGTGTTTAAGTCACAGGCGGAGACAGTTTTGGGGTGAAGTTTCACTTTTTTGTAGTGGCAGCAGTCCTGGACATGCTGCTGGAACACAGAGGATGAGTTCAGCACCTCCTCTACAGATGGTATCTCTGCCCACTGCTCATCTCTTTTACATAACAAGCCTTTGTTCACTGGAGAGTGGACCTCTGTGAGTTGGCCAGTCCAACTACTGTTGGAGACTGAAGGTGACTGATAAGGAGTCCAGAGGTCAAAAGGGACCAGTGTGGGGTCAGTCTGGCTTAAGGGGGAAAGGTAATCTTTTTGGCCTGCGGGCATCAAGGATTGAATTGCTGCATGGGAAATGTTCAGTTCATGAGCTTCTTCAGCCTTTCAGCTTCAGTCAAAGAAAAGCCACCAGCTGTCTCAGTCCGCAGGAGCAGGAAGGAAACAAAACGTTATTTAAAGGGTGTGATTTAATGGAACTGGATTGTGTTAGGGCTTTCACTCCAGAGATGATTTCTGTGGCACTGTCACTGTACTCTGCGAACTGTGAGGTAGCAGATATCAAATCAAAACCGGAAGGTAATCCACAGTCACTAGGGTCTTTTGTTGGGTTTCAGAGTGAAACCTCAGTTAGATTAGATTCAGGTATTTCACTTGCTAACATCACCATTTGGCCTGTTGTTAGGATGTGATGGACCACAAAAATAGGAAAGGCACATAGTATTTGCATTTCTAATTTGGTCTACTGCTTTTTAATTAAGTTGGCTTTTAATAAGTATTTTGTTAACTTCAGAATTCTGGTACTACAAATATATGATCACCAACCTGATTAAAAGTCTACTTGTTAGTGATTGTCCTTTAAGTTAGCAGTGGTCCTTGTTTGCAGTCATTGAGATTGTAAGCTATTGTCCTTGTCCTCTAGTCTAGTGGAACCATTGCCAGCAGGACTAGCTACATAATTCACAGGGCCCAGTGCATAATGAAAATGTGGGGCCCCTGTTCAAAAAGCATTCAGAATTCCAAGATAGCAACAGCAGAGCACTGAACCAAGTGCAAGGCCCTTTCAAGCACCGACCTGGTGCTGCTGCACAGATCACACATCCGTGAAGTGGGCCGTGACCTTAAATAGACTCGGGACTTCCCTGGCAGTCCAATGGTTAGGACTTCCCCTTGCAGTGCAGGGGGTGTGGGTTCGATCACTGGTCCGGGAGCTAAGATCCCACGTGCCTCACAGCCAAAAAAGCAAAACATAAAACAGACCCTGTATTGTAACAAATTCAGTAAAGACTTTAAAAATGTTCCACATCCAAAAAATCTTAAAAAAAAAAAATTAAAGACTTAAAGTTGATCAGAACTTTGCTACCTATTCTGCTTGCCACTTACTCTTTGCTGCTTATCTGTATATCTGAACCTTTGTTTTCTCTTTCCATTCTGTATCTTCCTTTTCTATATTTTCCTGTTCTGTTACATCCTCTCATCAAAGTTGGAGAACTTGCAGCAAGAATTGGAAATATATATACTTCTGCCCATAGTCCATGTGAGCACATCCTGGAATAATATTTTCTTCCATTTGGCTGGTGGAACAAACAAAGTTAGGATTTTCTTTAAGGAAAGGTAATTAATTGATTTAACTAAAAATACATATTCTGTATTAAAGTTTAAAAACTGCTTTCACAATTAACATTTGATTCAAACAATTACACTTTTGAGGTAGCATTTCCCCCCACATTTTATAGATAAGAAAAGTAAGCCTCAGAAAGGGTAAGAGATTTTTTTCAAGGTCAGCCAGCTGGTAAGTGAAGTTCAAGTCCATCCCTTCTAATGCTGTGCTTTCTCACTAGTTCATTCTGCAAGACCAAGGATTAGGTGACAAAATAACTTGCTTCCTCAAGATTGATCTGTTTTACATAATTTTCTGCCTATTTTCCAAGAATAACTGCTGGGATAGAATCATTAATATTTGTGACAAGATTTTACTTCTGTTATTTCCTATAACCCTTGCAAATAACCCTTTGTAGTAATATTTTAGCATAATTTTAAGGGAAAAAGATTGACGTTCAAAGAGATTAAATGACTTGTTCAGGTTACATAATTAATAAATATGTAAGAGCATTGACTAAAATCCAAGTTCTCTTTATATCTTGTACTTTTTTACTATGCTATATTTGCCTCTAATTAATTTTGTATCTCCACTTAGTAAATATCTGTTCATGTATTGATCACCTACAGTGTTCTAGGCACTGGGAATGATCCAAAAGACCAACTCTCAGCTTTAGAATTTACATTCCAGAATGTAAACTATTATAAACAATCAGCTGATGATATGGCTATAAAGGAAAAATAAAGCAGGACAAAAAGAAAGTAACCTGGGAGAAGGGTTGCTGTTTTAGAGAAAATGGTCAGGAAACTGATAAATTTTTTGAGCCACAAACTGAAGTATAGACATTTGGTGTAAATGTATAAATCAGTTTTTAGGTATGACAAAGAATCTAAACAATAGGAGGCCACTACATTTTTTTCTTTTTTTTTTTAAGCTCTTTATTGGAATATAATTGCTTTACACTCTTGTACCAGCTTTTGAGGTAGACCAAAGTGAATCAGCTGTATTTATGCATATATCCCCATATCCCCTCCCTCCTGCGACTCCCTCCCACCCTCCCTGTCCTGGCCCTCTAAGGCATCACCCATCATCAAGTTGATCTCCCTGTGTTATGCAGCAACTTCCCACTAGCTATCTGTTTTACAGTTGGCAGTGTGTATATGTATATGCTACTCTCTTACTTCGTCCCAGTTTCCCCATCGCCCTCCGCCCCCCCAACCCCGTGTCCTCCAGTCCATTCTCTGCATCTGCATCCTTATTCTTGCCCTGTTACTGGGCTCATCTCTACCTTTTTATTTTTTTTTAGATTCCGTATATTTGAGTTAGCATACAACATTTGTTTTTCTCTTTCTGGTTTACTTCACTCTGTATGACAGACTCATTACATATAGCGCCATTTCATTTCTTTTTATGGCTGAATAATATTCCATTGTATATATGTGCCACATCTTCTTTATCCATTCATCTGTTGATGGGCATTTAGGTTGCTTCCATGTCCTGGCTATTGTAATTAGTGCTGCAGTGAACATTATGATACATGTTTCTTTTTGGATTATGGTTTTCTCTGGGTATATGAGGCCACTACCTTTATGGACATAATAGCAATAGATAAGGATTGTTAACTTGTACGTAAACATCAGCCTTTATATTAGCAGTTATACCTTGCATTTAATCTCCTCTCCCATGTAGCATGGATTATAAAATTATAAGATCAAAAAGCTCTAGATTTATTCATTTCCTTCATGCTGAATCACTACCACATAAAGCTATGTTTAATATATTGGTGATCTTGGATTTTTCACACTGTTAGAATGTAAGTGCTGTAATAGCATGCTACATGAAATGGCATGCTCTGAGTAGCTATTAAAAAATTCTATAGTATCCAGCAGGTTTAAGAAATGTAAAACCTCATTTGCTGGGTCAGATATGACTTTAATAAATTTCAAAATCTTGTCCAAAATCCTTTATTGTACTGAAATTCTATTATATATGGTATTGCAGGTCTTCAGTAAATAAACTGTCACCTAATGCTTGGAAATCTTTGTGATATAAGCAAGTTTACTATAGAGGGATTTCCAGAAATGAGAGGAGGCAGCATTATGGGGCAGGTAAGAGGGTCTTTTCATAGGATTTGCTTGTTGTGTGCTTTAGAATGGCAAGAGTCCAAAGTATTAATAGAAGACCCTGAGAAAGTCCCAGGCCTTATCTACTCATGTGGGTTTCCTCTGGTTTCAAAGTTAAATCCAAGCACCAATCATTCAGCGTTTGCCTCTTGTTAAAGCTGAGTTGTTGTTTGCTGAAAGAGGAGGAGGTAGTAGTGGGGAGGGGAGTGGGGGACTGAATTCCCAGTTGCCGATAGTCTCCATAGGGCAACTACAAGGTTCCTTTAATCCAGAGTTTTAAACTAAGTTCATGAATACAATGAAATCATATGTAAAAGTGGGTCTATATATTATTAGTATATTTATTTTTCTGTAGGAAAAAACCATAACTTTCATTAATTTCTCAAAGAAATGTAATGACCCTCCCCTCCCCTCAAATTAAGAACCTGAAATAGACTGTTTTAGGCGTTCGACTTAGAAATCAAGTAAGGTGTTTCTAAGCTGTTTGACCTTCCCAGTGAGATTCATTTATCCATTTTTAAACAATCACTCATGATTTCCCCACAATGAAGGATTTTGAGCTACCATTTTCTCTCTGTTGAGAAGGATTATGCAGCCTTTTGAAATCTGTCTCTCTTTAATAATCTTGGAGTAGATATTCCAAGAATAGTATTTGCTTAAAGAAGACTTGGAATATTACTATAAAGCCTGAATGTTTGTGTTCCTCAGTGAATAGTCACAACCTGTGTGGTGAGTAAAAAGAGAAGCAATACTGGGGTAAAGTATTTCTGGTGCTTTGAACTATATCCAGGAAGGCAGAGGTGACTTAAAGTTGTTACTTTGCAGTAAAAGTTGTAAGAAGAATTAGGAGAATTTCTAAATACATTTGATCCAGATTCTTATTAAATTATAAAGAGCTTGTTGAGAGGTTTGGGGACCACTGCCCTGGGCTTAGATATTGAGTGGAGTGAGTGTGCTGTTTAATTGTGTTGTGCACTAAGGGCCAAGTATCCTCCAACCCATTAAACCATTCTTTGCTATTTAATGAGACAAATTTATGCAGCCTACAATGTATAGTTACAATTTTTTAGAAGTGTGAGCAATCAAGTTTTATGTGCCATTTTTCCTTTCTTGCCATCTCACAGTATTCATTTATTTAGGCCTTAATCCAATGCATCTTTGTTGGGGGGGGTGGGGGGAATCTATGTTTTGCATGTAAAGCAATGAGAAAACTCAGAACACTTTCTCTCTCTTAGAAATTAAACACCCTTTTAAAGAGAAACTTATTTATTTAAATCCTAGAATTTTGTCTTCCAAGAGGATTGTTTCAGTTTTTCAGTGTCAGTTGAGAATATTTAGATGTAGTTCTTTCTCGTTAAGTAGGATTTTAATGCAGAGGAAACAGGGAATGAGTTGTTTTTTTCCAGAATTCACCCTGTTTAAAATATTTATCTATGTTGCTTTTAGTTTAGAAGTAAATATTGGAAAATGAATATACAAGTATAGTGTATAAGCTGTATGTGTAATTGTTTTCTCTTTGCTGACTGTTCTTTAAATATGTCGCTGTAGAAATGTTAAAATATATAGTAAGAGAGAAGACAACATTCAAAATGTTGCCGTTTTAGCATTAACCATTAATCTGAAAAAATGTAAGCCTCTTCAGTGACACTGAAAAAACTTTGGGAAAACATCCAACATCTGCTTATCTTTCCTGCAGTGGAAATGTTCATAATTGCAATGTGCAGTTTCCTTTGAATGAAGATAAACAAATTTCTATGTTTCAGAAGCATGTTTACTGAATTCTTTAAATGTATTTAATTTCTTTCCCCCTAACAGTTGGGGAGGTACTGGAAACATTTGATTGTTATTAGGGTTTTCTTAGCTTTCTCTTAAGGGCAATTGTGTTTTTCTTTAAGATATTTTTCCTCAGACTCTTTCCTTTGACTCCAGGTTTAGGGGCGCCTTACGGAATATATCCACCCAAGTTGGTTCCTCCATTACCTGAATTACCATGTCCTTGACTCAGTTCAACACAATCTTTATTATAAAATCCGTGTTCCATAAACTTTTTAAAAAAATACATGTCAGTTTGTCCCCATTTGGTTCTTCCTTTGCTGGACGATGGGTCCAAGAGGCTCTCAGCTAGACACAGCTAGAGGACTCTACCAGTCAGACTCTGGTGTTTTTGAAATAGTGGGGATTCCCGAGTTGAAAACCTATTTGTTCCAGTTCCCGAGAGACCAAAGGGCTGAATACTTCAGCATGTTGACCCAGGCAGCTCTTTGGCTAAGGCATGGAGAGCAATCCCGGCGGGTGAGTTACCTAAATGATATTCACTGCTTTGCTTTAGTCATGACCGTGCTGGAGTTATGTATAGTAGAGATTGTTCTATGCATACTAGAGATTATACATCTGTTCACAGTGAAATTAAATTGACATCGGTTGTTCTAATTGGTTGCCAAGGAATGCATCAATACACGGTTTTTTTGTTAGTATCTTCCCCCCTCAGCTGAGGTAATGACCCCACTGTTCTGACCTTATGGCTAGGACTGAGTCTCCTATCTTTAGTGGGGTATGCATACCTTGTCTAAATATAGCGCAGTGTGGAGTTGGCTAATATGGAAAGAGACAGTAGAATGACCTTAGCTGGTCTTCATTACTAGTGTTACAATTATATTTAAAGAAATAGGGACACTATTCTAGTTCTGCTTGTGCATAGAGATACTTTTTCCAGCTGCTTAGCTTCCTTGGGTAAAAAGTTTTATGCACTAAACCAAAAAAAATTGTTTTAAAAGCTAAACTGAAGCACTTCAGAAAGAAGCCCGGAGTTCATTCTATACGAAAACATGCCTAAGGGGTGGTTTCTTTTTCTATTTCATTGACCAAAAGTTAACATTTATTCAGAATTTAAAAGGTAAAGCCTAACCTTCACGTACTTTGGGATAATAACTTGTATTTATATAATTCTGGTACTTGATACTTTTTAGAAAGCTTGCACAAATTTTTGTCACCAACTAAGAAGAAAGGATATTTTATCCCTAAACATATGAGACAGGATAGATAGAACTAATCCTGTCTTACAGATGGAGAAACTCAGAGGTAGAATGGCTTTCTAAGGGGCTAAATGAATCAGAGATATGGCCAATTCGGGTGACTCCAGTACACCACCTTTCAGCTCAGGCGGGCAGCTTGTACCCTCTTTTATGAGTGTAAAATGACCCAAGCAGCCTTTTTCATCCTTTTCTTTTTTAATTGATCAACACTGGAGTGGGGGAGAGATGGGATTCCATTTGCAGAAAAACTTGCGGGTGGTATCAAGAATCCAGTGAACAGATTAACCATTTGGTTACTGAGCAGAAACCTATAGGATTTAACATCACATTTGCAGAGGCATCCAGCTCATTGTGACATAACCTTTTAGGGGCATTCTTTCAGAGTTACCTCTTCTGCTATGAAAAACCTAGTTGGTATTTTTGACTATTTAATACTATAGAAATATGGTGATCTCATCTTGAACTAATGGAATGCTTTTAAGGTTTCTAGTGGTAATCTCCTAAAATCACAATCGAATGAGGAATTTGAGATCCTGTTGTCTCATGCCATATTATACAATTCATTGGTGACAGAACAAGAACTCTAGGTTACCTGTCAGTTCCATGCTTCTTCCTCTCTACCTTTACACGTTTCCCTGCAGCAGGTGAGATACTGACCTTATCTTTTGTAAGTAGAGTATCTGCCTAAAGTGCTAAAACTGACTCAAAGGCACTGAACCATGTGTAAAGTGAGATTAGAAAACCCTGGTCAGCTGAGTCCTGTCCAGGTGTGCCCCTACTGCCTCCCCCAGGTCAACGAAAATGTGATCTGAGAACTGGAAGTCTGTTTGTAGAAAGGTTTGATACAGCCACCTCATCACATTTTTAATCATCTTTCACTCTAACTTCTTATTTAGTGTTATGAGCCCACTTATAGAAGAGAAATAAGAAGCAAAGTTGGCTGTTATAACATGGCAACTTTACTATGATTTAGGTACATTCCCTAGATTTACTCTGGTCCTTTCCTCTGGATAGCCTCTTTAAGATCTTTTTAAGTTCTCCAGAGCTATGTTTTACACAACTACTGATTTTAGAGGTTGGGAAATTAATTATCTATGAAAACTGTCTTCTCATAGATAGTCTTTAATAATGGGTAACTTAATTTAGCTGAGAGCCAGGGAGATTTAGCATTACCGGCTCAGCAGTTCTTCACTGATGTCCTATTCTAATGTAATACAGATGAATTTGTAAAATTCACTTGCCTTTTTTGATTGAAGTTGGCTTCAGGTTTCTGATTCATTTTTTGTTTGTTATTATGTGCAGACAGTTAACCTTGCTTTCTTTATGATTGGTTTGAAATGGTGGTTTCACAACTTTGCTACACTATCTTCCACTTAACTTGAGCTCTGACTATATCATCAGTATACTGTCATATCCGTTGAGTAGGGGATTAGGAAGGAGGGAAGTCCTTTGTGTAAAAGCATTCTCTTCAGCTGTTCTTCCTTGATGCTGGAAGTTTGATGCCTGGCAGGAAATGATATAGACATGTGTGATAACAAAGTGAGGTGAGGAAGAATTGCCTGTAAGTTTCTCTGGCTTGTACAGGATGATTGGCTGTCAGTTGGCAGATAGGTTAAGGCCAATGTGATCTCCAAATCTGAGGATTAGCAAAGAAAAACTTAAAAGAAAGTTGAGATAGTGAAAAAAACCTATTTTGAGGAAAGTTTGGACAGAAGCAGGTGGTGTGAAAGTTAATATCCACATAAACAAGATTTCTTTTTTGACCCTCCCACATGAGTCTATAAAGCATTGGGATTGGTTAAAGAAAAAGATCTGTCTGAAAAGTCAGAAGGTGCAAAGAAAAAGACATTCTTTGATTGCAAGCAATTGGCACATATCCAAGCTTACTCTTTCACCATATAGTAAGATTATATTAGCAGTTTGGGTAGCTTTATCCAAACAAATTTATATAAACCTACAAATTATCAGCTCCATTGTCATGTTAGCAGTAAGGGGAGCTCATATAGGACCTAGAAGAAGCTACTATGCCTGAACAAGAAGTTTCTAAAATCTTTTGCAGTATACTCACTCAGAAGGCAGATGTAGGACAGTAACCCACACAGCACACTTAACTTCTCAGAAAAGGGAAGTTCAAGACAGAATAACAAATAGAACTTTGTAAGAACTTTGCAAGTGAGTTGAAAATTCTTTGAATGGAAGTTCCCCACTTGAATCAGGCATAATTGAAGGCTGCAAAGAAGAACAAGTAAGGCAGCCTCTCCCTGTGGTGTGTGTTGCAAACATTGGGACTCACATACCCTGTGTACAGAGAAACACCAGAGGAGAGGTTTTACAGTGGGTGCTTTCATACTTTATTATCCTTTGAAGTGTACTTGAGTCTTCAGCATTGTTTCTGTTGTCATTTTCAGGTCACGTTTATTAAATACTCTGTACATGGTGTTAGACTGGGCACTATATAAAGCATTGTGAACGGACTCTCCTTTCACTGCCTTACACAAAAAAAGCAAACAATATAGACCTAGGACTATTCAGCTCCTTAAACAGAAATAAAGTTTAACGTACACCAAAGCAAGGCGGTGGAACAAGTGTATTATCTTTGCTTTTACATGAATTTTTCTGTACATGATAAGCATTTCTGTTTGGAATTGAAACAAGAGGGAGGAATAGGGCAGCTTGCTTCCCACTCAGATTTTTATACAATAGGTTGTGCACTATCTCTTCTACCACAGAGAGATAGGCTCTCTGCAAAGAGCTGAGTGGTGTTGCTGACAAAGAACCTCCATCATTTGAGTGGAGACATATGGGCAGCTTGAGTCCTCCTTGTTTGAGTAGCGGACATTGCTGTTGGCAAACCATTTTGGGCAGAGAGGTGGCTCATAAATGAGGAACTTAATCTAAGAAACTGTGGGTTTTTCAGCCCTATGGGTACTAATTGTTGGTTTCTTCACAGCTCACTTTCTCTCAGGCCCCACCCATCACTTCAGAGAACTTGTTGACGACAGCTTTTCTTTTTCAAGTCTTGTACAAAGGCAGATGTCTCTGAAAATGCAGCTTACGCAAAACATCTGTGTGCTTAACTCTGTTCCCACGGTGTGTTTTCCTGTACTGCCTCCCTTCCTTTTTGGGGTTCTTTTTTAAAATTGAAAACATAGTATAACAATCATTTAAAAAGATATTTGCAAAAAGAGAAAAAAAATCATCCAAAGTGCCACTATCCTTACTAACAGCCTTTTCCCTTCCTGCCATATTACCTTCCCATTCTTCACATGCATAGCTTTTTGCCTGGGTACATCCTTTTTCTTAAGCTGAAGTTCAGATACTTTGTCATTCAGCCATTCCCCTGTTTTTTTCCCCCTGATCCCGGCATCATCTTTTGGTTTTTGGTCTTGAGTTACTGAAAGGGCATTGCAGCTCATCAGCATTTTGTCAGTGAGTCCTGTGCTCTTATTTTCCTTTTCTAGATCCATGTAGTCTAGTTTTTAGAGTATGGCTGAGATCCAGCCCTTATTTTTAAAAGCAAGACATATGTATGTGCAGGATTTTTCATTTTCTTAACATTTAAAAATTTGTGTTTTAAACTATATTGACTTTGAAGGCATATTGCTGCGCCCACCCCAGGGGCAGCCTCGTTTAGAAAGAAACATATCTACAAACTAGAAATATTGATTTGCTGCATTAAATCTATTTATTAAGATGTTAAGCATGTAAAAACAGAAATAGAATATATATTCTTTACCCTGATAGATGAGAGGAAAAGAAAAATACAAGAAAAGTAAAAGTTCAGTAAATAGGAAAAAAACAAATTAGTCCATACATCAGTATTTATCGTAAATGTAAATAAACATAATTCATACAGCCCTCCAAAAAGAAAAAAAATATGCACTTTTAAGAATACCTTTAGCCACCTTTCTTTTAGACTTCCTGTGGCCCCCTGTGCTTAGGTATTTAAAGGGTAGACCTCTATGGTGTGTAGGGTCCCCTGATGACTAACAGAGTCTGCAAGACTTACACTCAGCCTTGTTAGCTGTCTGTTGCCATGTGAGAAGGTAAAAGACCCTCCTCAGAGTTGCAACATTCCTAACAATCATTGTGCAAAAAATCTGCCTTTGGCAGTTAAAATCATGTCCTTTTGTTCCTTACCTTTTCCTGTGTCCTGAGTTGCTACTTGGAGTAGTTTTAGGACCTAGCTCAACCAGTACCTAAAAACATTTAGGCAACAGGTGTAGGATTGTTCCTGCAATGGAGCAAATATGTGATGATTTACCATTTTTCCCTCTACCACATTTAAACACATAGGGAAATTTAAATTTACTCTTGGATCATTCTGATTTTAATAGTTTTCTCTTTTTCCAAATCCTAACTAAAATGTTTGAAATTCTCATTGCTTCATATTGCACACTAGAGTATTGCAAAATACTACTGTGTGATCTCCTTGTCCCTAGCCTTCTGATTGCTTATGAATACTATCTGGAAAATAGGGAAGAAAGTGCTGTGGGTCATTGCTTCTTTATAAGTTTATCTAAAAATGTACATGTAATGAATGTGAAAAAAGTCAACCATTAAACATTAGACCAGGCATCAAGAAAACTCAGTAAATTAAATTTGCAAGGAAAAGTGGAGTACGTTTTTCATCTGTATTGGTGGCACAATTCTGTGATGATTCTGTAAGAGGGAAGACAGTAGGAAAAAAGGAACATCAGGTCAGTTTAAAAACCTGAGCTAATTAAGGCCAGAGACTACCTGCCATTTGCTTTCTCTTTTCCTTTTCTTTGACAGCTCCTTAAATTGGCCTTTGAACTTTGCCTTTTTGTTGTTTTTTCTATTCTTTGGCATCATCTTCCTCCTCCTGTTCCTTCGTCATCATCATCACTAGTATTACTGTTTTACAAAAAACTGCTTTTGTAAGTGTCAGAACCTAAGCACTGGCAACAGTATTCCTCCTAGATTTCATTGTGCCATCAGTGTGGGGCCAAGAGGATCTGTAATGTGTATTAAACAGTTACAAATATAAGGATTTGCCCAAGGACTTTTAAATTAAAAGCCAGTGTGGTGGATAGTACAGAAAACCAGGGAGGAGATTTAAGAGCGTCAGCATACTTTGCCATGCCTTTCTCTATTCCCCTTGGTTTCATAGTTTGAGAATCAGTATCTTTGAGAGACTTTGAAGGATGCCTTTTGGCAAATTATTTCATTTTCTTAGCCTAGGAAGGTAGAGAACAACTATAGAAGAACTGGTTAGACTAGGAAAATTGATAGACTAATGTTTTACAGACTGCGTTAAATTTTTGTGGCCAGTGAACTTTGAGAATTACTTGTGAGGCTGCAGTAAAGTAGTACTGAACTAACTCAATTTAAAACCAAAACCAGGGACTTCCCTGGTGGCTCAGTGGTTAAGAATCCACCTGCCAATGCAGGGGACACAGGTTCAATCCCTGGTCCGGGCAGATCCCACATGCCTCGGAGTAGCTAAGCTCATGCACCACAACTACTGAGCCTGTGCTCTAAAGCCTGCAAGCCACAACTGTTTAGCCCACGTGCCACAGCTACTGAAGTGCACGTGCCTAGAGCCTGTGCTGCACCACAAGAGAAGCCACTGCAATGAGAAGTTCATGCACCACAACAGAGTAGCCCTGCTCGCTGCAACTGGAGAAAACTGGCACACAGCAACAAAGACGCAATGCAGCCAATTAATTAATTAATTAAAAACCAAAACATAAAACCTTGGTTTTCTGATAATTTGAGAATTCTTTCTTAGAACCTTATCGGTACCCTAATAGGTAGGCTGCAGTGGGATTGCATTGTACAAAACAGGTAAAGTACTCAGACTGCTAAAGAAGCCATGGAGTGGAGTTTCAAAGCACAAAACAACATAACTTGGAAATAGGCCAAAATTTGATTCCTGCTTTGTCATGCTGATGGTGTAATTGGTAAGCTTAGGGAAGTTACCCTCAAAACCTTTGTTTCCTCATCTGTGAAATGGGAAGAATAACTTCTGTTCATGGAATTGTTGCAAGATAGTGATTGTAAAGCACCAGGGACCGTGCCTGACACAGTGGGTACTCAGTAAATGATAATTACAGCATCTTTTAAGTTTACTTCATAGTGCTCAGAGCCAGCATCTAACCACTTCCACCACCATCACACAACTCCCAAAGAGAATGTTTTGATGGACATGTCATTGTACTCGATTTCAGGCTTTCACAAGTAAAAGTTTGTGAAATTAATGGCAAAGTTTGCCATTATTATCAACAAACAATAGCTACTTAGTAAACAGCTGATTGTACAGGTCTGGAACTTTGGTGATAAATCTGAGCTAGAGAACCAATTTGGGAGGTGAGACAGCCAGACCTCAATGATGGATCCCAGTGATTCTTGCCTCCCAGTATTTACGTCCCTGTGTAGTTCTGTCCTACATTAAATAGGGCTGACCTATGTAACTATTGCAGAAATTATGGTGTGTCACTTCCAAGGTTAAGTCATGAAACACTGCACTTCTGCCTTGTCCCCCCTGGGATCACTTACTCAGAGGAAAGACAGCTGCCACCATAAGGTCACTCAGGCAGACCATTGCATGGCAGAGAACTGAGGCCTCCTATCAATAGCCATGTAAGGAAGTAATCTTGGAAGCAGATCTTCCGAGCCCCAGTCTAGGCTTTAGGTTACTGCATTCTTATAAGCGACCCTAAGCCAGAACCACCCAGCTGGTGTGCTCCTGGACTCTTAACCCACAGAAACTATATGAGATAATAAATTATTTTGTTGCTTTAGGCTTCCAAGTTTTAGGGTAATTTGTTATCTATCAGTAGATAACTAGTCAGGAGTCATCCTTTATAGGACAGTGTGGCCATGAGAGTGGATGAAGGCATCTGGAAGAGTATATACAGAACAAGAAGAGGAATGACACAGAAATGATAGAAGACAACATATTTAAGAGGTTGGCAAAAGATCAGGAGCCCCACACAAATGAAAATGTGAAGAAATAGAAGCAAAGGAAGAATACTAAGAAAGTGAGAATATTACAAGATTATCAACGATATCAAATGGTCAAGAAACATTAGAAGTGAAAAATGCCCATTGGATTTGATTAATCAAAGAAAATCTCAGTTACAGTGCCTTGGAATCCGATGAAGTGGAGACACTGAGACCTGTGGCACTTGCCCTTCCCTAGCTCTCTGACCTCATCTTCTGCCACGTGTCGCAGGCTCACTGCACTTCAGTGCTGTTGATCTCCTTGCTATTTTCCAAACCAGCCAAGTACACTTCAGAGCCTTTGCATTTGCTGCTGCCTCTACCTTTAATGTTCTTTTCCCAGAGACCCACACGGCTCCCTCCCTTACTTCTTACAGATCTCAGCTCAGATGTCACCTTATCAGAGAGACTTTCCCTGAGCATAACTTATAACACAAATATACACAGCAGCACCACTGTTACTCTGCTCTGTTTTTCTCCGTAGCACTTACCATCGTGTGATATCTAAAGGGGCAGCCACTGCTCAGCTCTGGCCAGTTGTTGCTAGGTGTGAATGTGGACATAAGTGTTCAGTTTTTCTGATCTTTTAAGAGAAGCTGAAAATTCTGATTTTTAAGTATAATTAGTTGTGAGTTTCAAAGCACTGTGAAGTTCAGACAGTCTCTCTGATGTAAGAGCAGTGAGTAGGGTAGGTGGGATATCTGGCAGAGGATCTCTAACTGGGATGCTCTGAGAAGTACCAAGTGGATTCAGTGTCTTAGACATTAAGAGGAGCAAGTCTCAAAAAGGAGAAAGTGATCTGCTAGTGCCCATCAAGGTTCCAGGTGCTAAATGAAGAGCAGAAATCGGTATAAAGGTAAGCCTGAAGGATCTTTGTCCTTCGGATCTGTCACTTGGGAAATCACTGGCAAACTTAGGATGGGGAGGAGTTTCAGAGGTGGGACAGAAGCAGGATGGCAGTAGAAAAAACGACTGGCAAGGGAAGAAAATGGAGACAGCAAGTATAGACTCCCTTTTAAAGAATTTCAGTAATAAAGGAAGAGAACTTGGAACACAAGATCAAGTAAGGGTTTTGTTTTAAGGGTGTGAAAGAACAGGCTTGAGGATGTTTCTGGGCTGAGGAGAAGCAGTCACTAGAGAGAGGGGTGACTGATAAAACTAGGGAATGGGATCAAGGACACAGGTGAAACGGTTGACTTTTGACAGCTGGATGCATCATTCTCTCAGATTGGAGAAAGGAGATAAGTCTACAGGTGAGGGAGAGTATCAACAAATGGGAGAAATCACACCAGCTAGCCTCCATTTCTTGATGTTGTAGAAGACCAGGTTACTGGAGAGTTGAAGGAAGCAGGAGTTGCGATGAGACTTGAGGAACAGGCAGGGACGGAAATGGTGAGGGGCTGTCTGGAGCTGTTAACTGCTCTGCCGAGTCAGCTCAGTGTTGTTGCTGTCATCTCTGACATCTCTGTCACTGAGGCTGTGGGTGTGTGCCGGCATCCAGCGACATGGTTTCATAATCTTAAGCATTGGGCTGCCTTTCACTTATTCAGTGTATATTTATTGCACATCTACTTAGTGTCAGGTACTGTACAGATCATAATAAAGTCTCATGAATAATACTGTAATTTTAAGCTCTAGTAAGTATTATTAAAGGAACTCAGGAACAAAGAGAACGGATTGTAGGGAAACCAGTTAGGAAATAGGACCTGGGACTAGGTTGGTTAGGGAAGGAAGAAAAGCCAAAAAGAGATTGATGGCTTGGAAAAATACTGAGGAATCAGGGCTGGAGTCTCCACCGGGTTGAACAGAGAGTGAAACACAAAGGTCACAAGAGGGGGTTGTCAGAAAGTGGGAGTTTGGTTTCTGAAATCAAGTCTTTCAAAATCTGATGACTTCGAAAGGGACTCTGGGAATGAGAAGTCTAATCCAGGTGAAGGTGTTTGAAGATCAAGAGGACGAGAAATTTGGGGACAAAGCTGTTGAATGTTCATCTATATGAACAATGGAATCTCTTAAGATTGTAGTAGAAATCAGGGTGTAAAGAGAGAAGATTGAGCAAGATAAGGAGTAAATTAAAGATAGTGACAAGGATGTCAGACGGTGACAGCAACAAAAAATAGAAGGTGCCCAGAGCCTCACTAGAGGCTCTGCGTAAAGGTGAAAGAGAAATGGTCTGAAAGCAGGGGTTGACGTTTTGGCCAAGTGCTTTTTAAAAGCCCAGCTTACATTCCTGCTGCAGGTGTGTTTAAAATACCTGGAAAGGCATTTGTTGAATCATGCAAATGAAATGATATTGCAAATGAACAGTTTTTCTGAGTTAATCTCCTTTTGTTTTGTTTTGTTTAATCCCACCAACTATTTAAAATTTGGTACTAAGTAATGTTGGTCATGTCTCTTGGTGATCAGTACATCCTGCATTTTAAATACTGAGAAAGAGCTGTTTAGGTCATTTAGTTTTTGGTTCAGACAGCATTTAAGCTTTACCTTTCTGAAAGAAAAGTATTTAAGTCTAGAGTTTTGGGCCACAGGACTGAGAAGCTTTATTAATTCAGCCTGTAAAGGAAATGGGCTAAGGTGGTTTCTCCCCTCCTTGGAGAGGAGGACCTTCCTGAAAACAAAACTCCCCAGCACTGTCAGTCATTAGGAGGACTAGTGTCAGTTGTGTTAGGAAGTGCTTGAAACCAACTCCTTTCATAGGCACCGAAGGGGTTTTTTTTTTGGTGGGGGCGTGGGATGTTTGTTTTTATTTTTCTGAGGAGGGGTGGGTGGAATATTGGCAGGTGGCTGTTGGAGATGAGGCTGAGACTTGCTAGAGTGGCTGCAAAGGGGCAGGAGTTAGAAGGCGGCAATAGTGTCATGAGAAGTTCTGGTCTCTGAATCTTAACTCAGACTCAGGAAGTGTTTGGTGGCCAGACTGCTCAGTATAAGTCCAGGGTGGTGGCTGCCTAGAGGAGCTGGAGAGAGTGGGTGCTTCCCTCAAAGGTATTCACAAATAAAGATGATTTTACATCTGTGCTGGTCTCACAAAATGTGCTGAATTAGGCCCACCTGCTCCAGTTGGAGCCATAACCTAGACCCTCTCTAAGGGCCCTCCAGCTCTGACATTTCATTATTTTGTAGTACTTAAAAAATCCAAACCAAAAGCTAAACACTTTAAATCCCTGAAAGGAGGTCAAGTGTGTATGTGACCAGACAGCATCTAGAAAGAAACACCTTTGGTTTGAGAGAAGACTGCAAAGGAACCAAGGGCCGGGCAGGTATCCACTTCTTTTCCCATGTAGGCTTTCTTGCCCTCCTGCCTAGGCCTTATGGTCTTCCTTATTACTTCTTGTTTTTGGCATCTAGTTTTTGATTTTTTTCTTTAAAAGCAATGTTTAGGATCCAACAAACATATTAAAGGAAAAAAAAAGAAGCAACTTTAAGAAACAGCATGAAAGTATTTGCCTCATGGGAGTATGTCTAAATATTTCCCTATCCAGACCTGAACTTTTTCAGGATACCATGAAAAATAGAACAAATATCACACTAGGCTTTGCTGTGAAATCCTGCCTTTGTTCTCTTTAGATGAACTGACCAGATGTGTTCTTTAACTGCTGGTTGCTTCAGATTATTAAGTTGGCAAATATGTCCTGTTATGGTAACCTCTAATTTAGGATAAAGGGTTAAAGTGCCACCCTGGGTTTCAGATGACATGGGCCTTAGTCTGTGCTCCACTGCTATCCAGCCATGTGACTTGGGGCAAGTTACTCGATTCTCTGAACTTCAGTTGATGTATCAGATTATCTGTTGCAAGCTCAGAAATGAATTTTAACTATCTTAAGCAAAATATTTCTTAGAAGGATGTCAGAGCTTACCTAATGGATGGGAGACTAGAAGACCAAACTTAGAGAACAGGCAGGAGCCAAGGGCATTCAAGGAAAGCCCGGGAGCAGTTGTAGATTGGTCCATACCTTGCTACTGTCTCCACTGTGAATGTGACCATCCCCCACTCACCCTACTCACTTGGGTCACTTGCCTGAGATTCAGAAGAGACTTTCCAACTGGCCAGGCCTAAACCACATGCCAGCTTCCTGCAAGGCCCCTTGCAGCTCCCGAGTTGGAGGGTTACCATGACCAGGCACATTTGGGGGATTCCCCAGAAAGAGATTAGGGTGAAATTAGAAAGGAGAGCTCTATTGCTAGACAGCCAGAAACCAGAAATGTCAACTCAGATGTGCCCCCATCTGTAGAAATTGAAAGGTTGAATTGTATGGCCAGTGGTAAAATTATTGATCCTAGATTGTGTTTCTATATGGACATTTCTAAGATGCACATGTTTGAGGCAAAAAATGGAATAGTTACAAGATCTTACCAGTAAATGAACATTCAAAATGAGTAAAAGAAAAGGAATATTCTGGGGTTGTTTTCCCCCTCCAAATTATGCTCTGTAGAGAAAGGACCAGGAAGTTTAGTCCTGATGGAATTTGTCCCTCAGCGGTGAACAAACAGACCTTTTTTTTTTTTTTTCCTTTGTGGAAAAGTAGGAAAGGGGGGCGGAAATAGCTGTATCTGAAGGTAGTTCTGCTGGGCATTGTGCAACAGAGTTTAAGTGGAAGATTAGCTGTAACTAGAATGGTCTGGTGGTTGCAGTTAATGAATAAGAACTGCCTTAAGCTCTTCTCTACTTTGCCAGTGATTGGTTTACTAATGTACCCCAGCCTCTGCTTGTCTGCTGATAAAAAAGAGAGAAAAATTCCTGCTGCCTGCATTCACAGGCATGTGTTTGGGAGTTTATGCCGTGGGTAGGGAAGAGGGTTCCAGGTATTCATTGCCATTCAAACATTGTCACTTGAACTTATGGCCTGTGTGTTGGAGATGGGGTGGGGATTGTTTAATTATAGGGAATAGTGCATACAATATTTGGGTTTGGATTTTCTCCTGTTGTAATCAAAATTTCTTTAGGATTACAGAATTAAACTTTTCTCATTACCTGGAAGTGTGCTTTTGACTTTTGTAGCCATGTTTCATCTATCAAGGCACAGTAGTGACTTTGTCCTTCCTGTTTTTTGGATTTAGCCAGACTTTTTCAGGAGGCACTAGTGTTGATAGCTCTGTAGTCCTTTGGCCTCTGGTCTGATATTTGAAACTTTTTATTATGAAATTACCTTTCTATGTGATGGTGTCACACTGGGTGGGGACATGAATTCTTTTCCACCTAAAGGGATTGACAGAGCTGCCCTACTACCTTGAATCTGAAAATTAGACAACTAAATAAGCAGAGAAAGCTTATCAGGAAAGGAAGAGTGTTGTTAGGAGAGTGGAATGTATTTGAAAGTTTCCCATAAATAAATATTCTTCAAGATAAAAATATAACAGTTCAGATTATGTGTGTTTGAATTTTACATAAATGCTAACTAGCCTACCTTATGCAATTATATTTTGTGCCGTCAGTATTACACAATAATTGCCTATGAATTTTGGCTTCAGGCAGAAATGCCAAACTCAAGAGTTTGGCATTAGAAACCTTATAAACATGAAAATCTACTTTCTTCATTTTAATGTTAAAGTAAAAAGCATTACACCTACTTTATGAAACTTGATTTCCCATAGTAAATGATTGATTTCATCCTGTGTGTTATATGTAAAACAGAAAAATGTCTGTCAAACTAACATGTAGCAGTTTGGCCAGGTGTGTTGTTGCTTTGTTTTGTTTCCCTGACCTTCCTGATGGTCATGGATGACCACCCTGGCCTCAGAACAGTTAAGTATTTTCTTCCCTTAGTTGACCTTCTCCTCTACAATTTGCCTGAGAAGAAACTACCAGTTAACAAATTTCATGCTTTGGAAAGTGTTTTTGATTGGGAGGGATTGGCACAGAGTGCTTCCCCAAATTATTTAAAGCAGAGTACTCGTTCCTCTGTTTTTGAGGCTAAAATGCTACTATCATTCCCAGTTCTTTTCTCTACTGTCCAGCCCATCTGGATTCATCTCTTAGCCAGATGTTCTTCATTCCCCTCAGTAAAGTCTTTCTGTTCATGGCCTTGATAGGGGGAATAAAAAAGGAATGGGAAGAGTTGAGATCTAAATGGATTTCAGTCCTTCTTCACTTTTGTACCTACTTTTAAATTATGTTCCGTAGGGAAGACATTGAGTTTCATCTTTCATAAACTATATCATAGAACTAGAACAGCATAGTAGAGAATGATTCAGAGCAGGAGCTTTCAAGTCAGACCTTGGTTTGAATCCTTGCTCAGAGGATTGCTAGCTAGCTGTATAATCTTGGGCAGATAATTTACCGTCTCTGAGCCTCTCAGTCTCTTGTGTAAATTGGGAGTAAAAAAATAGTACCTACTTCATAAGATTGTTGTGAAACTTAAATGAAATGATGTAAAGTGCTTAGCTCAGTGCCTGGCATACAGTTGGCATCTACTCAAGTTATCTGTTATTAGCTCAGTTCATATATCAAACTAGGGATGACTTGCCGTTTGCTGAGCAAGTGATCTTACAGCAAGAGCAGAGTAGATGTTCTTCAATTGTATTCTGATAAAGACTGGAGAATTTCACTGTGTTAGAAAGATGATCCTTGTCGTTTTCTCATTAAGCAGCTAATTACTCTCCATCTTTAGATTCGGAGAGTGTTCTTTATCTTGTGTTTTCCTTAATGTGGAGATTCTTAAGTCCTCCAGGGTTTGTATTTAATTTGGGCATCTGTAATCACATACAGATGGCTTCATAGAATTTACTGGAACAGTCCTTCCTGGGCCAGGGCCTAGAGAACTGGTCAGTTCAGAAAACGTGTAAAAGTTTTCACCTACCTTTCTAGATTTTAAATTAGAGACCAACTCTCTGTTGATTGACTCTTTAGCCAGCTGCTTCAGAAAGACGAATATTTGCATAAATGAGACTCGCTATTCTAGCAAGATATATACCAAGCCTTTACCTTACACTGAAGTACATGTGATTAAATTTACATATTTCTTCATATGCAAATGAAGCATTTAATTTTCAAGTTGTAATTGATCCTCCTAACTCTGGTGGTTTCAGATTTTATTTTTTCACTTCCATGCCACCATGCTACCATCCCATCTTTGATAGCATTTATAGAGCTTTGACTTTTTTTCAGTGATGAAAAAGATTTTTTGTAATTAGCTACACTTTCATTCCTGGTCCCCTTGTGACCAACAGTTTATGCCACTTTTGTGATAACTGGGGAGTCATAATCTAGGGCCACAGAATAAAAAGGATTGATCTTACCATCCAGAGTGTATCTGCCTTGACTCTCTGGAGGCCTAGATTGTACCTTAGGGTAGTCTTCTGACCCAGCTGGATCTGCTGTGCATTTTGTTGTATCAGAAAAGTTTGTTGAGATTTGTATAAATGATTCAAATGGAGTGGCATCATTTCCCTTATACCAATTGTGACTTTGACTCCTGGTTTTTCTTTTATAATCAGGCATTTTCCGGGTAGCATTGACTTAACCAAGGCCCTTGTCCTCCACTCCAACCCTCCACTTGTGAAAGCACTACGTACATTTTAAAGAACACACTTAAGAAACATGCTTTACAGCATAAGCAACAAATGTATCTAAGAACAATATTCCAAACACTCTAAAAATCAGGAAGTCAGTGTGTTTGTCAGAGAGAAACTACCTTTTTCTCAGAGAAGGAATGACTGAAATAAGCTGTCAACAAATATGCTTCTTTAGTAGATGTAGAGACCACTTTGTGTACTGGAAACCAAAGTGCCCATAGCTGTTAACTTGCCTGCTGATAGGTAGACTATTTAGCCTTTATTTTTAAAATGTTTTCATTTAGTAAAGCAGACAGTTGCTGTGTTGGCAGAAGTGTGAATGTCATTTCCTGTCTGTGGTGTACCCCACTCATCCTGTCACTCAGACATTTTGTTTTAGGTTGTTCCTGTAATGTGAGTGAAACAGAGTGACCCACAGCAGGGTGACATGTGCATACCACGAATGTAACAAGAGACAAGACTTGTGCAACAGACCACAAGAGCACAATGCTTTATTTAAAGATGAAAACAAAACAAAACAAAAGTCAGCCCCTCCCAGCCAGCATGCAGAATTTTTAAGTGGCCTCTGTGGAGTCTTATGTTTGTTTTTAGAAGGCATGTTCCAGTCTATTTAGCAAGTTACCTCAAAGGTTTATCAGCTTCATGTCACATGATTGATAAAATTGAGTCAGGAACTGACAACATTATAGAGATGATTTAACTTCATTTAATCAATTAATTTATTGTCAAACATTTGTATTTTACAGTCCAGTAATCTGCCACATATATTGAATTCTGTAATCATTACTTTTTACCTGTGAGATTACAGAATTCCTATTCTCTTGTCCTTAAATTACAGTTCCTGTTGCAGTGATGTGTCAGATAAAAGAGTATGGGGAGGGGGGAACCCCTGGGATGAATTCATTTATCCATCAAATATCTGTCAGGCTCCTAAGATGTGCTTGGCACTGTTTCCAGTGTTGAAGCATTCTATCATAGGGAGATGACCACAATCGAGTATACAAGTGAATAAATGTAATTTTAGTTTATGATCAATATCCTGAAGGAAGCAGAATAGAACAGATTAGAGTATGATTGGGATGAGGGGAGAGGTGATGATACTGAAGCTGTGACTTAAATAGTGACAGGCCAGGAAAAAAGTGTCCCAAGTAGAAAACAAAGAGCACAAGAACCCTGAGAAGGGGCCTGAAATGTAGAAGAAACAGAAGGAAGCCTAGTGCAACCAGATCATAGTAAACAAAAGGGGGAGATGGTATAAGACCAGAGAAGTAACTTCTTATCAGATGTTAAAAGGCCTTGAGGTCCCTGCTAAGGACTTCAGGTTTTATTTATACATACAAAGGGAAGTTGTTGGAGGGTTTTAAGCAGGGAAGTGACATTATATGATATGTATCTGTCTATTTTATTTTATTTTTTTTTATTTTTTTATATCTGTCTATTTTAAAGCGCTCTAGTTGCTGTTTGGTAAGTGGATAACAGTGATACAGAAGGAATTGCAGACAGACCAGTTTAGAGGCTTTTTGCTGATATAATGTCTGGGATTAGTTTCACTTCAGGGACAGGGCGAAAGAGGTGAAGATATAGAAGAAACAAGATTGGCCGTGAATTAAAGCTGAAATGTATGAGAACATGGGGGGCTCATATATTATTGCCTCTTCTTTTGTGTATGTTTGAAATTTTCTGTAATAAAACACTTAAAAGAAAACTTTTTAACAGTAGTCTAAGTGAAAAACAGTGGTGCCCTGGACCATTGTCAGAGTGGTAATGGAGATACATGGGCATATTCAAGATATATTTGAAAGTAAATCGCATAGGTCTTGCAGATGAATTCGATATATATTGTTGGAAATAGAGAAACCAAGGATGACTGTTACATGTTTGTCCCAAACAGCTTGGGTGGATGAGGCTAGGGATCAAGTTTGCAGGGGATTCTAGAGATTAATTTTGGCAATGTAAATTTGAAATGTGAATTGTGGAAATGTTGAGTAGGCAGGGCAGTGTAATTTACAATACATTAGCTAACACAGAATGGCGTACTCACAAGCAATCTTGAAATCCTTCATTGTGTTTTCTAAACTTTGTCATTAGTGATTTAGAAGGTCTATCCTTTTCAGATTCTGTAGATAACATCAAAAGGCTTTGTCTTTGATATGAAATAATTCGGATACAGTTTCTATGGATGTCTCCTGGTAATTGTATTTTGAATAGCCTCTGTCCTGAGCAGTAAATTGTTACCCACCTCGTTGAGCTATCATTCACGTGAAGGATGTTACCATGGAGGGCAAACTCCATGGGTTGAACGTAATTCCTGTGCACTACTCCTTTTCAGAGCATGTGGAAATGCAAGTTTGTGAAAGTAAAATTTTGAGTAACACTTTAGTGTGATGTGTGTATATTTTAAATATAAATCTTTTATGCAAACTTTGAATCTATTGTTACTAGCTAAGTATCGTAACGTATTTCACATCTGATTAGAGCACCAGTGAAACACCATTATTGACAAACATAGATCTATTAGCTCTATTAGTCGTTAAACTAATATTTGTTAAGGGCACCACTCTAAGAAGCTTCTTATTCTTATTGACTTCTCACAACAATCTCAATTTATTTATTAATCCCTGTTTTAATAGATAAAGAAATTTAGGCCCCCTAAGAGTCACTCAGGTAAGAAGTAGCATAGCTAGAATTCAAACCCAGGCAGTCTGGTTCCAGAGCCTTTACCCTTGTATTTCCAGAGCCTTCACTCTTAACTGCTACCATGTAATGTATATAGAATATTGTAAGTTTTGTTTCAGAAAAATTATCTATGGTAGACAGGACTGTGTGAGTAACCAGAGTGTCTCTCTCTCTCTTTTTTTTTTTTTTTAACTGAAGTATAGTTGATTTACAATTAGTTTCTGGTGTACAGCAAAGTGATTCAGTTTTTTTATATATATATGTATATAATATATATATATATATTCTTTTTCATATACTTTCCCATCATGGTTTATTACAGGATATTGAATATAGTTCCCTGCACTATACAGTAGGACCTTGTTGTTTATCAGTGTCTCTTTCGATTTTATTTTTACTTCATCCCATGAGGTTGGAACTTTAGAAGAGGGAAGAGAAAATAATCCCAAAGTCGATCTTCATCTTACTCTTTGATTTTCTTCCTTAAATTACTTGTTTATTTATTTATTTATTTTTACTTTTTCCTTATAGCATCAGCGAGAGCTTTCTAACTGTCAAAGGTGCTGCCCTTTTTCTGCCACGGGGAAATGGCTCGTCCACACCAAGAATCAGCCATAGACGCAATAAGCATGCAGGTAAAGCTCCACGTATGCAAGTCCTTTTCTTGGTTTCTTTGCCTTTTGTTTTGTTCTAAAAGACTGACTACCTCATTGCCGTTTCTCCAACAGTTCTGTAATAGTGAAAGAAAGTATTGTACTCTGCTGTAATCACCTTTCTTTTACTCTCATAGACCATTTTTTTTGGCACTTAGCAGAATACCTTATACATGAAGTAGATATTCAATACATTTTTGTTGGCAAAATAATAAGGTACAAAAAGACGCTAATGAAAGTCTTATGTGACAGCTCGATTAAGGTTTTGGTAATCAGCTAAAAGCTGTTCAGATGTTTCCTCAGATCGTATGCAAAATCAGTTAACCAAAGATGACTTTTTTTCTGTCTGCTCTCTAGTGATGTTATAAGGAGACTAATATGGTATATAAATAAAGTAAATTCAGTGTCACTATTGTGATAACAGGACTTATATCACATATTAAAATACTAGTTCTTAACTATCAGAGTCTACTTCTTGATTGTGTTCATGCTAAAAAGACTGAAAATTAAATCAGAGGACTTTTATAGAAACAAGACGTCTTCAAATAAATGTTCGCTTAAGGATGAGTATAATACTCTGATTTCAAAATAACCTGCTAATATCCTGTACCCAATACCAATGTGAGGCTTTTTTCCCCACACATCCAAGCAGTTCTCAGCAACCAGCCAGGTGTCCTGCAATTCAACTCAATTCTGACACTATCTACCTGGAAATAGTGTCAGATTCCACAGGTTAAGGACTCAGTTGTATAAGGCTGTCCCCCTTATCCCCCACTTCAGATACCAATCACAAGTCCAGGTTGTCTATAGATTGGAAGTTCCAATGACCCCTTCCTTGGGTTTGTTTAATTTGTTAGAGCAGCTCACAGAACTCAGAGAAACATTTTACTTACTGGATTACTGGCTTATTATAAAAGGATATAACTCAGGAACAGCCAGATGGAAGAGATACATGGGGCAAAGTGTGTGGGAAGAGGCATGGAGCTTCTATGCCCTCTCTGAATGTACACCTCCCCAAATCTCCATGAGTTCACCAATCTGGAAGCACCCTGAACCCTGCCCTTATGGGTTTTTGTGGAGGCTACATTACATTGGCATGATTAATTGAATTATTGGTTATTGGTGAACCATTCAACTTACAGCCCATCTCCCCTGCCCAGATAAGGAAGTTCCAACCCTCTAATCACACGGTTGGTTCCCCTGGCAACCAGCCCCCATCCCTAGGTGCTTTCATAGAGTCACATCATTAATAGAACAAAAGACACCTTCGTTGCTCCCATCACTTAAGAAATTCCAATGATGTTAAGAGCTCTGTGCCAGGAACTGGACAAAGACCAAATATATATTTCTTATTATAAATCACTATATCACACCCACTTACAGTAGTGTACACATTTAATATTTTCATATGTTAGACTGCTCTAAAGTCAGGTGCATCTGTGGTGATGAGGTTAAGAAAGAATTGAAGAAAGTTAGTCTAGGGAAAGAGGACTCCAGGTATAGGATATCCACAGTTTAGAAAAATCAACCTTATGCTTCTCTTCTAACAGTAGGCCTATTTTGTTTTATTTTTGGGAAAAAAATGTTTGTTGTCCTGAGGACAATAATCCTCAAAGAAATCCTTTGTATAGCATTGATCAGAGAAATCCTGATCAATGCTATAGAAAGAGTGTTTGCTTATTGTCCAAAATATGCCATTGGATGACATGTTATCTCCAGGAGTGGAAGAAATTGGAATTACCAAGAAGAGAACAAAGAAGACTGTAAACCTTGAGTGTGTAGGTCAGAGGTGAAAGCCAGAAATACTGGGTTCCATTGAGCCAGTAGTTGAGCTTAGCTCCAGTCCAGATAATCTTAGCTATTTTAGTGGCTGCCCTACTTCTTGTTTGGGCCTTCATCTAGTTACAAATGTAGCAGCTCAGAATTACAATCCATTCCATTGGATAGTATTATCCTCCTACCAAAATTCTTCAGCCATGGAATATTTTTAAAAGAGGCAGGCAAAAAAACTCTTTGGAAAATCAGCTTTGTATTATATTTCCTAAAAGCCTTCCTCTTCAATGCCAACCACCAGAGTTGAGGGAGACACTCCCCCCTCACCATCAAAACTTGAATGCACAGAGGAAGTAGACCTAGCTGAGCTTTGAGTTTCTGTTTGGTGTGGATATTTATCACTTACAGTAAAAAGAAGACAGAATATTGGTTTAAATCCAGCTTGTCTGACTGAGATGTTAGGCAAATTGCTCTGTGGCATGTAATGGTAAGTGAGGTCAGTGGCTTTTAAAGCTCCTGGCCCTGGTTGGTCTTCTTCTTTGGTCAAACTTCCACACTCAGCTGCCACCCAGGTTCTACTTGACCTTATTCACTTAGCTTTCTCCATATCAAAAAGAAAAGCAGATTTAACACAAGCTGAATGGACTTTATTTGTGATCCAGACCAGAACAGATGAGGCAATGTAAGTATAAATGCAGCTCACAGAGCCAGAGCTTCCCATGAGCTGGAGCTCCCTTGGCCGAGCCCGCAACTGAAAGATGATGGCAGAATTGCGAGCAGATCAGGGGCTTACTCTGTCTAATTATACTTTCTTATGCATGTTTCTTGAACAAGTTAGAATTTTATCTGGGCTTCATTAATAATGTCCAAGTTCTGTTTTATAACAAAAAATGATACTATAAGTGAATGTCTGCTAACATTTTAAAGAGAAACAACCAAAAGTCTTTAAAATGAAACTGAAGTCTAAAACTTAGCTACCAGCAGTGAAGTACATAAAAACAAAATGTAGGAAAAGGATCTTAATGGTATGGGTCTATTGCCTCTGCTAGTCTCTGTGAAGGACAGTTTCCCAGTAGAAAATACCCAGTTTGTTCATGGCAGTACTTTTCACCACTAACGAACCTGAGCTTCCTCATATCTAGCTGGCGTAAGAAGCTCTACTGTAGGGGTAGGGCTCCCTGACTTTTGTCGGACTGTCTAAGAAGACAGCTGGATCTTTAGGCCAGTAGTGCTTGGAGTGGGGTCTTAGGGCCATTTTTTTTTTTCTTCCTGTCTCTCTCTACTTCTTGCATATATCAGTATTTCATCTCATAATTAACAGCTATGAAGTTACCTGGAAGAAAATTATGTGTGTAGATTCTGAGGCCAATATGAGAACAGGTTACGTTGGCATCCATGATTATGCGGCTACGTCAGTCACGTTAACACCTAAAAAAGGGTTACGCAGGAGTGAAATTTTTTTGTTCTTTGTCACCATTTATGACAGCACCTTATCTAATTAGCTCCTACTAGCCAAAGCTTTAGATTTCCTAGTACAGAACAGGGAGTATGAGGAAATCTATAAGAGTTTAATACAAAGAAATTTCAACTTAGTTTAATAGAATGTATAAAAACAAGGTGGGGGGGAGTTGAGGGAGGGAGGGAATATGGGGATATGTGTATAAAAACAGATGATTGAACTTGGGTACCCCCCAAAAATAATAAATAAATTAAAAAAAAACAGAAACAAGTGAGGATTGAAATAATGATTGGCCATTTTAAAGCACCTAATAATATGTTCACTAGAATATATATCCCTTGAGAACTGCTGTATTTAATAAGTACTGCCTTTTTAATATCAGCTACTAATGTGGAGATCATTTTTAGCTGTTGACATTATTCTAGGGAGGGAATCGAAAATTCTTCTAAGATTTAAGTGCAACTGAATATTACAATTACAGAAATAGGAATGGCAAAATGGTTAGCTTTTTAAGAGTTAGAGATAATTCTAACACTATATATCATACACCCCAATTTCAAGATTCCTTAGATTCCAGCTTCAGGAGGCCTGAAAGCACAACTAGCGCTTTCTCTGCCCAGCAGATCTCACCATCGCTCTCATCAATATCAGTCATGGTACAAAACTGTGATTGGTTTCAAGTAAAGCTTAAACACAAAGCAAATACTTAGATTTAAAAGTGAATGTATAGAGATGCAGTCTACCATTCTTATTAAGACACTCAATTTCTGTATCTAATTAGAGTCCCTCAGTGACCCAGAACTTTCTTTTACACAAGTTATTAGGGTAGAAGGAATCCTCTCTGTTAACATTACAATGGAGAATAATTATCCTTTGTTATGTAAATTTCACCAGGTGATCTCCAACAGCATCTCCAAGCAATGTTCATATTACTCCGCCCAGAAGACAACATCAGGCTGGTAAGTTAGTGGTATTATTGTAACTTTCTTCCTCAAAAGACTGTCTAAGATAGCAAACATTAAACGTTCATTTTTATGTCCCAACACAGTGCTGGGAACTATGTGGAATAGAAAAGGAGAATGACATGTCCCCATTATCAAAGAGTGTAGAATGTAATTGGGGATATGAGTTAATCTGAAATGATGTGAAATAATTTGATGGTTCAAGACTTGATGAGCACCAGTTCGTAAGTTATTGACCATAACACCAATTAAAATTCAGAAAAAAGAGAACTAGAGGGCCTAGTTGAGGAAGGTTTTATATAGACAGTAGAGCTTAAGCTGGGTCTTGAAAGATGATGAGATTGGCAGAAAGAAAGAAGACAGTCATTCTAGATGAGGGTGTGACTGAAGCAAAAGCACACATAAGAGGAACAAGGAGAGAGTAAAGGGGCCAAAAAAAGTTTATGCTGGTATCAGAGTTAGGAGACCTGGGCCTAGAGACAGCCATGTGATGTCGGACAAGTCACTTAGCCTGTCTGTGCCTGCTTCCTTATTTCTTTTCTACCTCTCACAGTGGAGAGAATCAAATGGACGCTAAAGCGTACCGAAGAGTGTAAAATGCTGCCTAAGTATAGGGACTGTTGTTACTACAGGGAAGTTAAGACACCAAATACAAAGCAGGCAAATAGGGACTTAATGCTTCAAACTAGAGGTCTCAATCTGGCAGTCCACAGGCCAGAGATATGTTTTGTTTGGACCACACAGTGGTTTTTGTTGCTGTTGTTTTAAATGAGCCAGAATTTTAAAGTTGGATGATTTCACATAAAAATCCAGACTTGGGACTTTTCTTCAAAAATCAAGAATTTTGGCAACACTGGGACCTTATTCTCACATGGCAAAACTTGGCTAGACTTAGTGGGGGGAGGGTATCAATGTGGCCAGGGTTCTTAATTTACTGTAATTTCTACATATTCTGTTGTCTCTTGCACACTAAAGCCAAGTGTCACCATTTGTTATCATTCCTTCACTGTTTTCTTATAGTAGAGCATCTAATAAAAGTAGGAAAATAAAAATGGGATGAGTATGATTCTTTGTGTAAAGTAAAAAGTATTTCTACCCATTTAATATTCACATGGCCTACTCCACTCATTTACATTGCCTATCTGACCCTCTAATATTTAATACCTTTAGTACCTCTACCTCTTCAGTAAGCTGTAGTGAAGCATTACAGGTTTTTGAGCCAAGAAATACATGAGACAGTACAGTATTTAAGAAAGATTCCTCAGAAGCTAATACAGACTAGAGGGGAAGAGGCAGCCATCTTAAATCAGGCAGCCCACTGGGTGGTTCTTGCAGTAATCCAGGTGCATGGTGATGAGCCCTTCTGGGCTAAGGTGGTAACTTGGAAATTGAACTTAATGTATCTGTGGCGACCCAAATAGTTGATCTCTGCTTTCTGTCTGGGAGGAGACAGAATGAGAATACAAGAATGACTGTAAAGTTGATAATCAGCCTTCTGAACTGTATGGTAATTACATTACTCATTCTGTGTTTAAATTCTCTCATTTTTCCTCTTGAATGCTGCCTCTATAGCCTTCTTGACATGGCCACTAATTTTTTTTGAGAAACTCACTTTGAAATTTAAAGGAATTGAAATAAGAAATCCTTCCTTAATTATTTTATATCCTACTTCTAATGTAGCATTATACTTACATAAATCTTGTCTTTATTTCTTGATAGACTTCGATCTTAAGCACTTCCTTGTAAGTGAAAAAAAGGGGGATGTAATTCTTACAGCATTAGTATTTTAAAGCAGTGATGCTCAAACTGTAGAGTACATCAGGATCACCTCCAGGGCTTTGGTGAACTGCCATTTGCTGGACTCCACCTGAAGAGTTTGATTTGGGGAGAAGGAGGCAGTGATAATTTACATTTTCAACAAGTTTTCAAGTGATGCTGCTGCTGGTCCAGGAATCACACTTTGAGAACAACCCCTCAAAACCCTTAAAAATGGTCACTTGCATATATTAGAAATAGAAACAGAAATTTGTGGGTAGTTACCCAAAATTGTGTGCTTTGGTAGCGCTAAAGCTGAGGCCTGTCACTCGCTTTATCTTCTTCTTATTAATAAAATTTCAGAGTTTGGATTGCACCTCTCAATGTTAGAATAATGTCAACCACAAGAGCCTTTGGAAAGCATAAGGGAGCAGTTAGGAAGGCAGAATTGGCAATTAAATTTTTTTCTTTCCTGTTAAAATATGCAGCTTCAGCTGCTTTAGATTTATAAAATATAAATTCAAACAATGTAACTGATGCCTTTGAATTAATCCAGAGTTCAAGTGACAAGCCATTTTACAGCAGTTGTTTTGAATTGTTACAAACACATAGTCATTATGTTTCAAATTATTGAGTGAGTCATCTTCAAGAAAATGAGTGAATACATTGTGTGACTTTGGACAAATTAGCACTTTTCTAACTGAAAGGAGCATTTGTAGACTCAAAGCAAAGCCTTTTGTTTTGAGTTAAATTTGAAATGCTGAAACTCTCATCCTGGGGATTGTGCATAAGGTTAAAGTTTGATAGTCAACTGAAATTCCTGCTTTTATTTTTTTTAATAACCCAACAACAAATAGAGGCACTAAATTCCACATTTTGCTTTAGCATTAAAAATAAGACTAATTTTTCCTCAGGGAAGCTCTGCGTTGTAAATACAGTCTTAAGCATTAACTTTAGTACTTAGGAAAACTGTAGCTGATGAAGACAGTGGTTTTATAGTACTCTTGCACATTATCAAAGACTCATTTAATTAAAAAAAATAGACTGGGAAATTAAGAACTTTCCTAACATTTAAAGTACCTTCAGCTAATGTTTTTAACTAGGTGTGAGGTACTGACAAGGTACTAGGAGGTGTTTTTGAGTAATTTGCAGGAGAGTTTAAGAAACTGAGTTTTTTGGTTTTGTTACAGTACATTGATTTTTTTTTTTCCAAAAAGAAAATGGGTTTTTTTTTTTTTAATCAGACAGTACAGAAAGGCATAGAGAACAAAGTAAAAATCACTTTGTATCCTATACTCCAAGAAAACCATTCTTACTATTTGGATGAGTATCCTTCTAGTCTTAAGTGTATGTTTAAGAGCATGTGTCCAGTTTTTTGGGATCTGCTCTTACTGAACTGGGTCAGTGATGAAAATAGCCAAATCTGAGCATCAGAAAAGCTTGCAGTCTATCTAATGCATGATCTCTGTAGTACTGAGATGCAAAAGTATAAAGTAATTTAAAACAGTAAGGGATTATGTCTGGGGTGTATGTGCTTATAAAGTGAGTGGATTACCGAAGACTTGTCAGTGGTTGAGTGGGATTGGGGGGAGGGGCAGTATGTGTATGAAAAGCTAATCAGTTGTGAGCAGTGATGGAAAGGTTTTACTACTGACCTTTATAACTGTTAAGGTTTCTGCACTTGATCTGAGCTCAGAAGTGAAAGAAAAGAAATGTATCAGGTCAGAGAGTGCCTTTTTTATCCTTTTTTTTTTTCTTTTCACAAAAAGATGAAAATATACATGTTGTTTTACAACCTGCTTTTGTCAGACCTTCCTGTAGGTATCTTTCCGTGTCAGTAAATAGATCTGTTTTAAATGGCTACACAGATGTAAGTCATAGGGTTTGTTTTTCTTTTGTTTGGTTTGGTTTGGTTTTCTTGGCCGCACCCCATGGCATATGGGATCTTAGTTCCGACCAGGGATCGAACCCCCGCCCTCTGCATTGGAAGGGCAGAGTTTTAACCACTGGACTGTCAGGGAAGTACCCCCGTAGGGTTTTTAGGTTTTTTTTTTTTTTTTTAGAATTTTATAGAGATTTTTAAAAATAATAAAATCCAGAGACTCCCTCAGGCTCTATTTCTTTTGAAAACAGTGTTCTTTAGTTCATTAGTGTCACATCTGAAGTCTGTTTTAATTTTAGATATTAAAACAGAACTTCTCTCTGTTCTTTTGGCTAGAATTTAATATTTACATACTTTTGAAACCTTTCTTTCTGATGGATTGGATGAGCTGCCTGTCTAGACATTGGGACTTTATAATGTGGCTTCCCTTAGGATAAACATTGCATGCAGGGACATGATGTAAGACTCTTGGTGGAAAGAGATTAAAGGCAAAGGTGCAGTGTAAACTTAAAGAGGAGTATTTCCTGATGTCAGATGATGTTGAGGAGAGAAGTTATTATATCAGTTTTTGAACTGCTTATAAATCAGATTAAGCATTTAAATGAGGGAAGTTTTAACATTCTTTGATAGATGAGCTTTGAAAACAGGTAGTATCCCTTCAGTAGTATCCTTCAGTATACTTCAGTAGTATCCCTTTCAATGGGAACTTTAATCAGATGCATCTGTATCGTTGTCTTATACCAGTCACCTATTCCATGTAAGTTGTGGAAAGTGAGGAAACATTCGAATTGCTGACAATTCTAATATTAAGGTATTATGTGCAAACTGCCACTTTAAATTCCATTTCTCTGATTGGTTTAATGAATTAGATTACTAGATTTTGTTAATCTTATCCCCAACACAGGAGTGAAATAGACCTCAAACCAGGGTGGGTATTAGTTTTTTCTCTATGCTTTGGCTCTTAAATTTTTATTTATTTCATTAATCTAGAATTTTGAAGCTTAAAGGGAATTTTGAAGCCTCAGGTCCATCCCCTGGCATTGCAAAAAAAAAATTTATAAAGAAATTTGATCTCGTCCTTCTAATTAGGACGTGGGTGTGAAATTAATGTCATGGCTCTTGAGCCCCTGATTAAAGCTCCACTTCCGTTTAGTAAAAATTTAGTAATAACTGTAGGTACTACCTAGAGGTTCGTGATCAAATCCCAAGACCTCTAAGTGCTATTCTTCCATCTAAGAAGCTTAAAGTGGAATGAATCTGTGATGTGCCAGTTACTCAAGCCTAAATCAGTGTGAGATGACTGGGGCCTTTCCCATGAGGTTTATCTTCTGTTCTGATTACATTAAGCAAGGGAGGGCCAAACATTGAAATGGTCTTTATATTTTAAATAGATACATAGATGAACAAACATATATATATCTCACTTTTAAAAGAGAGACACTAATGTTTTATTTGAATACCACAAAGAAACTTGCTACCCACCTGCTAACTTGGCCTGAAAATTTGCGTAGTAGGTAATATATATGGAGGTTGTTTATTTGTTTGTTTTTGTTTTTACCTTTATCAGATTCAGTTTATCCAGTCAGTCCCACTAGTTGGTGTAGTAGTTGTAGATACATGATCAGAAGCACAGTTCAGTTGTTTCCATGCCATTTACATGTGAACCTTTCCAGAAATTCTCAGAGCTTTGACAAGATAAAAGGCCTCTAATATACATATTCAGGAAACTTGAACAGTTACATCAGAGCTTGCCAAAGCAAGGCCATGTTTAGATATGTAATAATATCTGAGATCTTGTTTATGAGAAATTCTAGTTTACCTGCACCAGGTTTTTGGTTAGTTTAATTTTTTTTTGAGTGTTTCTAGAATCATAGAGTCTGTGCTGCCTCTCAGCCCTGCTCATGTGCATTTACTACTATTCATAGCTCTACGTATATAATGCTCACTTGGTCCCAGTCAAATAGGGCTAGACCTTTGTCGGTTTAAATATTAGTTCCTCTTAGCTTCTCACAAATGAATTTGGTTTGAAATGTTCTGTTATTTCAAGGAACATAAAAGTCAGCAGTACAGCTCTCTGCCTAGTACATGGAGTTAGTATAGTGGGAATTACATTCTTGGTATATCAGCTCTTATTAGAAACAAGCTTAGTGTACCTACTTTGGTGTTTGTGCTTACAAGTAGCTTTTACTAGGAGTATCAGAATAGAGGGAAAAGATAGCCAAGAGAGACTCACCTCTGCCTTGCTAGGTGGGTCATTTGATGTCTTTTTTTCTTTGCCTGGCCACTTTTGGAATAGTGACAGAATGAAGGAGGAGACTCCAAGAAGAGCAGCGCTGAAAGAATTTCAGATAGAAATTTCTGTCAAATTTGTGACAGTTCTTGAGCCAGGTGATAGAATTGAAATGGTTTCTCTTCTGAGATAAGGAATGGGGGTGGGGGAGTATTTTATACAGAGGAAATTGCCTCCAGTGCACATCTTCCTGGCTTTTTATTAACAGATAAAAAGAAGAGTAGTCTAGACTGTACACTCCATGAGAGCAGGAACCATATCACTCTCTTCCACCGGTGAATCCTCATGGCTGCTCTGATGATATACACTGTAGATATAGAGTTTTATAGATATTGAATGAATATTGACTAGAAGCCATTTTACTTTTTTATTTTTACTTTTGTTTTTTTTTAATATTTATTTGATTGGCTGTGTTGGGTCTTTTTTGCTGTGCCTGGGCTTTCTTTTTAGTTGCAGTGAGTGGGGGCTACTCTTCATTGTGGTGCGCGGGCTCCTCATTGCCGTGGCTTCTCTTGTTGTGGAGCTCGGGCTCTAGGCACATGGGCTTCAGTAGTTGCAGCACATGGGCTCAATAGTTGTCGCGCATGGGCTTAGTTGCTCTGCGGCATGTGGGATCTTCCTGGCCCAGGGATCGAACCCGTGTCCCTGCATTGGCAGGCAGATTCTCAACCACTGTGCCACCTAGGAAGCCCTATTTTTAAGATTTATAAATATCTTTTTGAGCGTTCTTATTAAGAAAATTCCCAAACATGTAAAGTAGAAAATATATCTGCATGAACCCACTACCCAACTTTAATAACCATCAACATTTTGCCAGATTTCTTTCATTTATCCCCTCCCTCCTTTTTATTCTTTCTTTGCTGGAACTTTTTTTAAACCACTTTATTGAGGTATGATTGACATACGAAAAGTTGTACATATTTAATATATACGGCTGGATTAGTTTAGCGATAAATCTCTACCTGTGAACCATCACCACAGTGTATGTCATATAGACATAGTCATCACCTCTAACAGTTTCCTCCAACCCTCCCTCCCTCCTCTTCCTGCTCAGGATGACGACGATGATGATGATGATGGCGACAGTTAACAAAAGATCTACCCTCTTAGCCAATTTTTTTAATAGACTTTATTTTTTAGAACAGTTTTAGGTTCACAGTAAAACTGAGCAGAAGGTACAGAGACTTCCCACTTACCCTCTATTTCCATTCATGCATAGCCTCCCCCATTATCACCGGCTCCCACAAGAGCTGAACATTTGTTACAATTGATGGACTTACGTTGACACATCATTATTAATCAAAGTCTATAGTTACATTAGGGTCCACTCTTAACTGTTGTACATGTTATGGGTTTTGACAAATGTGTAATGGCATCATGTATCCATTGAGTATCATACAGAGTGATTTCACTGCCCTAAAAATCCTGGTGCTTCCCTAACCCTGGCAACTAGTTTTTTTACTGACTTCATAGTTTTGCCTTTTCCAGAATGTCATGGAGTTGGAATCATACAGTATCTATCTAGCCTCTTCACATTAGCTTCTTTCACTTAGTAATATGCATGTAAGATTCCTCCATATCTTTTCTAAATGGCTTGATAGTCATTTCTTTTCAGCACTGAGTAATATTCCATTATCTGGGTTTACCGCAGTTTATCCTTTCACCTACTGAAGAATATCTTTTGCTTCCCATTGTTGGAAGATCTTAAAGTAAAACTTGGGCATCATGTCATCTCACTCCAGATATTTAAGAAAAAGGCATAACCACAATGCCATTATCACACTAACAATAAATCATTAATATCATCTAACGCCATGTGCATATTTGAATTTTCTGAAGGCCCTTTTAAAATATCATTTTGACAAAAATAATATAAACTTCTGATATTTGAAACTGAAGAAGAAAAATCTTGTAGTGTATAATCTGTAAGAATTCCATAGAGCATACTCCTCTTAGATGTTAAACTTTGCTTCGTATTACAATTGTTTGTGGGACTTGGATCTGTGAGTCAGGTGCTCACATTCATATACCTCACATTCCACTCTTAGATCTTTAGAGCATGCCCTGATAATTGTTATTATTGTAAGTTATCCTAATAGCAAATATTTATTGAGCGTTTAGTATGTGCCAGGCACTGTACTTTACATGCATTATTTCATATGATTTTTACAACCCAGTGGAATAGGTATTATTATATCTCCCTCTTGTTAACTTCCTGAAGGTTTCGTAGTTAATACATGAGCTGGGATTTGAATTTAGGTTTCCTGAGTACTGGCTTTGCTGTCTCCTTGAGTATGCTTTAAAATGCTGATGTAGGGACTTCCCTGGTGGTGCAGTGGTTAAGAATCCGCCTGCCAATGCAGGGGACATGGGTTCAATCCCTGGTCTGGGAAGATCCCACATGCTGCAGAGCAACAAATCCCATGTGCCACAACCACTTCGCATGCACTCTAGAGCCCATGAGCCACAGCTACTGATCCCGTGTGCCACAACTACTGAAGCCCGCATGCCTAGAGCCAGTGCCCCACAACATGAGAAGCCACCACAATGAGAAGCCCGTGCACCGCAACAAAGAGTAGCCCCCATTCGCCACAACTAGAGAAAGCCCACGCGCATCAAATGAAGACCCAATGCAGCCAATAAATAAAATAAATAAAAATAAATTGAAAATGCTCATGTAAAAAGGCTTGAATGATCTAAAATTGATCTTCTAAATTTCTTAATTTCTTTATTGTCTGTTAACCTCCAGGCTGTAAGATTAGAAAGTACTTACCAGAATCGAACACGCTATATGGTAGTGGTTTCAACTAACGGTAGACAAGACACTGAAGAAAGCATCGTCCTAGGAATGGATTTCTCCTCTAATGACAGGTATGGTACCACAGAAGGGAGGATGAGAAAACCTCTTTTTAAACAACCCACTCCAGTTACCCTTTGAGTTATCACAAACACATCTTATCCAGTTCTACTCTAAAAGTTCAGCACATAAAACTAGAGAACATGAAAAGTATCTTAGCCTTACAGTCTTGAGAGACAAAAATGTTTAGTGAATGTCTTTGGTTGTGTGTCCCTAATTTACCACTATTCCTTACCTTCTTCCTCTCATCTTTAGGTGGTAATGATATAAAGCAAATGGTTTCAATTTCTATCTCTGGGGGTGGGGAGGAGGGGGGAGTGACTTTTCTTTGCAGTCTACTTTATTTTAAGCGATAATGATTTACTTTGGTGATTCTGGGGCACACACATTTTGTGATAGTGTACCAGTGGGTTCTGAGTTCAAAGAGAGCCTTATTTCCAATCTCTTATATCCATGGCCTTACACCTTGCTTTTGTCAAATATTACACTTCCTTTTTCATCTTCTGAGTTAAAAAAGGTGGGGGGGATGATTTTTTATACTCAAAACAGAGCCTTTTATAATCATTTACCTTTGGCTTTAGCAGCACTTTATATCCTAAGATTAAAGATAGCACACATCACACAGAACCTGGTTTTTTTGTGCCCCTAGGATTTGTTGCTTTCCTTTTTTATTTTCCCTCTTTTTCTGGAGAAACCTTGGGAAGACTATGGAATGTGGCTGCTAAGCAGATCTTTGCACTGTAGATAATAAGCCTCAGGAAATCCTGCCAGATGTCTCAAAGCATTGACTTCCTGGTTCAGGACTAGAATGCAACTGTGGAGTAGCTAAGGCTGTGACCCAGGCCTGGGAGAATTTAGCCACAAAGAGAAGAGGAGACTGAGAATGATTCTCATTGTCCTGATGTTGAAAGGAAAAAAAATCACATTGTCACCAGAGAGATTGGCAAACTAGTGTTTCCTGAGCTTGTACATAGCAGTCAACCTGAAAATGAGATGTGGGTTCACCAGGATCACAGGGCCAGAGTTGTTACCTTGTATACCATTTACAGCTTTTAATTGTATGCTCTAAAATTACACAGGCTTGTAAACCTGTGTTTACAAAGCTTAGGAAGCTTTTTCTCCTGCATGATTTTAACTTCTGGTGTTAGCTAAGCAGCGGATCTTTCAATAAGCATTTATCGTGTAAGAATACCTGCCTTGCCTACATTCATTAGTATTTTAAGACCACTGATTTGGGTTTTTATCTCTCTAGATCTGTACTGTCCGGTACAGTAGCCACTAATCACATTGTAACTATTTAAATAAATTAAAATTAAATAAAATTAAAATTTCATTTCCTCAGCACAACTAGCCACATTTCAAGTACTCTAGCCATATATGGCTTGTAGCTTCCCTGTAGACAGTACACTTACAGAACATTTCCATCACTGCAGAAAGATTAGATGGACAGTGCTGCTCTCCATCTTATTTGCTTTGTTTGGTTCTCCCTGACTACTCCTTTGGAAATCCCATAAAACAGGAACTGGAGCTGCATGGAAACGTCATTTGAGTCTTGCCCTAGAAAGAGAAGGCGACAACTTCAGATTCTCCTGACCCAGAGTATGAGAAATCAGATATCTAAATTTATTTCTTTCACTTTGTCCTAAATCATAAAGAATGCTTATTAATGTGGGTGCCCAGTAATGTATCCTCAGTAAACTGCATCTGTCTTTGGTAATAGTCCTGCCTGAGTTTTCTCTTTGACTAACAAAAGAAAATTTTCGTTTATGGAAGACAAAATGTGGTAAGAAAAGCTATAGAAACTGGTTTTCATTCTGTTTGGTAAATTTGATGTTATGAATTCCCCTACACCCTCTGTTTGAATGAACTTGGACAGTAAGAAAAATGCCACCCACTTCAGAATACTGTTGCTCAGGTAATCTAGTATCATTTCCCTCTCAGTTGCTGTTTGGAAGAATCTGTATCATTTTGTACCTTAGAATATAAAAAGTTAATGTTTCAAAACAATATTACACCAAAGCGGAACCCAGATTGTTTATTACATGTTCATCCCAAGTAATTCTCAAGATATATTAGAGCCAATTTATTTAGCCTAGTTATAAGTTCGAGTATTGTGTTACATTTTAAGTAATAAATTTTTTAATAAAAAGTATAACCTTGGTTTCCAAATTACATCTGATATACATTTCAAGTTATAAAGTAATAGAGCTTTAGGGTGTTATTTTATAATTTTTCTTCCTACTCCCAACACCTTGAAATGTCTGGTACAATGAGGCACTCAATAAATATTTTTTAATGGGATGAGTATCTATTAAAATAAGTAACTATACTTTAATGAAGAAAATCTCATGAGACTCAAGACAAACTAGATAAAAATACTAGATGTGCCTAATTCAGGCCTCCCTTTCCTGTGATGTGAAAACGCTACTTAATGTAAAAAAATGTTCTGAGCTTAATACAAGCAGAAAATGTGATGTTTGGTTCTGCATGTCATTGTCACTTGTCTAAAGTTTAACTGGTGTCTGGTCACAAGCTCATAGATCACACTCTTTTGGACCTTTTATATCTTCTGTAGTTACTTGATTTCTAGATTTGTCACTAAGCTACCAACCTTTCATATTTATACCCAAATTACACTTGTTGCTAGGACCTAGCTAAGCATTTACTTTAAAAAAAAAAAGAAAAGAAAAAATACTACTCTAAAAATAACTCACTCAACCTTGGGAAGCCATTTTTAAAACAGGTTTTCCTTGTGCTCATCTCATCTATTCAACAAAAACAGTGGTAGAGCTGTCTTCCTCCCTCCAGGGCCTGGGGTGATAGCTGTTCAGGAGTTCAGGCCCAAGGTTACAATGTGCGTAAACTGTTCCGATCCTGATTTGAATCTCCTGAACTCTGGAATCACTAGTAGAGTTGTGAGTAACACAGGCCAGCAAGTGCAGCGCAGAGTATTAGGCACAGGGAATGGCCTTCATTAGCCCACTAGGGAATGGCCTTCGTTAGCCCTGTGATGACTCCAGCAGCGGGAGTTCAGTATACCCCATGTTGTTTTTAGTGCATTTGCATAATGTCCCCCACTCTACCCTGCCAGAATCACTTTTCGTTATATTAGAGCACCTACCATACGTTCATACTCAGCATTTGTTTCACATGACAATACATTCATTTGTATTGTTTCTCTTTAAATATTTTAAATTTTTATGGTAACCCTCTGAGCCTTAGGTTTCGATACCTGTATTTTAAGATGAAGAAATTAAGGCAGAGAGAAGTTAAATAACTTGTCAAAAAGATTTGAAATAGTGAAGGAGGTTAAATCCAGATCTTTTGACGTAGTATAACTGCTCAATGAGTAGTAATTGTTATTATGTTTTAGGCACTGTTGTACACAATTTTTTTGGTGTGTTATCTAATTTAATCTTCAAAACAGCCCAATAAAGAAGATATTTTTATCCCAGTTTTACAGATGAGGAAACTGGAGCACAACACAAATAATTTACCTAAAATTATACAGTTAATGCCAGAATCCAGATTCCAGAGTCCCTCTGACTCCAGAGCCTGTGCTCTTAACAATACTTTGCTGTTCCATCTCCTACATCCAGTATTCTTTCTACTATACCATGCTGCTTTTCTAGATGTATTGGCAGGAAGAGGGTGCAGGAGCCTTTGGGAGACTGGATGGAGGGGAAGATGCTTTATGGCAGCCTTAAAGAGAGAAAGTGGCAGAGGTCTAAGGTAGATTATAGTTGTCCAGAGAAGTGGTGTGATAGAGACACAATTGGGAGTCCATGGCTTCCCATCCCAACCTGTTCCATTAACTTAAAACTAGTTTCCTCCCTGGGATAGGGTATGATTTAAATAATATTTTAATATACCATACTAGAGCTACCCTTTTTTGTTGGTTGTTGACATTGTGCTTCACTCTACATTTCAGCAGTGCTATTTCAGTGCACAGCCACCAAGCACTGCTTTATTTATTTAAGTTGTAATGTGTCTATTTTGTCTAACTTGATTACAAGCCATTAACAATTACTTTTCCCTTTTAGACTATTGAGGATGTTCTAGTATTTAATAAATCTATGTAAACCTCAGAATTAGAATTGAGCAACTCACATATTCAGAGGTCTTCAGCAACTAGCAGTAGTTCTTGGCATTAAAAATAATTCTTAGAGTTGAGTTGGGTGCTGAGACCTGCCAATCGCAAGTCAGCGATCACCTGGACTTTTTAGATAGTGGCCGTTTGCAAGACAGGAAGCTCAGTCAATAAGTTTTCTTTGTTAAATACATAAGGACCTAACTAACACCTGTTTAAAACAGCTCCTGGGCATGTATGTTAGATTAATGGTAATATAGAAATTTCTCCATTTATGTCAGAATTTAGAGCTTAGGGACTCATCCTTTGTGGTGAAAGAGTTAACAAAAAACTGCTTCCTAGAGTAATAGGAAGTAACTTATGGACTATTTCTTGTCTTACAGTAGCACTTGTACCATGGGCTTAGTCCTGCCTCTCTGGAGTGACACCCTAATTCATTTGGATGGTGATGGGTAAGAGCTTTTTCTCTTTTTATTCTCCTACAGAGAGCCAAGGGGTGGGGTTCCATGTTAGTGCCCATTCATTCAGCTGAATGGAAGGCCCATTGTGGCCAACTGAACTGTCATGTCAGCAGCTCAATGAGTCCTTTTAAACTCCTGTTTTGTAAAGTAGAGTAAAAATACAACTTGCCAGAGCCTCTCACTTCTGTTTTTCTAGGCCGACTATGGTAAGAATCCAAACAAAGAAGAGCTAGTTTGTTGGCTCACTCTTTAATCTGAGCATGTGGGACTGTTGCAATGCTCTCCCAGAGGGTGATATGTTCTGTTTCAAATAACCTCTTGCTGCCTCTGCCAGCTGTCAGCCTACAGTATAACCCATTCCTGTGCCAGTTCTTTGCAGTGACCCCCCACCCCCACCTCCTGGTGTTTTTAGAATGTGTCCCCAAGAGACCAAGATGTTTGCTCTAGTTTATAAAACCAGGGTCAGGTTTGCTAAGAACCCATAAGACTTCCAAGTAGAAATATACAGCAGAACAGTTTGTCGGTAGCTACAGCTGGAAAACAGTATGTAACTCCCTGACTCCAGTGTGGGAGTCCATTCATTTTGTTTGCTGGATAAAATCAGACAATTTGTTGAACCTTTTCAGTCAATTCTTATACTCCATTTAACTTCTGCACGAAGTGCCTGATGATACCTTCTACTGAGCCAGCAGTTGCTAGCCTGGGAAACAACCTTGAAAACTCACAACTAAAATAACCTGCTCTCATTTATGGATTTTTGTCTTATTCTGTTTTCCTTAGTGGGTTCAGCGTATCAACAGATAACAGAGTTCACATATTCAAACCTGTATCTGTGCAGGCAATGTGGTAAGAGGACTTTTAATATCTCTATGAAAGTTTTTTTTTTATGTTACTGGAACAGTATTTTGTGAGAAGTATTTGAAATGGTACAGTTCTTTTTGAAAATACTCTATGATCTGTTTGTGTGTATAGGATTTTGTGTGATCTGTTTGTGTGGCCATCAGAGTTAAAGATGACCTAGAAGTTCAGTTTTCAAATTATCGCAATGGAAGGCCTTCAGCATTTGTGAACAAGTGAAACTCAGAGGTGTTCTTAGACTCTGGAAGACACTTAATGGATCAGATAGCCAGTTGGAACAAGAGTTTTATAGGGACACATTGACTAAGTTAGTAGCAGTCTAGAGCTGAGTCTAGAACATCACAATTGTGCATTAACTTGTCCTTTCTTCAGGTAATCAGGGATAGCATTGATGGAGTTATATTCTACATCAATAAGCTTCCATTTAAATTGCTGGCAACTGTTCGTGAAACTATTTACATAATGCAGGTAAAGCCTAGAAAAAACATTGTAGTGTTGTTGATAACCATCAGCTGGTGTACTCACACTTTTGGGTTACTTACTATATATGTCAGGCATTGAGCCTAGTGCTTTACGTGGAATATGTCTCACCATCACACCAGCTCCCCAAAGTAGTATTATTAGCTCCTTATTATGGGTGAGAAAACTGAAGTTTTGGAGAGGATACATGACTGGCCTAAGAGTGTCTCTTACAGTTAAACAGAATAGACACTTATCCTCTTGTTCTAGATTATCTAGAAAAGTGATCCAATATAAGCAGGGAATGACGTGACTCTGAGATTCAGAGTCATCCCCCAGTCAGGGATTTGAATTTCAGTTCCTCATTCAGTTGCCTGTTCTGTAGTGGAAGTCCCCATGAGGAGTAGAATGGGCAGAATGCAAGCCAAACAAGAAATAAAGGAGCCTGAAAAAGCCTCCAGGGAGGTAACTTACCCCTGAATAACAGGATTGATAGGCTTGAAGTGGGTGTGGGCCTAAAACAGAGTCAACTGAACAATTAAATCTTACCATTTCGTGCCATGATTGAGGTAGGACAGGTCATGTGTTTAGACCAATTTTTAGATTTAGGGCATATTTCACAGATAAATTTCTCATGGAAAACTTACAACCTCTTTTGACTAAGGTTCGGTTAAAAGCAACTGACCTATACCAAGTAAAACCCAACAGTCTAAGTCCCACAAATACAGTGTTTTCAGTTATATTTTGGGGAAGAGTACAAAGCAGTCTTAATTCTTAAGGATTCAAGTAATTCAAGCTTTGATGTTCTAAAGTAGACTGACTAGTGCTAGCTCTGTTAGCTTATTGCAGAATAAACTTTTTTTGGTGTACCACATGAGGTACTCCTGTGAACTGAAAATCACAGAAAAAAAAAATAATGTATGGATCAAAGCAATATTGAGACCAGATGTTTCCTTCACAGGAAGGTAGTTTCTGCAGCCTCGCTCTCTTGTATGCAGCTGAAGTATGAGCTGGCTATGCCTTGAGTGTGTTTTAGGGCACTTGTGCCAGACGCTTGTGGCATATGCTTTTGAAGCATGTGTTTCCTGAATGAAGAAAACATGCATCGAATATCCTGTACATTGTACTAAGCTGGCTTTTACCTTTGAATCTATGTAACAAAACTGAAATTTGCTGAGAATTCTGAGAATTTGGCTTACTTTAAGTATAAAAGGAAGCATTTTAAAAAATTCTGCTATTTTGTTCTTAAGGGAAAATCTGTTTCCCTCATAAAAATGGACTGGCATGTTTTTCTCATCAAATTGGTCGTGACTTTATTTTTTAATTTACATTATACGGGGTTGACAAGGACTCGAGGAACAGCATTGTCATAGTCTTACTGGTGAGAAAATAAACTGAAGCCACCTTTCTGGAGATCTCCAGGACATCCTGAGAAGGGATATTGCCAATATGCCGTAACATTTTGTATACCCTTTGGCATAGTAATTCTGCTTCTAAGAATTTATCCTAAGGTAATAATTAAGAGTGTGTGCAAATTTTTAACTGTAAGAGTGTTTGTCAGTGTTCTAATAGTAACAAAAAATGGAGAAGAATTTAAATGTCTAAAACATTAGGGATCAGTTAAATTATGGTACATCCATTTTCTAAATATTATGCAACTGTTAAAAGTTATCTAGTTGACTAAGAAGTCGACATGCCACAACTAAGAAGTCGACATGCCGCAACTAAGAAGTCCTCATGCCGCAACAAAGATCCTGCATGCCACAATTAAGAACCGGTGCAGTCGAAATAAATGAATGAATGAATGAATAAAAAAAAAGTTATCTAGTTAAAGAATTTTTATTGACCTGGAAAGATGTTGATGACAAGATGTAAAGTAAAAGAACAAGTTAAGTGGTATGCAGAATATGATCATCTTTATTTTAGATCTCTGCAAAGACAAACTAGAAAGATCTATACTAAAACCTTAACAATTATTTCTGGGCAGTCAGATTACAGGATATTTCTGCCATCTACCTGAGGTCCCTAAATTTTCTAAAATGAGCACAATCAAATTTTTTATGAAAGAAAAAAAACAATAAAATGCATTTTTAAGAAAAAGAGGTGAATAGATTGACCACAGAATTGTCTCATACTGTCCTTTTCCCTTAGGAGAGACACATTAGTTTGTAGCTAATAAGACATTTCATTCAACAAATTTTAACTGTGCACCAAATTTGAACTAGAAGGCATTCTTTTTTTTTTTTTTTTTTTTAAGAAGGCGTTCTTTTAGGCACTTGAGATGCATCAGTAAAGAAAAACATAAAAAGAAGCCTGCTAGCATTCCTGGCTTTAGCTTTTCCCAAAGTATATAACCACAACGGTACTTTTCAGTTTTATTTACCCTTCCGTGAGTTTCTGAGTTCAGAGTCAGAGAGTTCATTAGTCTCAGTATAACCAGAGCTGTTCTTAGAAAGTAGCTCAAGTGTATGAATAAATGGTTTAAAGAGACTGGGAGACTAAGGCAGCAAGAATGACAAGCATCATTAGATCAGTACATCCTGGACATTAAAGGACTTGTCCTCACGGCTTAGGGACATCTGTCTATGTGATCTTTGTGGAACCTCTAAGAATCATAGGGAATATATGCCCTAATGTGACTCTGTGCCAAGAGAAACAAATCTTTGCGTAGTAAATGAAATAGTTCTTTAGTTCTCTAGTGATAATAGCCACAGCGTGGTTCCAGCTATAGGATTGTGAGCTCCATAGGTACTTGGTCCTGTTTTTCACTGGTAGGTTGTTAGTTCTCCTGCTCTCCTCTACCCCACCATGTTAATAACGCATCATATCTTTCAGCAAGAAATGTCTAGTTGATTGTTATGAATGGATAATATAGTATAATTAGAATCAGAGAATCTTTTTTTTTTTGAAAAGAGCAAAGATATTTTCAGAACAGTGGCCTTAATTTTACTGATTTCTTAAAGCAATGTCATAATTTCAAGCAAAAAAGAACATTTATGGAGTATACATTTTACTTTCACACGATATTAACTCAACTTTTCACAGGAGTTTATTTACTCATTTCTCTATCTCAAGATATGTTCATCTATGCCACTGTATATTATATAATTGATCTATTCATGTTATGTTACATAAAAATAAGCTTTATTAAAAGACACTACGCAGACTTATTTCTCCTGCTCTTTTTAACTTTTTATTTTATATTGGAGTATAGTTGTTTAACAATGTTGTGCTAGTTTCAGGTGTACAGCAAAGTATAGAATCAGAGAATCTTGAATTCCAAGGAATAGATTCTCCAGAGGCCCAATTCTATGGGATTTAAAAATTGGAAGTTTGGGGTACATACGGATTATTGGCCTTTTGGTATCCCCACAGTTCTCCAGCGCTCATTTCCCAGCATATCTTTCAGGTCTGCACTGCAGAGTTTACACAAGGCTTGTGAAGTGGCCAGAATGCATAACTACTACCCTGGCAGCCTGTTTCTCACCTGGGTGAGTTATTATGAGAGCCATATCAACTCCGATCAGTCCTCAGTCAATGAATGGAATGCTATGCAGGATGTGCAGTCCCACCGGCCTGACTCCCCAGCTCTCTTCACAGACATGTAAGTCATCTTGCTGAGGACCGTGGAAGTCCTCCTGTTGTGTTCTCGGGGGTGGGAAGCAGCACGTTCCTCCTTCATCTCCCTTCTTAGGGAGTTAACCTTACCAGTGGTATTAGTCATCGTCTGCACTACACATCTGCCACACAGAGAACCCTGTTCCCTCTGTTGTGTGCAAAGGCCTGAAGAGTTTCACTCCTGGGCACAGCGGAATCTCCATAGTTAAGAACTGCAATACTATTAAATCCCATTAATTCAGATTCCACTAATTTGAAATTTGAGTTTAAAGGAGTTAGGCTGAAGTCTGACTTTGCATTATCTTAAAAGAAGCATTTGCTAAGCAAATTAATGACATGGAGAAGCTTTTAGAGGGATGTTCCTAATACTTAAGAAAACAAGATGTTTCCATTCAATTTAGAATACATACGTTGTTATGCTAATTTTTAACTGATTTCTGTTCAGATTTTTAAAAATAAATATTATAATTTGTGTCTTACTCAGCCCCACATTTGCCTTGTTAGGTCTATAAGATTTTTATTAACTCTCCCTGCTGTACTGCAAATTGGATAAAGGCCTAAGGTGGAGCTGGTATTTGTTTCCTTTTTAGGTCTATGTGTTGAAACTTATGTGACTATTTTGGAAATTTTTTCACACTTAGTTCCTGCCTTGGAAATTAATCAGAATGTTTATTTTGCTCTGAATTGATCTTTCTGCACTTCCAAGGTGTTCTACTTTTGGGAAGGAAGAGTAGCTACTTTCTAAATGATCTTACAGACCTTCACCTTCAGATTCCTCACGTGATACCAAAACAATTCATGATTTTTTTTAAAGGCTTAATTTAGATAATAAATGCTTTTTTACTAGAAAAGGTGAAATTTCCAAGAATTGTATGAATGGAACAGTCAAAAAAACACTGGAGGGGCTTCCTAGATGGTGCAGTGGTTAAGAATCCACCTGCCAATGCAGGGGACACGGGTTCGAGCCCTATTCCAGGAAGATCCCACAATTGAGCCTGTGCTTTAGAGCCCGTAAGCCACAACTGTTGAGCCCCAGTGCCACAACTACTGAAGCCCACGCACCTAGAGCCCATGCTCCGCAACAAGAGAAGCCAGGGCAATGAGGAGCCCACGCACCATAATGAAGAGCAGCCCCTGCTCTCCACAACTAGAGAAAGCCTGTGTGCAGCAGCGAGGACCCAACACAGCCAATAAATAAATAAATAAATTTATTAAAAAAAACAAAAAACACTGGAAGCTTTTTTGTACAGGGTATTATTGGTACTAGGACCAATTAGTACTAGTAGTTCTAGTCCTTTCAAGATTCCACAGTAACTAAAAAGTAACCTGTTCATAAATGAACATTTTGAATCAAACTTATATGAGAGAAAAAACCCTTCTTTTCATTTTTCCTGATTTTTCTAGAGAAACTTTGGAAATTACAGCACAAAAAAGAAATGAAATTGCCCATAATCTCTCTCTGTCCCTGAGCAAAAAATATAATGTAAAGTGTTGTCCTTGGCACATGGTAAAGGCTCATTAAATGTTAATTCTTAGTATGTACAATATAACCAAAATTTAAGGTATATTTAATAAACGAATGTCTGTCTGTAGAAAAAGAGACTGAGAGCTGTAGGTCAGAGTATTAATGATGATAGAGGGATTTTCAGTTATTTTTATTTTCTTTGTGTATTTATGTATTTTCCAGATTTTTCTCTAGTGAAATCGAGGGAGAAACTGTGTTTGTGTTGTAATGCCTTTTCCATTCCCGCTTTTTCCCTAAGTTGACTAGAAAAGCCTAAAAAAGAATGCTGAGGATACAAAGGAGCTTGTATGCCAAAATGGACTAAGTGCTCTACTGTGAATAAAGTTTATATTTTGAAATCCAAGGAAGGTAGAGAAGGGACTATAGGTGTATGGTGCCTCCAGTGTATGTCAAATGTTATGCCAGGCACTTCATACATGGTATCTCATTTGATTCTCATAAAAACCTCGTGAGGCAAGTAGTATTACTGTTCTCATTTTTTGGAAAAGGAAACAGAGGCTCAGCAAAGGGAGGGAATTTGTTCAAGGTCGTACCACTAGTAAGCAGCAGGGCTGGGATTAAAACCCAGGTGTGTCTGCTCCCAAACCACTCTGCCCCTGCAAATGTGAAGGGTTGGGAGAAAGACTGCTAAACCAGGGAATTGAACCGATGTACACAGGTGCTAAAATTTTTTTTTTACCAGTATTTATTTTTAATAGAAGACTGAAATGTATAACTTTCTGCCATTAGCTATGTCTAGGAAAAATCGTGGGGAGCATGGTAAAGAATATTAATCCTAATCAAGACAGGGATGCTTTGGCCGATTGACAGGGAAATGGCATAGGCGTTAGCTATGCTCTGCAGGGTTCATGAGAAACTGAGAGTCCAAGTGGTGGGGAGCCCCAAGGTTGTAGGGTCAGAGCATCCATCTTTGGAGATTATACTGAAGCTATTTTTGCAGCCAGTGATAAGGCCGTAGGCAGCAAGGGCAGGCAGGATGCCTGAAGGCTTAGTCCATTTCCATCTCCAAATAAGGAAGTACAGAACAGATACCTTTCTTGAGTAGGTAGGAAGGAAAGATGAGACAGAAAGTGCTGTTAGCCTCACTGAAATTCTACATAATATGAAATAATGCTTTAGAGAGAAGCATCTAGTTATGTTGAACTAATATCTTTATAGTAATTGGAGAATCAGCTTCCTCATTTGATTTCATAATAAAGTTCCAAGGGAAATTTTTATTTTTAAGAGAGTCAGAAGACTAAGGGAAGCAACGTGAGCCTGCAGGTAGAGTGTTAGGCTGGGCGGAAGGTGCTGGGTCTCCTGCCAATGTAAGTGATGGTTGACATCATTTAACCGTTCAGCTGTTTTGGTTTTTTTTTCCTTTATCTATAAAATGGGGATTATAATTTCACAGAGATATTGTGAGAGCTTTGTGAACAAGAAAACCTTTTGGATGGAGTACTCTAGGTAGTTAATCCTTGAAATCCATTTTGGAAGAGAATTTGCTTCATTGAAGAAGGCAGAAATCACTCTTCTCTCTTTCCCATTTTTTCTAGAACCATAGCAATGAATGATCAGCATTGGGTAGCATTTTTAAGCTACAGAAGACCCAGTTCCATAGTAGGTCACACCACTGGTCTACCCCACTTGGTATTCTAGCTCAGCAAGTGGTACTCGGGGATACCTGATGGGAAATGGTCCTCCATTAAAGTATTGCACTCAGTGTAGCCTATTTGTCTTTTACTCTTTCTTGGATCTATATACGTGAATATATCTATGGGCTTTTAGATATGTACAATCTCTTCAAGTAATAATTTCTACGTGTTTACATTCTATACATTCTGAAAAGAAACTTTTTAAAGTTATAATTTTCTTTTTTCCATGCCTCCAGAATATAAATTTAAGGGTAACAAAGGGAAGTCCTGTCAATGTGGAAACATAATTAAATGGCACATTCATTAACTTGGTCAAATTCCTGCCTAAGAAAAATCACCATTTCTCTCTTGTCAGACCAACAGAACGTGAACGAACAGAAAGGCTAATTAAAACCAAATTAAGGGAGATTATGATGCAGAAGGATTTGGAGAATATCACATCCAAAGAGGTAAGAGGCTTTGAGTCTTCATTGTTCCAAGGCTAGAGGTAGGATAATAATAGGAGTGGGACTAGAAATGGTGAACGATTGAAAATCTAGAGGGACTTTTCAGAGATTAGTACAATATGTTATCTCTGTTTCAGATACGAACTGAGTTGGAAATGCAAATGGTGTGCAACTTGCGAGAATTCAAGGAATTTATAGATAATGAAATGATAGTGATCCTTGGTCAGATGGATAGCCCTACACAGATATTTGAGCATGTGTTCTTGGTAAGTCTTAGGGCCACTTTAAAGGGGTGTGCTGAGGCTAGTCTATACAAGCTCATGGCGGGTGGGGGGCAATTGTCAAACTTTATTATATTTAGATAAAATGTAACTTACATTAAAAACACAGGTCATAAATACTCAAACCTTATCACTTTCCTGTATTTTACTACATTTTACTATTATCTGTGCTCTTAAGTTTATTTACATCTGTTGTATGTTGGAAATGTTATATAATGGCGTGCTTCTGCTCATCTCTTCCCAATTCCTTAGTGACATCAGTTGACTATGGTGGGAAAATTTACACCAAGGAAATTGGCAAATGCTACAGATCAGGCCTTTTTTCCCCATGGCTTGTTAAAGATCTTATCTGTTCTACATCATAGTCAAAGTCACAAAGCACACCAGTCCACAGTAGTTTTATGTAGTGTATCCAAATAGAATGATCCTTTGAGGTCACTCTTTCAAGTCTGCCAAATGGGTCTAAGATCTATCTGAACAGAGCAGAAAACCACTTGTAACAGAGACTGTTGGACTTTTAAAACACTTGGAACCGTGTAGCTATATGTTTAGTCCTTCAATTACTTTTTGATTATCAAATCTTCAGTGAGTTAAAATTGTACTTCATGGTGCCTGAATGTTCAGCAATTTGTAATTAGCCCAAGGAGATCTCTCTGACAGATGGAATAGGAAAGCTTCTAAAATCCTAAGACCTATTTATCTCCCAAATGTTAAAGAGTTCTAGTTTTCATCTGTACATGGTAGTGGGAACAAGGATAACAAGGATAAAGTCAGTAGGGAACACCAAAACCTCACTTTCATTTCCAGTTGCCACATACTTTGACTAAGATTGGAAGGTGGAACACAGGAGAGAAGAGGAATAAAATGCACAGGAACTGACTTAACTGAATCATCTCACCCCAAATATAAGAGTTTATTTCACCAAGCAGTCAGTCGTCATGCCATTGAAGGCTTGTGCCCTGAATTAACTTGTTGACACTTTGGAGTGTGTATGCTTTTTCAGTGATTCATGGGGGTGTATAGCTATGAAATTACTCATGAAAAGCTGTGAGCTGGGAGGGGAGCGTCTTTTCCATTACTTTAACTTGACCAATGTGTGTTGCCATTTCTGGATGTAGATCATACGGCAAAACTGTCACTGACCTTTCCATTTGTATAGCACCTGGCTTTGCTGCCTTTTGTGTGTAATTCCATGAGTGTTCAAGTATTCCCTGCTCTTGTATCCTTGGAAAGAATTTTTATGTTGTCCATAGAAAACTTATGAGTCATTCACTCAAATGGACCCTGCCCCCAACTGTCTCCATGTAACATGACTAATTTTTATGAAGGGCAAGTGCCTGTAGCCAAAAATAACTCGTTAGAAAGTGACCAAAGCTATAAACTTGGAAGTTGCTTTCCCATTGAGCTTGGATCTTAATACCTAAAAGAATGTAGACATGATGAATACCAAATTCAGTCACTATCTGTTTAATTTCAGATGTACTTCCCTGTGTCTCTGATGCCACCCCCTCAAGAACTGCCTTCTCCTTACCCCTTCCTCAAATGGTACTATTTTAGGACATGTAAATAAATTTTAATCGTTCTCTAAGCAGAAAGAACAATCCACTTCTTCCCCAATTAGTCCCTAATCAACTAGAAATGCATTTGAGTATTTGTATCGATTCATCCTATTATTTCATGATTATTGGCAGAGTCTTCTGTCTTGAGTTTTTCTCTTATTACAAGAATAATTCGTGTTCATTGTAGAATATTTTGACAACTTTAGAAGGCAATAAATGACATTTAGTCGACACCAAGAGAGATAAGCACTGTTATCTTTCATTATATAGTATTGCCTTCTAGTTCTTTTTTACCTTTTTAATATGTATCTATGTACATATTTTTGAAAAAAGGAAAATGTATTCAGCTTCAGATATAATTATGTTTTCTCGAGAATGGACATGTTCTTTGCATCGCGAATATTTTTCTTATTTGGGAAAAAACCTTTCAAACTAGAGAATCCTGAAATTTAACTTTTATCCCACAAAATAAGTGCATGAACAGGTTGTCTAAACATCTTATTGTACTTCTTCCTTGATGGCTTCCTCCTTTTGTTTGTACCACCATATCTTGTATCCAAATGCCTATCTCTTCTCCAGTGAGTCTGTACTCTGCTGGCTTTCCCAGCATTTGACACAGAAAGAGAGGTCTTATCCAAACTGCAAGTGTGGTGTTAATTTCTGCAAAGTCATTTCATCTTGTGTGTAGCTGCTGTGCCTGGAGCGCAAGCAGATTGTGTGAAAGGAAGCAGTAGAATTTCTCCCCTCCCTTTGGAAGAATGCTTGGCTCTGTAGTGCACTGCACAGAGATGTTTATTTGGAAAAGTGTCCAACAGATATGGAGAAGAAAAGTATAGAGAGCATAATTTAAAGAAAATCTGCAGGATTGATTGGTTGGAAGCCAGGGTATTTCCAGAAAAAGAAGTTCTTCCACACCCTTAAGAGTGTCCTACTCCTCTGAGCTGGAAGCCTTTGCCAACCAAATCTCAGTATCAACAGCTCTCCTGGAGGCTGTCCGATTTGGCTGAGAAAATGCTAGATGTGAACAGAGATCCTTTGCAGAAAAGCAGGCAGCTTTCTTAAACAAGGGAAACACAGGAATATTGGACAGGCAACCAGTAATTTTGTTTGTGAATAAAAAGTAGTCAGAATTTTACTGCTGATTGTTATCTTTTCCAAGATTGGACATTGCAGATCCTTTCCAAAATTGTTTCGATTTCAAAGAAAAATTGTGTCATATTCATAATTTTTGCCCTCCAACTGGAGATGTGTAGCGTAAACTTTTTAAAAGAAAAAGTTGCAGATCCTGTGCCTGGCTGCCACAGTTATGTGACTCATACCATTGAGGCTGTAGGTATGGTATGATAAAGATTTGGACAAGGATACCAATCCTTGAAGATTATGTCAAGTTGTATGATCTTAGCAGAACCACCAGTACAGTCCTTTTCTTTGTGGTCTCTTCTTCTATTTTGCTTGGAACTTCTGGACCCCAAAAAGGCTGTTTCCTAAAGATAACTTTTTTTTTTTTAACTTCAGGCAATTGTAGTTTTCATCCCAATTTGGAACTTACACAAGTCTTCCCCTTTTTTTGGAGGGAGGATGGTATAGCCGATTAACAATGTTGTGATATACATATACATGTATCCGTTCCTCCCCAAACTCCACATAACACTGAGCAGAGTTCCCTGTGCTGTACTTGTTGGTTATCCATCTTAAATATAGCAGTGTGTACATGTTGATCCCAAACTCCCTGACTATCCCTAACCCCCACCCCCGCCAGTAACCATAAGTTCATTCTCTAAGTCTGTGAGTCTGTTTCTGTTTTGTAAATGAGTTCATTTGTGTCATTTCTTTTTAGATTTTGTGTGTAAGGGATATCATACGATATTTCTCTTTCTCTGTCTGACTTACATCACTCAGTATGACAATCTCTAGGTCCAACCATGTTGCTGCAAATGGCATTATTTCATTGCTTTTAATAGCTGAGTAATATTTCATTGTATATATGTACATCTTCTTTATCCATTCATCTGTCAGTGAACATTTAGGTTGCTTTCATGTCTTGGCTATTGTAAACAGTGCTGCAGTGAACACTGGGGTACATGCACTAAGGATAACATTTTAAAAGAAATCAGTCACTTGAGTCTTTGGGCCAGAGTACTGTGTAAGTGAACCAGGGTGGAAGATGGAAGTGAACTTATTTAAAAATGTATTACAGTATAGTTTCAAATTTTTGTTTTACACTTCTGTACAATTAAAATATGCTTTGCATAATTACATAGAACTTAGTGAAAACCCCCATGGAATTATGCTACTGTAAGCCGGAGAAGCATGGAGGAAAAAAAAGAGATTGAGTCTGTTGAGGACCTGAGGGGGCGAATATGCATGGCATTTATATTGAGGACAGAAAAGTGATTACACCATGTTGATTCCAGTTCTTTCAGGTTGAACCTGAAGCAGCCCTAAGCAGAGCCCAAGTCACTTTATATGGGCTTCATTGAGTCAGTAGTTGATGCACTTAATTTATTTTGTTTCTGGATATGTCTTTTCAGATTGTCAGATTAAAGTTTCTCTACACAGGTAAATGAAAACTGGGGACCTTTCCCATCACATCAGAGTTATTTCCATCTAGCTGGACAGAATTCCACAGAGGATTTAGATTTCTAAATTAAGAAGTGAGGTGGTCACATTTCCCTTGCTCCAATTTAGCCACTCAACCCTTATTGCTTGGCTTCTGTCTCCTTGAAAGTCCTTTTTTATAATTCTTGCCTCTTCTTTGGTGTGGGAGCCAGTTTTCTAAGGTTGAGCACAGAGTCTTCAGAACCTCTTATATTTTTATTTAGGGCAAGTCAGGTGAGCCCTGGTCTGTAGAAGGGATCAGTCGTCCATCACTTACTGACCTTTTCCTAAATGTACTTCAGCACAGCATCCTTGAGATCTCCTGGTTCGATGACCAAGTTACAGATCACTTATAATATAGGTAGTGCTTGCATAACACTTGACAATGTTCAGAGTGCTTCATTTACTTATCTCATTTGACCATTTATTCAACAAGCATTTGTTGATCCTCTTTATTGTGCCAGGCATGAGGCTACATATTTGGGCAGTCTGATCTAATTTCATAAGGAGGAAGTGATGACTATATCAAGATAGATACTTATAGAAGGCCAGTGGAATAAGGTTATGAAGGTGACCTCTGGATTAGACAATTAGAAGAGGTCATTAGCAAGACTGATGACGGCAGAAGCCACAGTGCTATGGGTTGAGATACATGGGAAAGAGGAATTACAGAAACTGAGTGTTAGATTATATTTCTGTGAATCTTGGCCATGAAGTGAAGAGGAAAAGGACAGTGTCTAGAGGAAGGTTTAGGATGGAGAGAGGGTTTTCCATTTTAATATGAAAGAAATATGTGTGTGTGGGGGGGGGTGTTAGTTTATAAACAATAGAAACTTATTACAGTTCTGGAGGCTGGAAGTCTGAGATCAGTGTGCGTGCATGGTCAGGTTAGGGCCTTCTTCCAGGTCAGACTTCTCTTTTTATTCTTTTTTTTTTTAAATTGGAATATAATTGCTTTACACTCTTGTACCAGTTTTTGAGGTACACCAAGGTCAATCATCTGTATTTATACACATATCCCCGTATTCCCTCCCTCCCTTGACTCCCCCCCACCCTCCTCGTCCCAGTCCTCTAAGGCATCATTCATCATCTAGTTGATCTCCCTTTGTTATACAGCAACTTCCCACTGGCTATCTCTTACAGTTGGTAGTATATATATATGTCTATGCTACTCCTCTTTGTATTCTACATGGCAAAAGGAATGGGGAGAAACTTTATATTTGTAGTTCGAGGGGAAGGTATCCATTAGATTCCTAGGACAAGGGTGGGAGAAGTGTCTTATTTTACATATGAGGAAAGTGAAGACAGAGACGTTAAGCAGTTTGCCCAAGGTCCCCGAGTCCGAAGGGGGAGTTGGGACTTGAACCTGAGTCTTCTAATGCTAAATTCTACTTAATGCATTATTCTGAAATAAATTCTTATTTTTAAATGTTTGCCTTTTCAAAAGACATGAACAGATAGCTCAAAGATAGAAAATGGACTTGAAACATTGAGAGATTGCTCACTTTTACGCTTAAGAGAAATGCAAATTAAAATTACACTGAGATAACATTTCACACCTATCAGTTTGGAAAAGATTCAAAAGCTTAACCACACATTTTGTTGGCAAGGTTATGGGGAAAGTGGCACTGTGGTGCGGAGTGGGTTTGAGGATATATTGTAAAGTGAAGAAAGCAGACGGAAAGGATATGTAGTATAGTACTTTTGTGTAAGTCAGAAGTGGTAGTAAGTAATATTTGCTTTTTTTTTCTCAAAATACAACAAAGGTAGTATAAGCCACAAACTAATAAAAATGGTTAACCATGGGGATTGAAGAGATGGGGGTGGGAGGGAGACTTTGTTTACTTTTTAATAAACTTTTGACTTTCAACCTTATAAAAGTATATTTAAAAAAAAAAAAGGAAAACCTGGAAGAAAAAAATTGAATATAAACAGCAAATGAACACAAATGTATATCAAATTGATAACCTCACAGAAAGAAATTAATTCAAATAACTTAAGCATAATACTGTAATTGTACCCCTTAGTGGGATATAATAAGGGAAAAAAAAAGAAATGCAAAGAAAATTTGAACTTAATAGTTTTGCTGTTGGTTTTGATATTGATGTAATAATGTTAAAACTATTTTGTAAGTAGAATAAATGAGTTGCTGGAAACCAAAGTTCTCACCATAGTATAAGGAGATATAAACAGTGGAGGGAGAGGTGAGAAAGAAAGGAAGAACCTTGTGGTGTTGAATTACTCTGAACTGGAGGTACCAGTATAAACTCAGTATTTTTTTAGAAATATTTCCTAAATCTGACCACTGAAAAGTTTTAGAAACAATGACACCCAGTAGTTACGAGCATACCTAATTAATGCCCAAATCTTGGTTACAAAATATAATTCTTCACTAAAAGAAACCAGGGCTTTTTGGGAAACTGGCTGATTTTCTACTCACAAAGTGAATCCAGAACAACTTTTTGTACCGCAAAGCATGGAAGTACTCAGAGACTAATGGAATCACATCAAAAGGAACCTGTTTGAAGAGATTCCCGCTGGCCAAATTCTGGACAATCTGCACGTCCAATTTAAAAAAAAAAAAGGGAAAAAAAAGGTTGTAATCGATTCTAACATTCTAAATACAAAAAGAATTTGAGTCCATAGTGACACTCAGATAAAGGGTGGGATGATTGATTAGGTGAGACTCTTTTACAAAAGGCTGCCAGCTAACATGCAGAAAGAATGATGGAATTAGAAAATTACCAGTAAAATAATTGATTTGGGCAGGATCAGCAATGGATGCTGAAATCATAGGGCAAAAAAGATTATTTTACCTTGGCTTTCACGTGGCTTCAAAGATTACTGTAGACTACTAATTAATTGCAAAAGAACCTTTACAATAGAGGGATGTGGCAGATACAAAGATATCTACCAAGAATTCAAACTCAGCATGACAAATAATGGGACAAACTGACATGATGTGCCTCGTAATTTTGCTGCAATACAAAGTACACAACATCTCGCTTGTAATATTCTTGCTAAGAATGTTTGACCTGAATCTAATCATTGGGAAACAATCAGATAAATCCACATTGTGGGGAGCTCTCCAAGATTACAAACCTGCAGTCTACAAAAATGTCAATATCATGAAAGACAAAATAAATAAAGGCGCAGAGGTGGACTGTTCTAGATTAGAGATAAAGACATGGCAACTAAATGCACAGTATGATTCTTGATTGAATACATATAAAGTACATTTTGAGGACAGTTTTTAAAATTCAAATATAGATAATGTATTAGATTGTTTTATTTTATTGATATTATCTTTCTTGGTTGCAAAAATGAAATTATATAGGAGAATATTCTTGTTCTTAAATAATACATGGTCAAGTATTGGAGTGTCATGATGCTCAAATTACTTTCAAATGGTTCAGGTTAAACAAAAAAGTTTGCTATATATCGAAAGAAAGGGAAGGAGCGAGAGAAAGCAAATATGACAGATATTAACAACTGATGCATCTTCCAGATAATCTATAGAAACCTTTTCCTTTAAATTTTGGACATCATGTTTCCCTCATTTGTTTGACTATTTCACTCTCTCCCCCTGACAATACACACGTCCGTACTACCACAGCTTCTTAGGTGCAACGTAGTGCACTGGAAAGAGTGTGGGCAGGGATTCCCTTAGAGACCAAGAGACCTGGTTGCTGCTCTCAAGAGTCTTATATTGTAGTGGAGGAGAAAGGTAGCAAACAAGCTATTGAAAAAATAGAGTACTATAAACAAGAATAACAGATGACATTTAACTTTGACTGGAGAATGGTCAAAGAAACCTTTCCAGCAATGTGATCTTGAGCAAAAATTATTTGAATTCTATAAGGGTTGGTTTTCACATCTCTAAAAAATGAAGGTAACTTTCTTACTCTGTCATTTGTGGAAACTGAATGTGATTGCGTATAAAGTACCTGACACAGAGAGGAAACGGTAGACATTATTGGCCTTCTTTTTAGAAACTTCTTCCCTCACAGGACTCCTTTTCAAGTATTATATTTGGTTCATTTGCTAATACTCCCTTACCTTGTCTTTTTGGTTCTACAGGGCTCGGAATGGAATGCCTCTAACTTAGAGGATTTACAGAACCGAGGGTAAGCACACAGAGCAATTGCTGACACCCCCCTGTTGCAGAAATCACTGTTTTATCTTTACATTTTCACGTCACAGAGGTGTCTTTAAGCTCTGAGTTTAAGGTTAAGAGTTGCTTCCAGTTGATTTTTATTGGGTGTAATCTAATAAAAATTAAATGGCTATTCTCCCACTGTTTCATACCCCCCACCTCCCAAGGAAGATCAGCTGTTTCAGGGGAAAGGCTTTCAAAAACAAATATGTAAGCCCAGGTGACTTAAGCAATGGAAAAAAAAATGTGTAAGCCTTTCATGCTGTTTAAAACCAAATCCAGTTATCGATTTCCCCTTTGTTTTTTAAGAGCAGTTTACAGCAAAATTGAGGGAAAGGTACAGAGGTATCCCATGTACTCCCTGCCCCCACACATGCATAGCCTCCCCCATTGTCAACATTCCCACCAGAGAGGTACATTTTTTATAACTGAGGAACCTATGTTGACGCCTCAGTCATCTAAAGTCCATAGTTTATGCTGAAGTTCACACTTAGTGTGTTGTACGTTGGCTTTGGACAAATGTATAATGACCAAGTGTCCGTCATTATGGCATCATACAGAGTATATTCACTGCCCTAAAAATCCTCTGTGCTCTGTCCATTTATTCCCCACTTCCACCCTCTCGCAACCACTGATCTTTTTACTGTCTCTCTAGACTTTGGTTCCTATTTTTATGTGAGAGTACATAGAACTGAGTATTTTGGGTTCACAGCTCTTTATTCAACATTTACTGAACAACTTCTGTAGGCCAAGCACAGTGCCAAATGCTAGGGACCTAAAGAAAAATAAGGCTCTCAGTCTCTATCCTTTTATAGTAAGGTGCATGAAAACTAAGTGGGTTATAAATATAAAATGGACAATGTAAAATTGAACAAGAAGGCTGACCTTGTATTAAGAAATGTGTTCCTAAGTGGTATGGTTACCAGTTTGATTGTAACAACTGAGACCACAGTGAACATTCAGCACGCAAAAAGCTACTATTCTTCCCTTTTCACTTCTTAGCTAATGCCTAAATCTTTCATTGAACTCAGCCTTAGGAAGTCAGATCATTCCAATAAGAGAAGAGAAAATCATGTCTGAAAATTGGCCAGGCTAACTCTCCATTTTGGACAGAGATAAGACCTACTGAGACTCAGAGATAGTGATGACTCCCTGGCTGGTTGCTGGCTGCCTGTTTTCTCAGCTACAAGTCAGCCTTCTGGTTATCTTTAATGTGATTATATGCATACTTCCTACTGTTCCCTCAGAAGAAAGAAAGTCAAGTGATTATTCAGAGAGTTCTGGGGGAGGGGAAATGGAAACCTGGTTACTTAATTTTAAGGTATGAAAATAAATAGAACTTGGAAAATTTAAGTTGATAAGGATTGAATCAGTAGTTCTTGAAAGCAGAGACTGTGTCTTAGCTTTGTGTGAAACATACCTAGCTCAGAGCTTTATACCAGAAGGGTGCCCAGTAAATGTGAAGGAATAATAGAAAAATTGAAAGACTGTGACCTGCAGGAAACTAGCACCTGATACAGTGTTTAATATGAAATCTGAGATTTGATAGAGCACTGCCTGCCAAATGCACTAGAATCACTTCATGCATATATACACTTTGACTTTTGACTTACATCCCCAGCTGGAGATAAGACCTATTTATCTCATTTACTACTAACAAGGCTAAATCATAAAACACAGGAAAAAGACAGGTAGGGTAAGATGCTCAGATATCTACTTAGATCTTGTTTCTTAAATTCACTGGTGCTTCAGGTTTAAGGGATGAAGAATTACGGTTCAGGGATCTGTACACAAAACGTGTATATTGCCCCCAGTGGATGATTTAAGGGATTTTCTAGTGTAATTGTGATAGTAAGGCCTTTTCTACCAATCCACTGACTTTAGAACTCTAAGTTAGCTCCTCCTTACAGAAATGCAAAGACGTTTCAAGGAATGCCATTTCCAGTTGGCAGTGGCTGCCTAGACTTTTGTAATGAAAAAGATTGGGAAACCCTGTCCTGCTGTGTCATTACTGAAGTGTGGCATTGGAGATGGGAAGGTTGTTCATTTTTATTGTAAATGAAATGAAAGGAAGTGTGGTTGCCTTTCCTTTTTTTCCTGACAGTTTTGAGATATAATTCACATATTATATAGTTCACCCTGTTAAAATGTGTACTTCATTGGTTTTTAGTATATTCACAGAGCTGTGCAGCAATCAATTTAGAACATTTTTTCAAACCCAAAAGAAAAGCCTGTACCCTTTAGCAGTCACTGCCATTTCCCTTCCTCCCTCCAGCTCCTAGAAACTACCAACCTACTTTCTGTCTCTATAGATTTTGCTATTCTGAACAGTTCATTTATATGAAATTATACAATATGTGGTCTTTTAAGAATGTTTCACTTAACATTGTATTTTCATGTACTGTAGCATGCATTAGTACTTCATTCTTTTTTATTGCCAAATAATATTCCATTATATGGAAATATATATATACACACCACATTTTATTTGTCCATGCGTCGTTTGATAAGCATTTGTGTTGTTTCCACTTTTGGGCTATTATGAATACTCTTATGCATTCATGTAGAAATCTTTGGGTGGACATATGTTTTCATTTCTCTTCAGTTTATACCTAGGAGAGGAATTACTGGGTCATGTGGTAACCTTTCGGGGAACTGCTAGAGAGTTTTCCACAGGTGCATGTAGCTTGCTTGCTCTTTATTTATTTATTTATTGGCCGCACTGCATGGCATGTCTGATCTTAGTTCCCCGACCAGGGAATCGAACCTGCGCCCCCTGCAGTGGAAGCGTGGAGTCTTAACCACTGGACCACCAGGGAAGCCCAGCTTGCTTTTTATTTATTTATTTATTTATTTATTTATTTATTTATTTATTTATTTATTTATAAATTTATTTATTTATTGGCTGCATTGGATCTTCGTTGCATTGCTGCACACAGGCTTTCTCTAGTTGCTGCGAGCAGGGACTATTCATTGTGGTGCGCGGGTTGCTCATTGTAGTGGCTTCTCTTGTTGTGGAGCATGGGCCCCAGGCGCATGGGCTTCAATAGTTGCAGCACATGGGTTCAGTAGTTGTGGCTCACGGGCTCCAGAGTACGGGCTCAATAGTTGTGGCGCACGGGCTTAGTTGCTCTGTGGCATGTGGAATCTTCCCAGGGCAGGGCCCGAACCCGTGTCCCCTGCATTGACAGGCCGATTCTCAACCACTGCGCCACCTAGGAAGTCCCCCAGCTTGCTTTTTAAATTAAAAAGAAAAAAAGTCCTTTCTAGTAATGGACTTTGATGCTAACTCAGTTAAAACAGATTCAAATCATGTCCTAGAAAAATTTTGGTTGCTTGACCTTAACCACAGAATTGGTTAGCTATGGCTCTCCCTTTCGGTAGTCATTTCTCTAACTTCAGAGACTGGGTTTGTAGAACCCCACTTGTGGTTCTGAGAAGGAAGTAGCTTCTACAGAGAGAAATGAGTGAGTCTGTGTTGTGTTGTTGGAGTAGACAACACTGATGTCTAAGTCCACACAGCATTGAGCAAAGATAATCCTTTGGCAAATTAAACCCAAGCATTTATTGAGATTGCACAGTGAGAGAGAGAGCTGAAGAAATGTTTGATACAGAAACCATTTTCAGCAAGCCTGGGAGAACACTAAGACACATCTGCTGCCATAGCAGCCAGGAATGCAGCCTAGAGAGTTAAGAGAGTTTTAAGTCCAACTTTCCTCTGACCTTCCCAGCCCTGGCCTCATTTGCCTTCCATGTAGTTTAGAGAGAGTAATAGAGTAAAAGCTGACAATCTGGCATTTAGAAAGATGGGAGGAAATGTTTCCTTCTGGTTTTTTTTCTTAAGGTACATGTTAATAGTCTGTTTCAATACAGATGACTTCCAAAGGATAAATTTTGTTACTGGTAATTTTAGTGACTGCAGAGAAATTGTTAGCTCACAGGCCTCAAGTTGATTCTTTGGAGTAAAATGCAAGGCATATTTTCAAAAGACTCTGAAAGATGAGATTGTATAACTAAACACAACCTGAAAATGGAATATAGATGTTGAACTTGGTAGACAGCTTTTCTCTCAGTAACTCCCTAGTACCCAGGTATGCCCAGGACCCTGGTATATGATTTCTGTATGAAATAAGTATAGCCTCTGAAGGGTTTTTGTTTTCATTTTTTTAGCTTTCTTCAGTATTTTAGTATTTAATTTCAGCCTCAGGAGTAAACAAGTTTTAAGTAAGAAAAACAGTGCTGGGAATTGGATCTCGCCTGAGTAGTAGAGCTCATATTCTCCCTTGGTTTTCTCAAAGGGTGCGGTATATCTTGAATGTCACTCGAGAGATAGATAACTTCTTCCCAGGAGTCTTTGAGTATCACAACATCCGGGTATATGATGAAGAGGCAACGGATCTCCTGGCTTACTGGAATGACACTTACAAATTCATCTCTAAAGCAAAGTGAGTAATGGTCCCACACACACATTCTGACCCCTCTTTCTTGTGCACCACACATGGCTGGGGCCAGAAATCTGTAGATAACTGACCGATGATACTCAGGGGAAAGGAATTAAAGAAAAAAAGGAAACTGAGATTTCTTAATCCTAGGAAAAAGATGACTAGTGACTTAATACTTTTGCTTTCAGTAGATGAAGCCCCTGGAAGATGATCTCATGTTGGCTATTTGCATTGAGCACAAAATTAGAGAAAATAAACTCAAGCTGCAGCAAAAGGAATAGAAATGAGAGGAGAAAGAATTCTTAAGTTGCCAGTGGGGACATTTGAAAGTTGTAGAATAGAAATTATTCCAGACAGGTGAAACACTAGATCCTCTTCTCTGAAGACAAGGAGAGAAACACAGTGAGCTTTGGAAATCTTTTCCCATTCTTTTACTTTACTTTTATGATATTCTAAATAGTGAAATTTTTCTCTGGACCTTCTGTTGTTGTCTTCCTTTTAGTGAAATGATTCCACAGTATTAATTTAGTGTTTAGTATTAATTAGTATTAATACATCAACACTGTTTTTTGTTGTTTATTTTTTTAAGTCCCTGGGAATTTTCTTGCCGGTCCTATTTATTCCTTCAGTGGAAGAAACCATCAGTGAGCATGTTAGCCACACTGCCCCTGCAGGTGGGGCACCACTCAGATCCTCCCTGACAGATGAGAAGGACTTCTGTTTTTAAAGCCCTCCTTCAAAAATGATACCACACCTCACTTAATGACCTTCATGATCGGGAAATGCTCTTAGTTGCCATGAATTCCCATACTCCAGCATTGACCCCATTCTCTCAATCTCTCACAAGTACCTGAAAGACTGTTTTCTACTGTTGAGCTTCTTATTAAATTTTTCCCAATAATAATACCAGTCATGGCATGCTTCCTCTATGCCATGTACTTTACACATATTCTCTCCTCTATTTTCCAAAACCCAGAGAGGCATATACTGTCTTCCATCTGTACAGAGGAGGAGAGACTGCAGAGATGAGGTTCAGAGAGATTAAGTAGCAAGTGGTTGAGACAGGACTTGAACCTAAGATTGTTTCTCATTTCAGTCCATCAAGTATATAGGAATAGTCTAGTTCCTTAAGGAAAGGATACTAGAAAAGACTAGGCAGTTGTCAGGGTTACAGCCAAAGAGGCTAGAGATCAAGCCGAGGCTCCAGCCCCAATGAAGAGAAAGGCTGATTTCAGCAGGGCTGGGGTTAGAGGGAGATATGTAAGGCGCGCGTTACGTTTACTGAGAGGCATGCACTCTCTGTGTCCTGCAAGTGTAGGTCAGCGTCTGAGAGCCAGTGCCTCCTTAAGTTGCACCCTGGGCATCTGATGTGTTTCACCCTAATCAGGGCCCTGAATTCCAGACTCTGCCTACATGTGGGTGAGTTTAGGATTCCTAATGTGGTGCCAGGCTTAATCTGGACAGTCTAGCACTTAACCTGAGGGGGTAAGGTGGGCACTGAACCTGAAAGGTGAAATTAGGCTAGGCGAGAACTAACTCAAATCCTTCATTACCCGAGTTAGAAACCATGCACTGAAAAAGCCCAGTTCAGAATGAAGAAATGTTTTCATAGAAATGGATTTCATAATTGTATTTTTCTTAAGATTGTCCAAGTTTGAGCGCCTTCCGTGCCCACAGGCACAGACCTGAAATTCAATGTATTAAAGTTGTCAGAGCTTGATGGGAAAATATAGAGCACATGTCTGAACTTCCATCTGAGTCACTGTGACTTGGCTTCCCAACTGCAGTCTAAATGAAAACTCTATGGTAGCATAAGCAAAACAAACATGCCCTAGTCATTTGGGATCATCTGAGCACACAGAGAGACACACCCGCACCAACCATAGGACACTGAAGTTTTACCTTTCTTTTGAAACTGTTTCAGTTATTCCAGACCATGCTCTGCATTCCCATAGCTTATCAGGGTGGCCCTCTCACTTTGGCACTTAACCTCATGCCTCCTTGCATTGGTACTTAACCCTTTCATGTGTCTCTGTCTCCAGCAGAAGGATTATAAGCTTCTGGAAGGAAGCTTGTCTACTGAAATAGTGAGTGAATGTATAGATTTCCTCTCTCAGGCTGATGTGCATTTTTTTATTTATTATAGCCACTTGGGAAGGATTCCAGCCCATACACACCAGTGATAAGAGTAACTGTTCTTTCTTCCAGATTTTAAAACGTTGTTCCTACTTATAACTGACAGGTCTAATCAGCAGATCCATAATTTTGTTCATACATGTAGAAAATATCCAAAGGCTTACTCTGCGCCAGACACTGTGCTATTAGCAGAATTGGCATAACTGAGTAATGCCGGATCCAACGTAATAAGCTCTGGCATAAGACTGAGGTTTGTTTGTTTGTTGGTGTCATTTTATGGTAACTTTGTTTTCTTTCTTCCACCCCATTAAAACAAAACAAAGCAAAAAACCAACTGGTTATTCATTCCACCCTTCTCACTGAGAAAGCCACGTGGTGCATCACCTGGTCCCATCCAGCTCCATGGGTTACGTAGCCAGTCCCTAGACAGAACACAGGTGATAGTGTTGCGAAAAGTAATATCTAGGGCTACGTCTGAGTAAAGAGGAGAGTTAGTTTCATTTCGTTTGTGCTTTCCTCCCAGGACAGAACTCTTACTGGAACTGGAACTGGGAGCAACTCACAACATTTGGATAAATTAGATGAATCACTGCCACACCTGTAACTCAGGTGCCAGCCCTGAAACGTGCCCCTGGGGCTGAGGGGGACTGGCCTCCAGCCACACACAAAATGGGGTCCAGTCTCTAAATTGAAAATTCTCCTTCTGTGCTCTGTGACCAACTGTCATTGCAATTACCGTTTTGAATTTTAATTATCTGCTTCTCCCAGTGACTCCTACCCTTTAGGGAAAAACTGTTACTTATTTTTGCATCCCAGATCTTGCACATTGTCTTACACGTGGTAAATGCCTGGTAAATGTTTGCTGAATGAACTAAAGAGGCTTAATATTAACTTGAATATTGTTTGAGTGCACCAGAGTTGCCTCACACTTTTGATTAGAGGTTCATACAAGTGCACTAAGGTGGGGTGAATTGCATAGCAAGAAAATGGAAGGGTCAGACAGGAGACATGGACACATTTGGAACCCAGCTTTTAAAGTGTACTCACTATCATGTTTTCCTCTTTACTTCAACCCTCTAAACTAGGAAACACGGATCTAAATGCCTCGTGCACTGCAAAATGGGGGTGAGTCGCTCAGCCTCCACTGTGATTGCCTATGCGATGAAGGAGTATGGCTGGAATCTGGACCGAGCCTATGACTACGTGAAAGAAAGACGAACAGTGACCAAGCCCAACCCCAGCTTCATGAGACAGCTGGAAGAGTACCAGGGGATCTTGCTGGCAAGGTGAGTCCTTAATTGACTTTCTCAGGTTTTCCCTCCTTCATGCTCCCCAGGGCACAGTGAAATGTCCTTCTCTGCAGCTAGTTCTCATCTAATTTAAGTGTGTGATACATTTTGAAAATTGAAATCTCTATCAATCTAGTTTTTAAAAAGTAAGCACCAGCATTTAAGATTAGCATGGAAGATTAGGAATTTAAACTAAAGACATTAAGCTAAAGCACGGAAATATTATTCCCTTATTTCAGTTCTCAGGTGCAGATTGTAATAAATACTTTTCAACATCGTCTAGGGCCAGATGCAGCTGCCTCATCAAAAAGGATACTGATTGCTCCCCAGGTAGTGCTCTGCATAGCTGAAATTCTTAGACAGGTTTTGGCCCATTCTTTTTATTTATTTATTTATTTTTTGTCCACCCTGCATGGCGTGCGGGATCTTAGTTCCCCGACCAGGGATTGAACCTGCGCCCCCTGCAGTGGAAACACAGAGTCTTAACCACTGGACTGCCAGGGAGGTCCCTGGCCCATTAAAACAGGTACCTGCTGCCACTTTGGGCGTTTTGGTTTTTTTTTTTTCCCCAGTTCTTGGTTTCATTGAACCTTCTCCAGTAATTTTGGTCTGTGACAAATCTGCAGAATTGGGATATATATAACCCATATGAGGTATGAAGGTGCTTCCCAGAAATAGCTCTTGTTTTCTAAGATCTTTTAATCCAATTTTATATATATGTTTTGCAGAAATGCAGAAAATTACAAAGGGAGAAATCATTTAGAAACTCAGTACCCACAAACAGCAGTTGGCATTATCTTAACCTATGTCTCCAGATCTTACTTGTATCATATCAATGGATTTTTTTTTTTTCACAAAACCTTTCCTTCAGCCTTACCTCTTCACCCAGTATTAGGTCTTTTTTTTTTTTTTTTAACTGTAGCACTGTTTATTGAGCACTTAACTGCCATTGTTCTTTGTTTCCCCCTAGCTTTATTGAGAGATAATTGATATACAACATTGCATAAGTTTGTGTCCAAGGTATTGATTTCATACATTTACGTATTGCAAACTGATTAACACTGTAGCATTAGCTAATACCTCCATTCCCTCACATAATTACCTTTTCTTTTTTGTGGTGAGACTATCTATGTAAGATCTCTCTTAGCAACATTCAACTATATGACTCAGTATTATTAGCTATAATCATGCTGTACATTAGATCCCCAGAACACTATAATCTCATAACTGGAAGTTTGTACCCTTGGACCAACATCTCCCTATTTCCCTTGCCCCTAACCCCGCCCACCCCCTGGTAACCACCACTTTACTCTGTTTTTCTGAGTATGGCTTTTTTAGATTCCATGTGTAAGAGACACCATACAGTGTTTGTCTTTGTCTTTCTACCCAGTACTAGGTCTTGAACATCCTCCTGTATCAATAAGAACTGGCTCTTTCAACAATAATTTGGTAATTGATTATAAAATGAGTAATTTCACTACATTATTTATTATTCCTCTGGATGGTGAAAGCCACCTTCGGCTGATCTCAGGAAAAAGGTTCAGAAAGCAAGCTGAATTCAAGGATCAGTTTCCTGAGATGCCACATGCTGAAGTTCTGTGGAGTGCTATATTTTGCTTTCTTTTTCCATGTAGGCATATTCTAGTTGGTTTTGTTAGGGTGGTAAAGGCACAGCTGCCTAGAAGCAGTCAGGGCTGATGCCAGAGTTTGACTCCAGTGAGTCTCATGACTTGGTCTTGACTCGAATCTGGGCTGTGTTTCCCCTGAACGAAATGTTAAATAGCCTTCCAGCCTATCCAGGCAGAGGGACCACCCTCCCATCCCCGAAGTATTGTGAAAATGTGGCCACAGCATAGTATTATGGTTTCCACTAAAAAACCCCTCCCATTTACTCAGTACTTGGCATGATTTCATCTGAGCCATTCTCTTAGGAGGCTGGGAGGATACTGAAGTTTCCTCCACTTAAAAAGAATTTATAGATCTTTGGGGCCAGATTTTGATGACATTTTTAGGTAGATTAGATCAGAAGGTAGGACAGAGCAGTTCTTTTCGGCACAAGAAAGAGGCTTCTGAGGGTTGGATGAGACATAAATATTGTATGTTCCCAGACGCACACATGACGGATATTAGGCAGTGTCCTCACGTGACCCGTTGAAAGGAAGGATACTATGTGTCCTGCCAATTTCAGTACTTATTCTGGAATCCCAGGCTACTGCAAGCTGTTGGATTGGGTTTTTGTTTTGTTTTGGGGTTTTGTTTGCTTGTTTCGTTTTTTGTTTTGTTTTTAGTGTATGTGGTTTTCCTTAGATGTTAAAGGAATTTCAGAAAAATCTTAGATGAGGATAAGAAGGGCAGCATAAACCCACAAGTCACCCTGCCTCTTCCCTTTCCCTTTTGGTTTCATCCTGCCTTCCTGGTCTTGATTCACCGACGGGGGGCAGGGGGAGCCCTGGGGAGTGAGAAAACCACAGAATTTGAGTCAGTAGATCTGGTTTCCGTTCCTGGTTCTTCCCCTTGCTGCAACTTTGAGAAGTTAATTCACAGTTCTGATCCTCACCTAACCCCATCTATAAAATGAAAATCAAGAGACCTAGCTCACAGTTATTGTAAACATGTACTTTATGTGTGCATATTTATGCATATAATGTACATTATGTACTGTTAAGGGATATTGAGGTGTGATTCTTATCATGTTCTTCCTGTAGGGCTGCCCAGAAAACACACATGCGTGTGCTGTTCGTCTCCTCCAGCCACTGCCTCCCACCCCTCACAGACACACTGACTCCATTAGAAACTGGAGTGGAAGTGTCCTGTAATTTTCTGTATTGTGATGTTCCCTGAATTTTAAAAACTAAAATCTAGTGCTGGCGGCGGAGGGTATCACTTAGGCTGCTTTCAGCTGCAACTAATAGAATATCTCCATCAGCTGGGATCTCAGCAAGAAGCAGCACACGCAGACTAGGATTATATGAGGAAGGCTTTATAAAGAGACCATTTACAAAGTTGCAGGGTTATAGTGGAATCAAGGAACTTGTATCAGCGGAGCTGTTTGGTAATAGCTCCTGGGCCTAAACAGGGAGAGAACAGTTACTAGCACCTGGAAGGAGACTCCTGGAGAAAAGCCACCTTCAGAGAGAAGAAGCAGCCTTCAGTCAAGGGACCCAGCCAGCCAGAGTGGCCCTGTGGGGAAGGAACTAGGGGAATAGTGGCCTGACTTCACTCTTTTCCCTCCTGTCTCCTGCTGGGGCTCCCCATTAGCCAAACCCTATGGAAGTCAGAATACAAGGGGGCCAGTTGATATGGTTCATAGGTCAGCCTCCAGGGCAGAGAGCTAATTGGAAGGGCTGAAGTGTGGACCTGCAGGAGCCAACACCCAGCTATAGGTCGTTTGAAAAGTTGGACGATTTACCATCTCTTGTAGCAAGAAGCACCAAAGTAGACTCTGTAGTGACTGGGGGATGTAATCAGGGACTTTGGTACTCTCATCTTCCTGCTCTACTTTCCTTTCTAACTTCCTTAGTTAATGGCTTGGTCCTTGAATTTGCCTCATGATTGCCAGGTATCTGCCACATTTCTGGGCATCTACGTGTAAATTCCATGGTATCTGGCTGAAAGAATGGGCATTTCAATTAGAGGGGAAGACCCTTCCCAGAAGCTCCCCAGTAGACTACCACTGACCCACCCCACCCCCCACAGGACCATTGACCAGGACTGGGTTATGTTCCTAAAACTCATCACTGGCTAGGAAAATAGAATTTCCTGGACTGGTTAAAACAAATTCACATTCACCCTCTGATGCTAGGGAAGTGCCACATTCCTTGAACTTATGGGACAGTGAACACTCAAACCAAATCAGGCCTCTGCCAGTGAGGAAAAAGAGTGGGAGGGCCTCCTGGGTATATAGCTCTTAGAGTCTGCAGTCTATGATGTGCTGTCAAGAAACAGCACTTGGGATTTCCCTGGCAGCCCGGTGGTTAAGACTCCGTGTTTCCACTGCAGGGGGCGTGGGTTTGATCCCTGGTCAGGGAACTAAGTTCCTGCATGCCACACAGTGGCACAGCCAAAAGAAAAAAGAGAGAGAGAGAAATGGCACTTGTAGGCTGCCTGCCAAGCTGTCTGCCAAGTAGATTGGGCCTCGCAGACTCTTGCCCAGCCCTAGAGTATTGCTCCAGGGTCTGTCTGCTTAGCATAGCAAAGAAGGAGAAGCCCCCGATTCCTGTGACTGTCTGAAACTGTATCGAGCCTTGCAGCTTTCACCAAGAGAGGAAAGTCCTTGGGAAAACCCCACTCATTGTATTTGCAAAGAAATTCCATTTCCTCTCCAGGTGCTTAGATATCCTATATTTCATATCTTCTCCCAGGAAGCACGTGGTGGTTTTCCCAAAGAGACAGAGCCCTGACCCTAGCATTGTCAAGCCCCATTGGTTGTCCAGAGCGGCACTGGGTGCTTAACTTGAGGTGACAGGCCTCTGTTTGAGGGTATTAGCTTGGTACTTTGACCTCTTGGTAGGAGAGAAGTTTAACAAAGTGATGCTAGGCCCCTGTAGTGATTTATGAATTGGTTACAGTCTGTTAATCAGAATGTGAGAGTGTGGACCAAACAGTGACAGCCCCTCTGAGATACAGGGGACTTTTTGCATCTTTTAGTATGTCTTTAAGCCTGAGCAAGGCTAATATTTAATATTCTCCTTTAGACCTAAAAGTGAGGGTATCGTAAAGGCACTGATACTGTTCATATCTAATTTTATTTTTTCAGTTTTTATAGTTAGGGGATGGGAGTGAGGTGGGGGGGCGGGGTGTGTTTTGAAACCCTCCATTAAACTGCCAGCAACCCTGTTTGTTATTCTGGACTCTGGTCGTTTAAGTATCTGGCGGATTTATGTTCCATTAGACAAGTTCAGATTTCATGCATCTGCAAGCTGGACCATGTGTCTGAGATATTAGGTTCCAGTGTATAAGGGGCAAGGAAGAAACACTGGGTGGTGGCCAGGGAGAGTTCGTGACACATGTCCTCCTAGATATTAGTTTTAATTCTTTGAACGTCCCTGTCACCAGGGGCAGAGGAGACAGAGCTGTCTTTTACCCTGGCTTTGCGGGTGGAGACATTGAAGTCCAGTTAGTTGGTACACAGTGGTCAGCCAGCAGGAGGGAACCTGAGAATGAGAGGACGTGGATTCCTGGCCAGGTGACAGCCAATCACAAGTAAGGTTTAAAGGACTTTCTTAATAGCTTTTCAGTGAAATAATCTTAAAGCATTTAGGACCACGCATAGCACAGCAAATGCTCAGTTGACACTTTTTCTCTTCCTTCTCCTCTTCTCTACAGGCTGCCTAATGCCCTAAGAAGTAACCATAAATAGTCTAATTTCACTACAACTGATACTCAGTTTTCAGCAGTATTTTCCTCTAATTTCCTCAGAGTTGGTACTTTACCAAACATATAACAGTAAGAAAGAAAGTGGAGGGAAGAGAATGGGATATCATATGCATCTTGTCATTTAGATTTCCTTCTTGCTCATTTACTAAGTAAAAGGCCAAATTCTTACCCAGAATGGCCCAGTCATCTCATGTGTGTCAGTGTGTTTATGTGAATCCAAATTCAGGTCAGAGGCCACTCAAGGGGGAAAAGAACCTGAGACTTGCTTACATCATTCAGGCCACAAAGCAACCCTGAAGTTCTTTCTGGCAACTTATTTACTTACTGCCTACCTGGAATAGGTTCAAGGGAGTCAGCTGAATATAAACATTAACAGTTTAAAATAACAAATATGATCTGATGTCTGCACCAGTGATGGAGCATTAGAATAAACTGGCTTGGCGAAGAGCTTCATTGGGAGACAGTTTGGTGTTATCAAGGAGAACTGATGGTGCACACGTGCCTCATGACCCACCTCGTCCCCTCCTATATGCAACACCTTTGAGAAACCAAAGGGTGCACCAGGCACAAGAATGTCCAACAGCTAAAACTGCTTATCAACAGGGCAGATAAATAATAAATTGTGGCATATTCTCTACACTCTATGAGATTACAGCTACACACATTGATGAATCTTAAAAACGTTAGGCAAAAAAAGTTGTAGAAGAATACACACAGTGAGATTTCATTTATGTAAAATTCAAAACATGCAAACTGAGTTATATATTGTTAGAACAAAACATGCGATGATACAAGAAGGAAAAGGGAGGGAATGATGAGCACAAAATTCAGGTCACTGGTTACTGACCCCTGCGCTGGGAGGAGAGGGGGATATCAGGAAGGGCCACATGGAATAGCAGTGCTTCAGAGGCCATGGTAATGAGTAACTTGACTATGTCAGAGAGCCGCCTACTACTCTCCCTGCAGGTCCTATGCAGAAATTAAAAAGACAGCAGAATCAGACTTATTCTTGGATTGGGATTTTTCTTTCTCCTTTACAAGAGGTGTCAGTTTAATTCCAGAGCCCTGACCCAATATTTTGTGATGATTATCTTCCCCAGGAAGAGAAGAAAATCCCTGCTGGGTAAAAACAGCTGTGACGTCAGCCACTTCCTCTGAAACCTGCACTGTTGGTGCCTATTAGCATCACATCAGTCTCTCCTTCCCTCTCAGTTGATTAGTGATTTACAGGCAGTTTATTTTAAAACATACTTTGGAGGGTTTTTGGGATCATGAAAGAATCCCATTTGCCTGTTGTCTGATGAGATAAACTTCCCTTTATTATTAGGGTGAGAACAGCTTCTCCCTGAAATACCTTCCAAGTGATTTGCATCACAGGAGTTGTCCTGCCCGTGGTGGCTGAGAGGACTTGGTGCAGATTTGAACATTCTCATGATAGGTTAGGGATAGAAATTGGAGAGCAAGTCATATTTAGGTCAGGAAACAAGCTGTCTAGATTAAAAAGGAAGAAACTTTAAAGGGAAGCACATTGGCATCCGTTGGTCACAAAGTACGGTTTAGGCCCCACCTATCCAACCAGTCAGCTTGCCCCTCCCCACAGCCACTCACTCGTTTGGGATGTGTGATATGCTGTCTCCTCCTAGGGGTGGCTGGAGTTCGTGCAGCTTGGAAAGGGGGAAAAACCCCACCTTACACCCAGCTGATTGATTATAGCTTGTCTTCATAAACAAATTGACCTGCTCCCTACCCGGAAGAGCACGCTTCTGCTGGGCAGGGCTGAGTTAGAGAGAGCCCCACCCAAGCAGCAGACAGGCAGGGGAGCTGAGAGCAGGTGCAGAGTTCAGAACAAACAGGGGTTCACATTAGTGCAGGCGCATGACTCGGCAGAGATTCACAGGCAGCCGAGGCAGGTATGGCCCTGAGCCCAGGGCAAGTTGTTTTGGGCTGTTTCCCATTCCACCCTGTGGTGAGGTAACTCTTCATCAGCTTGTAAGTCACGGAAACTGCACCCCCAAATGCCACATTTAGCGACCTGTGCCCTGGTCAGGTGATCCTGCCCAGCCCTAGGGCCACCTTTCTCTTTTTCATTGGAGCTTTGGGAGCTGTGCTTCCTTGTTCGAGTGTGGTTTGAAATGAGATCTCGTCAGACCTTCTCTCCATGAAATCAGCCAAAGGATGGATGTGTGCGTGTAGTCTGTTTGGCCCGTCTCCTTTCCAGGGGTCACTGTAGCTTGATGGTTTTTACCCAGAGTTCCTTATGAAAGGGCCTATATTTTATGCATATCCTTTCCATTCTGTTACCAACCCTTTTCTCCAGATTTACTAGCTTCATCTTTGCTTGCCTTTTTTGGTTTCTTTTTTTTTTTTTTTGTCATGCTGCATGGTTTGCGGGGTCTTAGTTCCCCAACCAGGGATTGAACCCCAGGGGCCATGGCAGTGAAAGCACCAAGTCCTAGCCACTGGACCGCCAGGGAACTCCCTCATCTTTGCTTTCTAATTTAAGAAAGACTACCAGCCTCCTCACATTTCCAAATCAGTGATTAAGCCTATATCAGCTCTTTATCCCAATTTTGAGAACTTAAAATGTGCTCCAATAGATTATTTCTCTTTGTATTAATTGGATCCTGTTTTGTTTTAGTTTTTCCCCCAGTTATTAATATTAATCATGCTCATTTTTTTAATTCAAAAATTATAGACAGGGGCTTCCTAGGTGGCGCAGTGGTTAAGAATCCGCCTGCCAATGCAGAGGTCACGGGTTCGATCCCAGCTCCAGGAAGATCCCACATGCCACGGAGCAACTAAGCCCGTGTGCCAAAAAAATAAATAAATAAATAAATAAAAATATGGAAAAAAAAATTATAGACATACTCCAAAAATTAAAGCCCTCCCCAAAAGTGGAAGCCCTGCCTTCCTTGGAAGAAACACTGTTACCGATCCGGTGATGTTCCTGCAGATAGTTTCCTATACTTATTCTAACATGGGAACGGACTATTCCAAGTACATTCAGCATGCTTTCCACTTAATAGTATACCTTGGACGTCATCCCACTAAAATACCTGACTGTTTTTAATAGCCTCATATAAGTGTATAGACTGCAATTTAAATAAAATTTTTTTGATGTTGCAGTGTTACAGTAAACATCCTTATATGTATAGTTTTGTGCACTTATGAAGTAGTATTTCTCCAAGTAAAAATTTTAAAGGGAGAGTTGCTGTTTAAAAGGTTAAATTTTGAGAGCTATTGCCAGATTTTATTCTTTAAAATTCTCCAGTTCACACTCCTACCAACTATGTATTATGAGAGGGCTAGTTTGGCCAAACTATCATCAACACTGGCTGTTAACAACTATCTTAGCTCTTACAAGTCTGATAGTAAAAAATCAGATCTCATATTCATTTGTTTTTGTTGTTGTTTTGCTTTGTTTTTGTTGTTTGCTATTGGTGAAATTGAGCCTCTTTTCAACTGTTGATTGCCTACTTTCATTGGGCATTAAAAGAGCATCTTGCAGGTTAAGGTTTATCTGGGGTCGGTTTCCTGGGAGGGAATCAGTTGTTTTCACAAAGAGTAAGGTGTTTCCTGTGTGTGTCCTCCACAGCAAACAGCGGCATAATAAGCTCTGGAGGTCGCACTCAGATAGCGACCTCTCAGACCACCATGAACCCATCTGCAAACCAGGACTAGAACTCAACAAGAAGGAGATCACAACCTCAGCAGACCAGATTGCCGAGGTAAAGACCATGGAGAGTCACGCACCCATACCTCCCGTCTTCTTGGAACATGTCATCCCACAAGATGAAAATCAGAAAGGCCTGTGTACCAAAGAAAGAATGATCTGCTTGGAGTTTACTTCTCGGGAATTTCATGCCGGACAGATTGAAGATGAGTTAAACCTAAATGACATCAACGGATGCTCATCGGGGTGTTGTCTCAAAGAATCAAAATTCCCTCTTGACAACTGCCATGCATCCAAAGCCTTAATCCAACCTGGACAGGACCCAGAAATGGCCAACAAGTTCCCAGACTTAACAGTGGAAGATCTGGAGACAGACGCACTGAAAGCAGACATGAATGTCCACTTACTGCCCATGGAAGAATTGACATCCCGCCTGAAAGATCTCCCCATGTCCCCTGATCCGGAGTCACCGAGCCCCCAAACCAGTTGCCAGGCTGAAGTCTCAGATTTCAGTACAGATCGCATTGACTTTTTTAGCGCACTAGAGAAGTTTGTAGAGCTTTCCCAAGAAACCCGGTCCCGATCTTTTTCTCACTCAAGGATGGAGGAACTGGGTGGAGGAAGGAGTGAGAGCTGTCGACTGTCAGTGGTGGAAGTAACCCCTTCTGAAGCGACAGCTGATGACCAGAGAAGCAGCTCTCTGAGTAATACTCCACATGCATCTGAAGAATCTTCAATAGATGAGGAACAGTCAAAGGTAAAAATTGTCTTTATAGTTCTGTGCCTAATGAAGTTCTCTTTAAAGACAAAATATATGGGACTCTGCTGTGTTCACTCTATTTTTGATGTTGCTGAAGATTTAAGAAGGTGATATGAAAGAGACAGTCTGGCTAAGACTTTCCCTGAAAACTTAGGGTTTAAATATTTTTCTACATCAGTTTTGCCTTTCGAGGAATTTCTCTCTCCAGGCTTTTGGTGTCATTGGAAGCACTGCTGAGAGGGGATAAGGGAAGAAGGGATTAGCCCAAACAAATGTCCTGCCTGAACAAGGAGAGGGCCCCTCTGGACCTCTGCAGTTCAGATCAAATCTCACCAACAGTGAGATGCCAGGGACTCAGGTGCTGCCTGAGTGAGACCTATGTCTCTCTGAGAGGATGGGTCTGTTTGGGAAATTCTTTCTGCCTCAGAAAATTCAGAGACTAGACGTGTTAATAGTTGTTGGAGTAACAACTGATTCCCATGCTGAGTTCTTGCTGCCAACAGTGTCTCTGAGTTGTCCCTCATCTCAAGCCCTGTGGTATTTGACAGTTGAGAGATGGTTTGGGGAAATGATTTGAGAGCAGACAGACTCCCAAGATTCTTCTCACTGGTATATGAGTTCTTATGAGCCATCTCAGACAGAATTACGATATAACATCAACTCTAAGGCACACTTATTCTCATTTTGACTTTTGAAATCGGGTTGCATCTTAAAAACAATGGTATCTTAGACCAGTAGAATGCAGTAATTGGGAAGTAAATGGTGACAGATTTACTCTAACATAAATGACGTCATTTAATGATTTCAGTGGAGCAGACTAGATTCTTGACATCTCATGATGTCTGTCTATTTATATTTACCACCTTGTTTAGTCCTCATCTGTTCTCTCTCTTCTTAACTACCCCAGGGCAGTTGTTGCCTCTGCTTCTGTCTTCTCGTCTCCCCAAAAGCTATCCCTCTATTCCGTTTCTCGCAGGAAAATCAGAATGTCTGAACTCTCCTTTGGACGAACGGATGTAGTGGCTCTGATAGAAATAGCTTTTGTGCAAAGTTCTGGTCATATGAGCACTCTCTCCGCAGCCCATGCACACGCTGGGCCCGCTGTGGCTTCTCTCCCAGCCTTGGCAAGTTTGCCTCTGCCTGATGTCCCAGCAGATTTCTCCCAGAGGCATAACTGACCTTGTCAGTTTGTACTAGCTCTGACTCTTTTTGAAGGAGAAAGACCAGAAGAATTCCTAGGGAAATACTGTACTTTGAAGGTTTATAAAAATGTTAACAAAGTGGATTGATGATTATAATGATGTTGCTTTAAGAGACGTCCGAGGGCCATTTCTAAATTTTGAGATTCTTATTTTTTTTACAGTAGGACTTGACTTTGCACTGGCCGGTTTTCTTTTGCCTTGTTCTAAATCCAACTGGGAATTTGTAACTGGTGGAACAGTAAAATGTCAAAATCGCAGTTTCTGAGTTTGCTCAGGCATGTGACTGCATAAGCCAAGGAAGGAGCCGTGTGAAGCATAGGAATTGTGCAGTCAGATACAGAGTGCCCTCGTGTGCTGCGATGCGGCTGCTGGGAGAAGCAGTGGGCAGATGTGGGTGAAAGCTGGCAAGACAGAGGACAGAAGAGAGCAGGGATTCTCCAAATCAGATGTCCATCTTCCTCCAACACTGGGCATCTTTAAGGAGGCCACTGAGCCCTTCAGTGGAGCTCTTCCCTTGAACCAGGTTAGGACCAAACTGGCAGTTGATAGGCTAGAGAGAAAAGGTTTCATTTACCCCAGTACGGCCTAAATCCTGAAGGCTCATGGTCTTAGGAAAATAAGGATTATAGGAGCATCCAAGGCTACTTGCTATTTACTTTTGGAGCAAGATATTGGATTAGAGTCCTATTTTAGTAAACAGGGCAAAAGTTTAGTAGACAGTGACACAACCTATGACTAATTTTGTATCTCCGCCTTGGATGAATCCGGTTTTTTCTTGTACGACAAAACAGAGTGCAATCCCAGGCAGAGAACAGTCCCAGGAACTCCATGATTTGTGTCCTCAGAGAGCCAGGAGGTTCTCCTGGATCAGAGGATTAATAAGCAAAAAATCTGGCATTTTCAATTAGATTACAGTTTGCCATAACCATTGCACTGTTTTCTCTTCTTAGGCAATCTCAGAACTGGTCAGCCCAGACATCTTCATGCAGGCTCACTCAGAAAACGCAATTTCAGTCAAAGAAATCGTCACTGAGATTGAATCCATTAGTCAAGGAGTTGGACAGATTCAAGTGAAAGGCGACATTCTGTCCAACCCTTGCCACACACCAAAGAAGCACATCGTCCATGAGCTGCCCCTTGAGAGGGCCCAAGCCACGGAGAACAAACTTGGAAATCTGGAGCAGAGTGAAGGGTCCTGCACAGCCCAGCCTGAAGTAGCCAAAGACTCAGGGAAGTGGGACCCAGAGGCGTGTCCAGTGGCACACTCATCCACCACAGAGTTGGAAGAAGAAGAACCAGCTGAGGGGGAACCAGAGTTCTGGGGCCCAGGGATGCCCCCAGGTGCCAAGTGGTACCCCGGGTCCGTGAGGCGAGCCACCTTGGAGTTTGAGGAGCGCTTGCGGCAGGAGCAAGAGCACCACGGTGCTGCCGCTGCTTGTACCCCATTGTCTGCTCGCAAGAGTTCCAGGAGTGACGCTTCTGTGGCAGACCTGGCAGCAAAAGGGAAGAGTGATGAAGTCACCCGAGCACATTCACTTGTCCCCCAGGAACCAGAGATGAGCAAGGGCAAAGGGACATGCAGTGGGTCTGAGGCTGGCTCCCTGCCCCGTTCTGAGCAGCATGCCATCGTTCCAGCACCCGAGCTGCTGGAACCTCACCTGTTGCCCGCTCCTCGGAAGTGCCCAGAGTCAGGTCCCAGAACACAGCAGGAAGGAATTGTGAAGGAGCAGAGGACTGCAGTCTCATGCCAGGGACCTGAGACACCAGCAGTCCCTCTTCCCCTTCCAAAGAAGATGGAAATCATTGAATATACTCACATGGTCAAGTCACCTGATCACAGGCCAGAGGGGGAAACAGCCACCAGTGAAGAGAGTGGGGAGCAGGGACTGAGGAAAGTGAAAGTGGAGGAGTCCGTCACGGTCCTCTGTGCACTGGACGAAAATCTGAATCGGATGCTGAGCCCTGACCAGGCTTCTCTGCACCCCGAAGCGCTACCTCTGCCTCATTCTTCCTCCCCGCAGCACGAGCACGGCAGGCCTGTCGACCCGACCCCTACCCTGAGGAGCCCAGAAGATGGGGGCGGCAGCCTAGCAGCTGCCCTGGAAACAGCAGTGCCTCCTGTCAGTCACACAACCCACGACCCTGGTGCCAGCTTGGATTACCTGCAGGCCCAGATGGTGATTCACCTGGAAGGCTTCACAGAGCAAAGCAGCACCACAGACAGTGAGCCCTCTGCAGAGCAGGGCGGCTGGGAAGGAAGTCAGGAGGGCCCCCTCCTCAGGGGCAGCAAAGTGCCATATCAGGGCTCCCAGTTAAGTATCGAAGACCTGCATCTAATGAGCAAGCTTGGTGACCGTGTTGGGGAGCAACAAGAAAAACTGGACCTGTCACCTGTAGCCTGTCAGCTCCCACACAGCTCTAGTGGTGACAGTATACAGGGTCTTCGTCACAGCCCCAGTGTGGTGAAGGAACACGCTAAAGAAATTGAGTCCCAAGCAATTTCCCAGGTAGGGCTCCCCAAACCATCCCAAATGAGGCGTTCAGCTTCCCTCGCCAAGTTAGGTTATTTGGACCTCTGTAAAGACTGTTTACCAGAGAGGGAGCCAGTCTGCTCTGAGTCCCCTCATCTCAAACTGCTTCAGCCCTTCATCAGAATGGACTCAGGCATGGAGGCCCAGGAGCCCCCAGAAAACCCAGATGCTCCCCAGAACCTAGAGCCCACCAGGTATTTCATAGAGCAACTCAAAACAGCAGAGTGTATTGCGCAGAGCAGGCCCGTGGAGAGGCCCCTTGTACAGTATGCCAAAGAATTTGGTTCCGGTCAGCAGTGTTTGCTCCCCAGGGCAGGACCTGAATTGACTAGTTCTGAAGGAGGCCTTCCTTTGGTACAGACCCAGGGACTGCAGGGTGCAGGCCCAGCTCCAGGGCTGGCTGTGGTGCCCCGTCAGCAGCACGGCAGAACTCACCCCCTTAGGAGACTGAAAAAAGCAAATGATAAAAAACGGACAACCAACCCCTTCTATAATACCATGTGATTCTGAGCCTATACATGTGACTTTCTAAAAGAAATGTTTGTAAAAGGGGCAGGTGTAATATGTAAGGAACATGCACTTTATTGGTTAATTTTATAATATTTTGGTCATTTTACTGTTCCTGGCGCATGCAGGGTTTGGTTTTTTTCCTGTGTGTGTGTGTGTATGTGAGAGAGAGAGAGAGTTTGATTTGGACGGCAAGACCATTTTATTTTTTATTTTTGGAAAATTCAAACCTCAAAAAATACTCATTTTCAAAGAACACCTTTATCAAAGGCAAATTGCTGTTTTTCAATCAGCTGCCACCTGCTCCTTATTTTGCCCTCTGAGGAAAGGCATGCTTGCTTGATTGAGGAAGGAAGCAGATGGGCAGGGTGGGGATGAAGCTGGAAATTGGAAATGCTGCCCCAGGCCTGTGTGATGATGGTTCAGTCTCCAGACCTGACGCATGGGATTCACGGAAGGGGGCAGCCTGACGTCAGCGTGCTCAGCGTGCGCGCAGCCTTGGGCCCCAGCCCCAGCCCCTTGGGGTTCCCGAAATGGGCAGGTTCTGCTTTGCTTTCAAAGAGGGTCTTCCAGCATTCATTTCTTCTGGTCTCCAGAGTGTATCGTTACAGAAAGGTATGATAAAGGCTGGCTTTGTAAACTCATCAAGCAAATACTTTTTTTACCCCAAGCAAATAATGTTATTAAATTTAAAATGAACTCCAAATGAAATCCTAGAGGTCCTCTGTAGAGGAACGTGGAAGAGGAGGAGGAGGTGAAATTGGGGGTGGAGAGGCCACCCCTGCCCAGTATCTTCCAGGTGGATGGGCTCCACACAGGTAGTCATCCTACCCTCCCCATCTTCCCCACCTCACCCCTGGAATGTGCTCTGCAGCATCCTCCCAGCTAAACACAATAGGAACAAGTTTGAAAAACAGCAATTGAAAGTCAGTGTGTTCTTGTAAAATGAATACATATGTAGGGTTTTAACCCTTTTGTTACTTGAATAATTCTGTGGGCCTTCTGAGTTTAATGGCCATATTTTTTCCATTTTCCTCCCTCATGCTGTTTCTCCCAGTGCTGCCTGTTTTTTTTTAATTTCGTAGATATTTGAATTGTTACATTACATATGTATAACCTCCATTGAATGCAAAGTTTTTAATATTATCACTGTTAACACTTGACATAAGTTTTTTTTTTTTTCCTTTTCCTGGAAGATTTGTCATTTCTCTAGTTTATACACAGTATTTATGTACATAATGTTGTCACTTTCTTACATTGTTTTGTTGTTAATGTTGTAGGGTCTTTTTGATTTATCCATTTTAAGGAGTAAAGAAGCAACTGGAAAACATACAGACACCACAGAAATAAAACTGATGGGTGTTGGTAGGAACCTGCAGAGTATATATTGAGGGTGGTTTTGTGTAAATGGAGACTTATAATCACCAGCTCCTGCCAAATTATGCGTTAGTAACTTCCTCCTCAGATCTAAAGGTTCCCATTAGGTCACAGTTTGACTGAAGGCTGATTTCTCTTTGAGGCTGAAATCCCAGGACGTTGTTCGCCAGTAGCTGAACCAGAGCCAGGGAGTATGAGTGTTACCGCTGCCCAGGGTGGAAGCTCCTAATGGATTAGGCTGAAGGGCTGCAGGGAGGCCTCCCGCCAGGCGCCTTTCATGACTGCACTTAGGATGCTGTTGCTTTGCTGCTATTATGGAGGTCCTTAACACAGGAGCACCTGCTATAAACAAGCCTATTTCAGCTTCTTACAGAAAACATATTTAGCCTGGAATGGAACACCCTCTGCAGCTCATCAAAACTGAAGTGGTTTGCAAATTTGCTTCCTGTTTGCTTTGGTTGATGTCCACATTGCTGAGAGATTGACCGAGCACAGACCTGAGATTTAGGTTTTGGTTTCATCACAGCACTGAGAGGAAAAGACAGATGCACAGACTCTCAAGGTGATGTCGGAAGCCAGAATTCAGTGAGGAGAGGTAGTAGGGTGACCCAAAGGAGAGAGCAAAGGCGGACTGAAGCCACTCGTAGGTGCTCAAGAGGAGCTGTGAATCCAGTTGCCGTGTGGAGGCAGTAGTTGGGTCTGACATCACTGCCAGGAGGCAGGTTGGACAGAAACCTCCTGCTCTAAGTGTTTTTATGGTGTAGTAATGATACGTACCTGTGCTGTCCCTAAATAGTTTCCTTCAATATTCAAATGTATCATCCACACAGTGACTTCTGGATATGTAATGTGTTGTAAAGTGTTTTGCTAGGTGGCATGTTCCAGTGTGAGGAGGCTTGCAAGACAGGGTTATGAATTTCCAGGGCTCGTCCATCTAAACTGCCCTGTCTTGTTGAGGCAGTTCCATCACCAGTATGATGGGGAAAGGACAGGAAATTGTGGCAGGGGTGAGAAGAGGAGACTTTGCGTGGAGGTTAAGAGAGTAGTGTGCACTCAGTTAATCCCTTGAGATGGTGACGTCCCTCATATTAAGAAGTGCACGCGGGATCGACAGCATTGCACTGTTCTCTCTTCTCCCCGCCACTGCGTTTAATGTTCACTCTCACTGCATTAAAGAACAGCAAAGATGGGGGGGGACCCTCAAATGCTATGAAGAAAAACAAAAACTTCTTTTTTTTAAGAGTAGAGAAAACGGTCTTGCTCTGCCTTTTTTTTTAATAATTATATTTTTTTTATCATTTAATTTATCTGCCTAAGTAAACATTCTCTACACAGGGTCTGTAATTCAGCCATGCCATGGGGTTTTGCCAGCCCTCAGACTCCCACAACTGAGTGTTCTTGTGCTATTTACATAGCTGAGCGCTGTCCAGGGGAAGTACATAATTGCCTGTAAAGAACTTTCCAAACTTTATTCTCTTCAAACTGTTGGATAATCTTGGGTGGCTTGTTTCCCTTTTCTGTTCTTGGAAAACCCAGACCCGAAACAGCAGGTGTGGTAGACTGACAGAGATGAGTAGGAAAAGTTTCGACCTCTCGCTCAGTGCCTCTCTCTACCTTTATTTTGAAAACCACCATAGTCTGACTCAAAATTATTCTGGAGGGGTGTGTGTGTGTGTGTGTGTGTGTGAGAAAAAGTAGCATTTTGGTGGGTGGGGTCAAAGTCCCAGGAGCACACAGATTTTGAGCTATAATCTGGATGGTTACCTGGTCAGTAGAAAGGAGAGAAACCCCTGTTTTGATTTTAGAACCACTTAGGAGTGGTGTGTGCTATAGCAGACACAGTACCATAGTAATCCTCATCTCTCCTCATTTCGGTTGCCTTTCAGATTCCGAATGTTTGGGATCATTCCTAACATCTTAGCCTCTTCAGGCTCTTTATCTAGCATTTTCCTGGTTCTGTACCTTTATCCCAACCAGTGTTTCCTTTTCTTATTTTGGGAACTTCCAAGAGCCCCAAGGACAGCCTGAGGATAACAGCCCAGCCTCTGAGGTCCCCTCCTGCTGAAGGGTCCCAGAGAGATGCTGTTGGATAGACCTGAAGCTTCTGAGACATAGCAGCTCACAGAAAGCTTCACTTGTTCCATCTGAGGGTTTCAGTTCTGAAGTGATCTAGCCGTGTCTGGTAAAGATGTTTTTGTGGGAGTTGTTTCTCTCTCTCTCTCTTTTTAAGGAAAGAAAGCATTATGCAAAAAGGGTCACTTTCAAGGGCATTTAAAAATTTTTAAATAAAGCCATTCTTTGGCTTTTTTGAACAACTGTCTGTGGATACTTTGTTTACATTGTGAGTATTAAAATGTGCATCATCTTGACGGCCACTCAGTTTCCTCCTCCTCCAGGCACCCAGCCCTGGCCATCCTGTGAGTCCTCACAGAGCAAGGCCATTATGGTCAGCCCTCATGGGTAAGTGGGGAAAACCTGGAGCTGACTTCCATCTGTGTCTTGCACTCCCATCAAACACTCTGTATGGAAATATTCGTCCTTTCCTCAGTGATGGTGTGTCTTATAGTGATGGTTGTAATGGTGAATGGCTAGTGTCGTTTTTAATTTTGTTTTGCTTTTTGATGGTAGATGAGATGAAATTTTAGCTCTTTCACCACCAATCCAACTTAAAAGCATCTTGGATTTGTTTTCCCTTCCAAACTAAAAGATTAAGGCATGTATTAGGTATAAATGTATTTGCTGCCTCAACTCATCTGACGGCTATATTAGGAAAAAGCCTGCCTGCCACCTAAACAGGAAGCTGCACACTCCTAACCCTTCTCCAGGGCTTGGGGTCCCTTGATGCCATGGAGAGCTCTTGCAAGGTGCTTCTGTACTTCTCCAGCCTGGAAGTGGAGGGTGACTGGGCCTGACTCCTGCTATGAAAAGAGAACCAGCCTCATGTTCTCAGTGCCCCAGAGATCTGGGACAGGATTTCTAAACTGGAATCATCCCTCATTGGCTTGAAGATGCCCCAAGGGGTATATGACTAGTGCTGTCATCTGTGTCCTCACAGCAACACTGGTGGCAGCATCCTGTACACACATGGAGAGCTAATCCCCAGGGCTTAACTCGAGCTGATGACCCAGTCTGGAAGCTGGGTAACCGGCCCGGAAATGTTTCCCAGTCAGTAAGAACACAGGGAATTGTTTGGTGTTTTATCTTTTATTGGAATTTGGTTTGCTTGGCATAGCTTAAGGTGCCTTTTCTTTTTTTCTTTCTACTTTATTTTGTAGGACTTGTTCTAAATGTAGAAAACAAGTCCAAAAGACTCTCCCACTGACTGTTACCTTTGCCCCAGGCCACCCCAAACTTTTATGCTCACATTTTATTAAATAAAGCAGGTGCTCCCTGGAATCTCTGGGACCTTTTTGAGGCATTTGAAGCAGAATATAAAGAGTGGTCTCATCTCCTTCCTTAATCTTCCTGGTGGTTGGGATGTTCCACTTGTATCATAGATTTTTTTATTACTGATGTGCTCTGCTGTTTTTAAATGTGAACTTGTGCGCAGATGTGCAGATTCAATGTTCTTGTTACAGATTGAATAAATTTTTATTTTGAAGACGAAATGTGTACTTGATCAAGTACAACAAAAGGGGGGGTGCTGAGAAGGTGGGGGGAATTGGAAGAGAACTCTGATGGTATACATGACACAATTCTCATTGACTGGTCTCCCTCCCTTATGAGATGCATGAGCTCTGGGCAAAGATAAAACTTGCTCCCTCTCATAAAATAAAGACTGGATGGGAAATGGGATCACTAAAGATTATTTCAGACAGTGCAGCTCCAATCAAGTGACCATGCTGGGAACTTGCCTGGTCAAAGAGGCCCTTGCCAAAGCCACCACCTGAATGTTAGGAGAATAAATAAGCAAAGGGACCAAAATTCCTCCACCATCTGTGGTACAAAGTGTCTGCTCTGGGGCAGCTGCTGTGACCTGTCCCTGCAGAGACTGGATTTCTTGGGTAGGTGACTTCTCTGGACATTAATGAGAGAGAGTTCACAAGCTTTCAGCACAAGGCAACTCAGCTCACTGAAGGGTTTCTAGAAACGGCATGGCTTTCCAAAGAAGTAAAAGCTTTAACTCTCTCTCACCATTAGAAGAGAAGCACTTGATGTCGATAGAGGAAGAGAGATACAGCCCAAGAGCAGTTCTCTTCAAACAGGTTGGGGTGGGTGGGGTGGGGAGGGGGAGATTCCCTGGCGGTCCAGTGGTTAGTACTCTGTGCTTTCACTGCCAAGGGCATGGGTTCAATCCCTGGTCGGGGAACTAAGATCCCACAAGCCACGCAGCACAGACAAAAAACAAAGAAACAAAAAACACAGACTGGGGGGGGGGGGGGGTTCTCCATTTCTCCTATCCCTCCACAGACCCATCATGAGATATTTAGTGGTGCCTTTCATCACATATAAAGCAGCCCTGCTATCCAGGAAAAGCTAAGTTTCCAGAGAAAACACTGCCTTGAACTAAAATTCAGTGAGTCTGCTTCATTCTGAATCGTCCATATCAAATGGGATGGGCACACCACTGGTCTCTGGCTGGAGTGCCAGAGTGCATGATGGTGAAGGCAAAGTCATTTCACAAAATATCCTAGGGGTGCCTGGAATCCCCGACCCTGATCAGTCATGACTTTCCAGTCAAAGCAAGTGAACCAAAACACGTCTAAGTTGCCAGGCCACCTCTTCCAGAAAATGGCTTTTTGAAAGATGAAGTCTATACCTATCTTCTATGGATTGCTGTTCAGATGGGCAACAGTTCAAATGGATTACAGCATAGGAAAACACCAAGTCCAAGTAGCTTCTTCCAGCTGATTGGTTCTTTGTGCTTTGGCTCCACCTACCCACAGCTCTGCCAGGCCTTGGAGGCCCCAAGAAGACTAGAGGACAGGGCTGAGCCATGCCAGCTCTAAATAATACCTGTGAGTTCCTGCTCCTGTACCTGGAAAGCACCCCCTTCCCCAGGTGATGGAACTGAAGGCAGAACGGATTGAAGGATTCCTGCTTCCTAGGCCCAGACCCTTCCCTCTAGAATGGAGTGCCTGGCTCTTAAGGAGGAGAAAAAGAGATGGGAGAAGAAAAAATGCCGTTTCAGGGTAGGAGACAGCATGTCAAATCCTTTCTCTGCCAGCAAGTGGTGCAGAGTTGGAAAAAACGTAACCCAGCCCTCTTCATTTTACAACCCAGAGAGCTGCAAAAATAGGGTGATTGAGCAACAGCTGAAACTCCTGTATTGTAATTAGTCCAGGCATCCTTTTCTCTGTGCCACAAAGCATAACTCCCAATATCAGCACTTGTGAGATAAAGTGGCACTGTCCTTCTGGAGAGACAGAAATGCATGGTGCTGAGAAGCTTGACCCAGACACCAGCACTCTTGGATAAGAATATCAGCTACCAGTTGAGTGATGCATAAGCTATTCAACCTCTTTGTTGCCTCAGTTTCCTCATCTGTAAAATAGGGGTAATAATAGTACCCATCTCAGAAGGCTATTAACAGAATGGAATTAATATGTGTAAAGCCCTTAGTACAGTATCTAGCTATTGTTATTAAGGAGCTACTGAGTCACTTATGTCTTTTCCTCCTAATCATGTGCCTGGAATCTTTAGGTAAAAAAGGAGATTCCTCATCTACCCTTATGCTCCCCCACCAATGCCATAATTATTTCTGGAGCACCTCTAACAGTTTCAAGCCACTGAATATTTGGACTCTTCCTGAGAAACAAAGAAGCCTTGTGAGGGCCTCTGAGGTTCCCACCACCTTCCCTCCCTTTACGCCCAACACTGATCTCTACCCTCTGGAAGGCTGTGTTCCACTGACTTCCAGGTGTGTCCTGGAGAGTGAGATGTAGTAACTGGTCCCCTGCTGCTCTCCAGGGCCTTATGATCCAAAAGAAGAAATACAGGCAGTGGGTGAGCGCTGGGGAGACAGCAGCTACAGGGTCTAGCTGTTCTTCACTAGCTGCATTCCATCAGGTGTCTTTTTATCTCCTCCTCAACCTTGGTCAGTACTCAGATCCTCGGGTCTTGAAGGGAGTGGGAGGGGCCAGGGGCTCCCCTGAAACACAGTCAGGCACCAATTCAAACAAGGCCCTCAACACTTTAGGAGTCAGGCTGAGTGTCTAAAATTTGGCCAAAGACCTGCGCCAGCCGCTTTCCCTTGAACCTGGTGTTCACTTTTTTCCTCTCCCACCCCTACCCACGGTTTTTAGGCTGCTTTCTGTCCTGTTCCATGGAATCCTCTCTAACAGGGTGAAATGCCTAGTACAGTGACAGTGGTCGCTATTACTTTTAATAAGAACAGTAATTAACATTCTCAGCCCCCTGTCGGGTACCCTCACAGCTGCCCTGGGCCAGCCTAGACCCTCATCCAGAGTATCTTGCAGGACCTCTCCTCAGGGGTGTCTGGACGTGCAGTCCCACAGCCCCGGCCCGCCGCGACGGGCTAAATTCGGAGTGTGATTGCAGCAGGAATGCAGCGCCAAGGCATCTGATCTTGCGCGGCCGCCGGCTCTAGGGGAGCGCGCCCCCCCACCCCCAACCCCTACGTAGGCTCCCTCTCTCAGCGCCCAGCTCCGGATCTGGGAACCTGGACCTCCCCAGCCCACTCGGTAGGCGCGGAGCGCGGAGAAGGAGCGCGCACACCCCGCGCGTGCACGCAAAATTACTTTTGACGCTTCTCGGAGGCCGGCGGGCTGGCGGCGCGGAGTCTGCGGCCCTCGACTTTTCCCGCCGCTGGAGGGGGCGGGGCCTGACTGACCCCACCCCTGCCCTAGGCCCCGCCCCCGCAGGTTGATGGCAGCGGCAGCTGGGACTGCAGCGGCGCCCGGCCCCTAGAGTCGCAGGCAGCGGCCGGAGCGCGCAGCCGAGCGCACGGGCCCCAGACGCCGCGGACACCCGGAGAGGCAGCTCCGGTGCCCTGACGCCTCCCTCGGCCCTCACCGCACCCCCAACCCCCTCCGCAGAGAAGTCGCAGCGTGAGCGCCCCTCGGCCGGCTCAGGACCAGGTACCGCCCCCCCCCCCCCCACCGCCGCCACCGCAGCCAATGGAGCGGGCGGGGTGTCTGGAGGGGACAGAGGTCTGCGCCCCCTCCCCCAATCCGCCGCCAAATTCGGTCCCGGGCGGGGCGGACTTGGTGTCTATATTTGGCCGGACAGCGGCCCGCGCGCCCGCACGGCGCAGACACCTCGTCTCGCAAGAACGCAGTGCCGGGGCAGGAGGCCGGAGGAGGGTACGGGGAGGCCGGGCCTCAGGCCGGGGGCCGCAGAAGCGTCTTGAAGGACACAGGGATGCCCGGGGCTGGGGAGGGGCTGGAGTCAGTCGCTGGGGCTTTGGAAGAGCTCGATGTGTCCCCTGGGGAAGAGCTTAGCGCAAGCCCCTAGCGGGAGAAAACCTCACCGTCCCTACTCCACTCCTGAAAATCTGGCTCTGATCCGAGGGCGTCGAGGACCCCACCCCCAAGAGAGTTTAGTAGGAGAGAGACCCAGAGAAGTGGGACTAAAGTATGGCAGGCAAAAGCCAGAACACCGTGGTGAGGGCCCCTTTGAGAAGCCAGCACAGAGAGAAGTGGGAGGAGGAGAGATCCACCTTACACTGTGCTGCCCGCCCCCCACCTCCCATAGCATGGGAGGGAGCTGATGAAAACAGTAGCAGAAAGGACTCAGGTTAGCAGAACAGGAGGAACTTCTGCCTGGCAAATTTTTAGAAAGAGGCAAAACCCCATCTGCCTTAACTATGCCAGAGATTATGAGTTTAGGATCTTGGGGGGCTGCAATCCTAGCCCCACAAATGGCCTTAAGCCAAAGCCTCTGATTCTGGACAAGATGCCTCTGGGAGATAAACCACTTCCGTGAAGAGATGCTCATCCAAGGCTGGCAGCGGGAGGGCAGCCTGGCGTTGAGGCTCCTCCCAAAACCATTTCAACTTCCAGGAAGCTTTCAGGCCCAGTCAGGCTCCACTGTCCCCCCCAGCCTGGTTCTCTAGGGAGAAGTCAGGCCCCAAATCCTAGCCCCTCAAACTAAGCAAAGAACTTTCCCATACTTTAATCGCCTTGAAGAAAACTCCCTGCTTCTAGGACCAGACTCTATATTAATTTATACCTGACTCTTGGTCAGATAACCCTTCTCACTTGCCACTCCCCCAACTCTTCCTCCCTCCCACAGCTACAGGACTAAGGACCAAAAGCATTCCTGGGCACTGAGATCCTCCATCTCTGCCCCCTCGCTATGAGCCGGCGCGTGGTTCGGCAGAGCAAGTTCCGCCATGTGTTTGGACAGGCGGCAAAGGCAGACCAGGCCTACGAGGACATCCGTGTGTCCAAGGTCACGTGGGACAGCTCCTTCTGTGCCGTCAACCCCAAATTCCTGGCCATTATTGTGGAGGCTGGGGGTGGAGGTGCCTTCATCGTCCTGCCTCTGGCCAAGGTGAGGGATGAGGGGAAGGAAGCAGGTGGAGGACACTGGCTGTGACTCCTGGGGACTCCTGACAACAGCCTGTGTTCTCACCTAGTTCCATGCCTCAGTCAGGAGGGCGCTCTATGTGGACTGACTGCTTCCTGTTTCCCAGTTGCTCAGGCACCAATTGGGAGGCTCCCTCACCCCTCCCAGAACAGCAGCATCACACTGGCCCCCACCCACTCACAGCCCATCCCTTCTCCATGCAGCACCCTGTTCCCAGCAGGGACCAGGAGGGGATGATGGATAGTTGGGAAGCAGTGGAGTCGTGACCTGGCCAGATTCTCTTCCCATCTCTCCTGATGCCATACCCCTTCATGTTTTTGGTATCAGGATCTTTGTACCCAGCCCAGGGTGACCATTGGATTAAATCACACCCCAGAGCAGCACACTGAGGACAAGGTCAGGCTCTATCCAAAGAATCCTTGGCCACCTCCCCCATTCTGGTTCTTGCAGTGAGGTAGCATGAGAGCAAAGGGCAGGGGGACATGACATATAAGGCCAGAGCCCCCTCTACTCTGGGGATGGGGACCAGGCAGTGACCATCACCTTTACTGAGTAGCCTCAAGCCCCTCAGCCATCTCTACCCACAGGATGGCCACTAAGGCATGACCTTGACCTGGATTCTGACCCTTACACCTTGTTAGGGGAGACCCCACAGGTGGCAAGGTCAGGATGAGGCCTGACAATAGCTAGTGACTCACTCCAGGACAATGCAGACACCAACCAAGGACACCATCCCCAGGGCTCAAATTTCAGCTGGAGCCACCTCCTCCCCCCCTACAACTGCCATTCCAATGCCACAGGACCACCCCCTCCCCTACCGCCTGGTCTGGGTCAATGCCAGCCCCTGCAAAGGCCTCAGAGCCCCCACAAACATGCCATAAAGATTAAAAATAGATGGGCCCCAGCTCAGGTTGGGAGATAGCAGGCACCAGGAATGCCTGCTACTTGTGGTTCCAAGGTATAGCCGTTGACAAAGGAGAGATCCACCAAGTGTGGCTAGGAAAGGGCTGTCAAGTACTGCATCACATGGTACCTTACCTTGACCTATTCCACCAGGCTTCCCATAGACTTTTCAGTTGGGAGAACAGGCCCAAGAACAGTCTTCTCCAAGTAGATGTTTTTGGAAGAGCACTGGACTAAGAGGTCAAGTCTTGGCTCTACCAGTATCTTGCTGTGTGTCCCTGGTTAAGTTATCTTACCTCTCTGTGTCTGATTCCTTGATATTAAATGACTTCAACCCTGCCTCCCGTGAAGTAGAGGAAGTGGGTTCTGCAAAGAGAAAACAGATAATAGAGAATTGAGATGTAAACAGGTCCGCTGCCCACCTCCTGAAAACACACAGGAGAGTGGCCCCACACCTCCTTCTCTGACCCCTGCAGACAGGGCGAGTGGATAAGAACTACCCACTGGTCACTGGGCACACTGCCCCTGTGCTGGACATCGACTGGTGCCCGCACAATGACAACGTCATCGCCAGTGCCTCAGACGACACCACCATCATGGTAGGAACCAGGTGGATATTGGGCAGGGGAAGTAGGGAGGGCTGCCTCACCTGTGCTACAGAAGGTGGTAAGGGAGGTGCTGAGTCCCAGGGCCCTGCCCTGCCCTGCCCAGCTCCCAGGCTATTTTTAGCTACATGCCTACCCCCTCCCAGGATGCACTGCTTAGGACTAATTATAGCCATGGCCACCTTGGGGCCTGAAGAGCAGGGGGGGCAGTACTCTGAAGTCTCCCTGCTCTGGTGAGTAGGGAGGCCTCTAAAGAGCTGACAGTGCCCCCTCCTGGCTTCCTGCTGCTTCTGCCCCAGGCAGGCACCATCAAACCTCCTCCTGCCTTTGACCCTGGGGAAGGGGGGCGGGGGCAGTAGGGGAGGAACAGTGACAAAGCAGGCTCCTCATCCCACCTACCCTATGCCTTTCCTTGTACCCAGGTGTGGCAGATTCCAGACTATACCCCTATGCGCAACATTACAGAACCCATCATCACACTCGAGGGCCACTCCAAACGTGTGGGCATCCTCTCCTGGCACCCTACTGCCCGGAATGTCCTGCTCAGTGCAGGTCTGGGGGCCTAGGGAGGGGTCCATACCATAGATTGGGGGTGGGGGGGGGAGGAGTGGCAAAGGCAGGGCCAGGTGACGGTGCCTGGCCATTCTGGGCAGGTGGTGACAATGTGCTCATCATCTGGAACGTGGGCACCGGGGAGGTGCTCCTGAGTCTAGACGACATACACCCGGACGTCATCCACAGCGTGTGCTGGAACAGCAACGGGAGCCTGCTAGCCACCACCTGCAAGGACAAGACCCTGCGCATCATCGACCCCCGCAAGGGCCAGGTGGTGGCGGTGAGTGCCTGGCCTGGCCACTCCCCAACCCCTACCCCAGGGGGCAGCTGTCAGGCCTCTGTGCAACCCCCGAGCCCCTGGTCCCAGCTCTCACCTCGTCCACCTCAACCCCAGACATCAGTCCTCCCCTGCAGTGTCTGCAACCACAGCTCCCCGCCCTAAGGAAGCCCCCAGCCCGCAATTCTCTGCCCCACTCCTGTTCCCTCCCCCGCCCCGGCATCTCAGAAGCTCAGAGGAGGGCTCCTCGATTTGTGACTGAGGAGGGGAGAAACTGCAAACCCTATCCTCCCACCAGACCTGCATGAACCTGAGCCCCCCCGGACCCCTCTCCTCCCAGTCGGCACCCAGCGCCATCTTCCGGGGTCAGAGCCTGACCCTGGCTCTCGGGCAGGCCCCTTTCCAACCTAGTTGACCTCCTGGGCGGGGGGTTGGGGGTAACCCTCGCGCGTTGTTTATCCCAGCTGGATGCCCTGGGAGGGCGGCGGCACCCGCCTCACCAACCTCAACCGAACGCAGGGCGAGGGATGCGCGGGGCACGTCTGCGTGCAGTGCGCACGTCGAGCGGGGCGGGCGCGGGGAGGGGGCCAGGGCGGCGGGCACTCTAACCCACTAACCCCGCGAGCAGGAGCGAGCCCGGCCTCACGAGGGCGCCCGCCCGCTGCGGGCCGTCTTCACCACAGACGGGAAGCTACTCAGCACCGGCTTCAGCAGGATGAGCGAGCGGCAACTCGCGCTCTGGGACCCGGTAGGCCAGGCCGCGCCGGGCGCACGCGCTCGCTCCTTCGCTGGTCAGCCGGGAGCGCCGTCCCAGGCCGTAGCCCGCACCCAAGAGAGCTGAAGCGGAGCCGGGAGCTCCTGTCTGGGAAGAGCCTCGCTGCGCCCCCGGGAAGCCCGCAGACATCCCCTGCTCTGAGGGCGCTTGAGGGCTCAGGAACTGCGGAGAGAGGCGCGCGCCCCGCGCTCTCCACGCCTGGGGCCCGCCAGGAGACCCCAGGAAACTGAATATTGAGGGTCCCTTTGTCTCCGCCCCCGCCCCCACACCCAAGCCAGCGAGTTGGTTGCCCGGCCCTCCAGGCTCCCCAGGGCAGGCAGCTGGGTGACGCCTCTCCCTGTCTCCCCCTCCCCCCCAGGAGAGGTTTGCGGCCCACGAGGGAATGAGGCCCATGCGGGCTGTCTTCACGCGCCAGGGTCACATCTTCACCACGGGCTTCACCCGCATGAGCCAGCGAGAGCTGGGCCTGTGGGACCCGGTAACGCAGCTGGACGCTTGGGGTGTGTGCCCCGGGGACTGGCATCACGGGAGAGGGGCCAGGCGCCCCCCACCCGCAGGGCATGCCCACCTGGACAGGGCTGGAGGCTGCTGCCCCCTTTGCAGCGCCTGCCATCCCCACACCCACCCCTCTGCCCAGTTTTGCTGCGTCGCCTGAAGGAGCCCACGCTGGCGCCCCCACCTGGTGATGCCGAGTCCCTGGGGGTGGTTTGCGGTGACTGCATGCGGCGTCGCAGGGGGTATAGGTGCGGGGGACCGGGAGTGGTGTCCAGTGGCGGGGTCTGCAGCTCTGTTCACCAGAGCTGCCTTGGGAATGCGTGGGCTTTGGGGAGGGCAGGAAGAGTAAAGGAGCTTTAGGGGATCCGGAGTGGCACAGAGGGTGGGACAGGGCTGGTCACGCCTCCTGTGCTCGGGCAGAACAACTTCGAGGAGCCAGTGGCACTGCAGGAGATGGACACAAGCAACGGGGTCCTACTGCCCTTCTATGATCCTGACTCCAGCATCGTCTACCTGTGTGGCAAGGTGCTCGCGGCCGGGAGGGGAGAAGAGGGGGCTGGACGGAGATATGGGGGGCCCGCCCGGCACAGCTCCGAACCGACTGGTTTTGCAGGGCGACAGCAGCATTCGGTACTTTGAGATTACCGAGGAACCACCTTTCGTGCATTACCTGAACACGTTCAGCAGCAAGGAGCCGCAGAGGGGCATGGGCTTCATGCCCAAACGGGGACTGGATGTCAGCAAGTGCGAGATCGCACGGTCAGCAGCTTTGCCCTTCCTGCTAACCTGCCTCTGTCCCCACGTCCCATCCGGAAAGACACGGGGGCTCCGCCAATAGTGTAATCTTTGGGAAAAAGTGGAGTTGGGGGGCGGGCGATCAAACGGCTTGTTTCCAGTGCCAACCCCAACGCTACAGCTTGACATTTTCTGAACTTCAGTTTCTTCATCTGTTAATGATGATAAACACCCCATCAGAGGTATTTTACCAGCTGGATGTGTTTAAAGTGCAGTGCATGGTAGGCGCTCAGCAAGTGTTGACCTCTAACCCCTTGGTCCTCGGCAAAAGTTAAGGGAATGGGAGCCTGAGCCCGTGCTGATCCCCGCTCCGTTATAGGTTCTACAAGTTGCACGAAAGAAAGTGTGAACCCATCATCATGACCGTGCCCCGCAAGGTGAGTGGCCAGAAGAGGGGTTGGGCAGGGTTCTGAGGCGGAAGGGAGCGGAGCCGGCCTGGTACACTGCTCATTCTCCTGTCCCCCTGCCCCCGCAGTCAGACCTGTTCCAGGATGACCTTTACCCAGATACGCCGGGCCCCGAACCGGCCCTAGAAGCGGATGAATGGCTATCCGGCCAGGACGCCGAACCCGTACTCATCTCGTTGAGGGACGGTTACGTGCCCCCCAAGCACCGCGAGCTCCGGGTCACCAAGCGCAACATCCTGGACGTGCGCCCGCCTACCGGCCCCCGCCGCAGCCAGTCAGCCAGTGACTCCCCCTTGTCGGTAAGGTCCCGCCCAGCTCCACCCAGGCCCAATCTTCACATCCCCCTACCGCCTGCGGACCAACACCGCCTCTTCCGTCCTCTGCGCCCAGCAGCAGCACACCCTGGAGACGCTGCTGCAGGAGATCAAGGCCCTGCGCGAGCAGGTGCAGGCCCAGGAGCAGCGCATCACGTCTTTGGAGAACATGCTGTGCGAGTTGGTGGACGGCACGGACTAGCGCCTCGTGCGGGGGAAGCTCGAAGCTGGGAGGGCAAAGCGGGGCGGAGCGCAAGCACTCCCGCCCCGCCCCGGCTTTGGGTCCGGAACTCCAGACCCCGCCTCTCTGGGCCTGGGCCGGGACTCGGGAGGGAACTCCGCCCCTCGCGGGAGTCCTGGACGAATGAAGCGTTGCGGACACTCGCCTCTGTCTGGCGCTTGTCGGGCTGTGTGCCTCGTCCGGGACTCGGCAGGAACTGGCCTTGGAAGGCCCGGGGTGACGGGGGCCTCAGCATTGGTGCTGCACGGCGGGCAGTGTCCCCTTTGTTTCTCTTCCCGCCCACGGCAGGGAAAGTGCTTAGTAGTAGCGCAATGCTTGGGGATGTTGGGGAGCTTGGGCTTGATCTCAAAGGGGTAGCAATTCGATGGGTCTCCCCAGACTGGCTGGGGAAAATTACAACGCTTCTCCCTCTAATCTGCTCACTTGACTCCACCACCCTGAGTGGTAAACTGAACGGGCGTCACCCGAGTTCTACAGACATACACTAACGTCGGCTGTAGAGCCGGAGCACGGGCTACACCCAGCAGTCTATGGCAGAGGGCTCTTCCTTCTCTCCACCTGCAGAAGAGAGGACGGCTTCCTCGCGGCACTCCCGCAGGAGAACCAACCAGAAAACTGGCATGAGGAAGCAGGTTCACACCTCCTGTCTCTCTCTCTCTCTCTCTCTCTCTCTCTCTCTCTCACACACACACACACACACACACACGCACACACACACACAGCCCCCGGCCCTCTGCTGTGGCCTTGACTCTAGGAGGAAAACAAGACGTACTGAATGAAACATTTTACCAAGTGCTCAGAATGTGCCTCCTGCGTGGGTGGGGATGCGAGACCCCCAGCCTCTGTAAATGCCACCTCCAGACTCCTGGGGGCCCTGACAAATGCAACGCTCCGCTCAGGACCCACCAGACAGCCTCTTACTTCAGAGCTCTCCCCGCACTGAGGTTCAGAAGGAACCCTTAACCCACAGGTGGGTGTTTTTCCCCAGTAAAGGCAGGTAGGAAAAGCCTCGGGTTTGAAGCCTCTTTTATTTGTGCCTCAGAATCAGTCTGGTGCCCCTGGCATCAGGGAAGGGGGTGAGAGGAACAGCTTCTCTTTGTTCTTTTCTTCCATCCCTTTTGTGTCCCTTCTGAGCCTCACTGGCTGAGTCAGGAAGGCCAGTCAGAGAGAACCCAGACAAGGGTGTGTGGTGGGCCCCTGCCCCTGGCGGGGTCTGTGCTTCTCTGGGTGGGCGGGGTGGGGCAGGGGAGAGCCGGGGGTTAGCACCATTGGATGAAGGGTTTTAGAGTCAGCCCCTGGGTGGGGGAAAGTGGGATGCACAACCACAGAGGGCTAGCAGCAGCTGGTGGGAAGGGGTGGGTGGTGGTGCCAGGGCCCTGGGCGCCCCGTGTGTCCAGCCTAGTGTTTGCCCCGAGCCCACTATATCCCCCATTCGCCAAGACACCATGAGGGAGCCAGGCCTTGCCCAGACCTGGGGCCACCTTGGGCGCCCTCCCCTGATCACAAAAACGTGCCATGGGAATGGGGACTCCAACCTCTAGCCGCCCAAAGAGAAGCTGGGACCACCCTGAGACCCGGGAGGGGTGTGGGGGCTGGGGAGCCGGGCACCCCGCTAAGTGCACTTGACGCTGAAATGCCGGGGTGGGGGAGGAGCTGGGCCCTAGACGTGCTGGTTTGTGTCTGGGTCAAAGCAGCAACACAGCACGTGGGGAGCTCAGCTGCCCCCCAGGGGTGAAGAGCGGAGATGCAAAGGCTTCACGGGCAGTGTCCTGGAGTGGGGTTAGTGAGCGGAAAGGAGGACCGGCCAGAAGGAGCAAGGGATGGGAACACTGCTCCTCTAAGGACCGTCTCCCCCTCAAACGGCCTCGTTCCGCCCTTGGACCGGTCAGAGTCCAGGGGAGAGGGGTGGAGGGGGTCAGGATACAGCAAAGCAGGGGAGCGGGGCCGTGCCAGGTGCCTCCAGGGCCCTGGCCCGGAAAGGTACCCCGCGGCCGGGCTGAACCCCTCCCCATCTGGTGCCAGATGCACCGCTACGCCCCCGAGGCGGAGGTTCGGGTCTCCAGACGCAGCTCGGCGAGCGCGCGGACCCGGCGACTGTCGCTCCGGGGCGGGTCCCGCGGGGCGTGGCCAAGGGGCCCGGCAGTGGGCGTTACTGCTCAGTCAGAGAGAGCCGCAGGATGCGCTCCAGCTCCTCCTCCTCCTGGCGCGCGCGCCGTCGCCGCTCCTCCTGCTCCTGCGCAGACAGCTCCATGGCCAGCCGCAGCTGCTCGTCGTAGCTCCGGAACACGTGCCCGCCTGGGCCTGGCCGCGGGCTGGGCCGCGGGCTGGGCACCGACGCCAGGGCCGCGGGGGTCGTGGACTGGCGCTGCGGCGTGGGCGGAGCGCTCCTGAGGACAGGTAAGGTACGTCGAGGGCTCCGGGCGCATCTGCCCATATGCAGGGCGGGAGAGAGCGCGGAGGCCCCAGGGCAGCGCAGGCCTCAACACCCTCCAGTGGAGGCAAAGGGTCCCGCGTCACCTCCCTGGCTCCTTCCCACCCGGTAGGAGCAGATCCCGCCCCTACCAAGCCCCTCCTCCCAGTCTTCTAGAACCTCAACCCCTACATTCTGTCTGGTGAGGGTCTATGAAGGCTCTGAGGCCGCGTTTGGAGTACTGCTCACCCACCCCTGAGTCAGGAAAGGGTGGTGCTAGTAGACGCCATCTTGATACCAGTAGGGTACCTGATGAAGGTACCACGGTTTCTCTGGGATAAGAGGGGTTGCTTAGCCGGCAGTGCCCATACGCACTGTGACAGGGCCCTGGTGGTGTCTGTGCGTGTGTATGGGGGTGGGGATAGGCATCTCCAAACCCTCTCAGGACGCGCGGGCACTGACCTGTCCTGTCGGCGACCCTCATAGGACATGGGGTGAGTGCCCGGTTTGCTGTTGGTTAGCGCCTCCCAGATGGTGACCTGGGGTGGGGGTGGGGGTTAACCAGTTAGCTGCGGCAGCACTGCGGTCCAGTGGCCCAGCGCGGCCGCGGGGACGCACCTGGTCATACTCACTGCCCGCCTCAAGCAGGCTCTGCTGAATGGCGAACTGCAGCAGGTCGTCATCGTCGTCGCGGGTGGCGGCCTCTCGCTGGCCACCCAGCACACTGTAGCCGCGTGGGGCCTCGAACAACGCGGGGGAGATCTCGCAGCCGCGGCACGAGGCTGGGGGCGCCGGGCCTGGGGTCAGAGTGGACCACACCTCCCCTCCCGCCCACTCCCAGAGAAGCGCTCGGTGGGGAAGGGAAGGGAGGGCGGACTCGGGGTCTCACTCGTGGAACTGGAGCTGCTGACACTGGAGGAGTCGCTGCCTGGGGAAGGGGTCTCGCTGCTGGGGCTGCCTCGCACCAACGGCACCGGCTCGTCACAGCCATTGAGGTTCCCGAAGGTGATGCGGGCGTTAAGGATGTGGAAAATCGGGATTTCTGAGGATGAGGAAACCATCAGGCGCCACCACCTACTCCCTCACACCTCAGGTACCCACTCTTTACCTCCTCTAAGCCCCACCCTCCCAATAGCGGCTCAAGAGAAATGGAGGTGGAGCCTCACCAATCTTGACTGGGAATCCAGGTGGCAGGCGCAGGGTAATGAAATCCCGGAGCTTGGCGAAAAGTGCATTGCTGACGGCCATGAGGTCAATGATGGGGGCCACCTGCTCACACAGGGACAGGGGATGCTCCTCACACAGCCACAGCTTGGCCTTGAACCTGCCCCCCAGATCCCAAGGGGTGAGGGACGTTGTAGAAGTCATAGCCCCCCCAGCCCTGCCCATCCTCCCCCAGCGCCAGCAGGGGGCCTCACTTCTGTGTCTTGGTGGTCAGTTCCATGGGGCGGCCCATGTCACGGTTGCCAAGCTCAAAGTTGGGGTTGAAGTACTCTTCTGCGGTGATGGCAGTGGGGTTGGCTTGGCTCAGAGTCTGAGTGATCAGGGTCTGTACCACACAGGGAGGGGCTTGTGAGCCGTTCCCAGGCCCTGAGGTCAGGCCAGCCACTTGGTATTACAAGCCCAGGATCCCTCCCCCCGCCCGCCCCCCAAACTATGGAGCTGCCAGGGTCTTGGGCATTGTGGAAAGAAAGGGGGTCTGCACAGGATGCCTCCCAGACTTCCTCCTGATCCCCATTCACAGCCTTCCACACAGGGATACCCCTTGCACACACTCACCCCATTTTGGGGGCCTCCATGCTGCTCAGCAATTCCCAGGAAGGACTGCAGAGGTGTCTTACAGCCTACAAGAAATATGGCATCTCAGAGGACACTGCAGTCCTCAGAAGTGGCAGCACCCAAGACCCAGGGAGGAGGCTGGTCCCTGGAGGGGGGCGGGGGGAGGGGGAAGGATTGCTCACACACCACACACCCAGGCACCTTCACCTGAAGGTGATTGAGGACTCCAAGGGGCAGGGGCAGGACCACCATAAGCACAGCTGGAATAAAAGTAGGTCTGGGGCTCAGGAGAAACTTCCAAAAGTGTAACTCTCCAGGTTGGTGACACTGGAGAAGAATACCTGCCTTTGGTGAACAGTTTTGGGGTATGCATGTGTATGTGTTTTCCTTCAGGTGCTTCCACATGAACTTCATTTTGTTCTCTTGTGAGGTGGGAATTATGTGTTTCCACTTTAGATAGACTAACTGGTGCCCAGAGAGTCAGGTGTAGTATCAATGGGCACAGAGAATCAGTGGCAGGACCCCTGTCTTTCTGCCTAGGGTATGTCCCACCAGACTAAAATGGCCAATAAATAGCATACATGTCATTCCCCCCCCCCGCCCCCAAATCCAATGCAGGTGTTAGTAGTCAACTGTAGCCTTCCTTCCCACTGAGCCCAAATCTTGCCTTAGAATCTTAGCAGCACTCTAGGCAGCCACTACCAATCACTAGCACTTGGCACTTGAATTGAAACCTATTTGTCTGAATAAACTATCCTGGCTCTTGCTGGGATGTCAGAGGAAATACTGATGGAGGCACTTGAGTGGGACCTGGTTCCTCACCCCCCCCCCAACATCGACCTCTGCCTCATTACCTTTGACCTTGCCCTTGTGCTGTTCTGAAAGATGCTCTGTCCGTGTCCGGGTGATGAGCTCCACGTTGGATGCCCCATATACCTGGGGACAGATGAGGAAAGGACTCACAGACAGCTTTGGTACCCCATCCCTGCCCCTAAGGGCATTGTGAACACTTCCTACATGGAAAGGTCAGGGGAGGGGGTGCTGTTAGTTCCAACCTCCAGGCCTTTGGGCAAGTAATTATATGAAGTTATTCATTCAGATATCTTATTCATTCAACAAACATTTTGTGAGGAGCCTTTATAGGTCAGGCACTGAGGCAGGCACCAGGGGTACAGTGGTGAACAAGCATGGCCAGACATGGTCCTTGCCCCCTTGAGGCTCACAATCTAGTTGAAGAGACAAGAATACAATGGACAGGAATAACACAGTGTGATACATACTCCAATGGGGAGAGCACAGGACTGGGAACAAACAGCAGAGGCCATAGCCCAGCCTATGAACCAGGGAAGGCTTCCAGGAGGAAAAAACAACAACACAGAACCTTGCACTGATTAGCCCCTTCACATGTGCCCCACATGGTGATATGGGGGTCCCAGAGGGACTGTTTGGTATCTCCTACAACAGTCTTCTTGGGGTTAAGGGTCTGGCTTTGGAGTCAGCCAGCTGGGTCTGAACCTTGGCTCTGGGCAACCTTGTACCAGTCACTTAACCACTCCAAGTCTCTACTTCCTTATCATAAAATGGGCCGATACCCTACTTCATAGAGTTGTTGTGAAGATTAAATGGGAAACTGTGGAAAGGGTTTGATAAATATTTGTAAGATAGGAATAATAATAGCACCTACCTAAAAGGTTATTGTGAAGATTCAATGAGTGTGTGTGAGATATATACACTTACATACATAATGCATACATACATTTAAAATATCAGAACAGAGCCTTGAGCAGGAACATAATATTAGGTGCTCAATAAACGCCATTCTCATCAGTTGCCTCTTAGTCTCATGCCCTTGCCTCCACGCTGCATTGCCTCTGTACCTCCGAGGCTGAGAAAGCGTGGTCAGGAAATCCCTGCCCGGTTTGCTGTAGGCAGGAGTGTGGCGAGTCTGGCACCCAGGAGCCATGACCTCACCTTGGCTTCGTACCCATTCACCATCTCGGTCTTCTCACTGCGCCAGCCCAGGATGCCAGTCTTGTTCCTGGGGAAGCAGAGTGGTGTAGGTGAGGGGGCACCCATCAGGCTGGCTCCAGGCTTCCAAGGCCATGTCTGCTTACCTCTCAAAGGAGATGTTCTTGGTGTCGAGCTGTGTGGTGACGACGGGTGCAGTGAGCCGGCTCAGCACCTGCTCCTCGGTGGGCTGGGCCGCAGCCAGCAGCAGCTCACGGTCCTGTCCAGCCAGAGCCAGCGTCTCCGTGTACACCACCCGGCGGTCGTGGTCAATCTCCATGACCACGGCGCTTGTGTCTGCCAGCCACAGAAGAGCACAGGGGGTCAGGGGTCTCGTGGGGCTATCCCCAGCCTCCCACCCTGTCCTATCTCCCGCCTGCCTGACCTTGGCCCCTGAAGACAAAGCTGCGGTTCCCTCGCTGCCACGTCATGTGGTCAAAGCCCAGAAGTGTGGTGTCTACCCGAAGGTTCTGCCCACTCTTCCACACTTTGTAGGTGTCACTGGGGCAGATCTTGGATACCAGGGGCACTAGGTAGAAGAGAAGGTCAGAGGTGGCTTCAGTTTGTCTGGCCCACCACCCTAGGCCACTTCAGAGCATGGGTGTCAGGGTCAGGGGTGTGGCTGGGAAAGGGTAAGGGAACTGGTGGGAGAGCAGCCCCTCCCCCAACTCCTCCCCACAAATGTAAGCCTCAGTCACTCAGATATGAGCAACCTGAGGTCAGGGACAGGCATGACTTGGCCACCACTAGTCCCTAGTGTCCACCATTTAATTCATTCACTCAACCTTTCATCCAATCTTCCAACAAATATTTATTAAGTACCTACTATGTGCCAGGCACTGGGGATACAACATTGAATAAGACAGGACCCCTGCCCTCTCGGAGCTTACCTTGTAGCAAGGGGTGACAGGTAACAAACAAACAAATGAGCTAATCATTACAAAGTGAAGGAAATAATAACGGAATCAATCAAGGCAGTGTAGAAAGGCCTCAGGAAGAGGTGGCAATGAGCTGAGAAATAAAAGGTGAGAAGGAGCCATGGGAGAGTGATGGGAAGAGTGTGCCAGGCAGGGGAGCAGCAAGTGCAGGAGAGAGGGCCCAGAGAGGCCGCCATCAGCCCCTCTTACCCCAGCTGGTGAACTCCCACTTCATCTCCACGTAGAAGTCCTGGGCCTAGAGGATGAAAAGCAGAGTGGCTAAGCCTGCACTGGAGATAGTGTTCAAAGGCTGTGGTGAGGAGCTGAGAGGCTGGCCCTCACCTTGCGCAGCTTCTCCAGGAGCACAGGGATGCCTGCCAGCCGCTTCACCACCCGCTGGTAGTCCCGGTACCGCAGCACCAGCTGCACCAGCTCCAGGTCCCGGGTACTCACAGCTTCCTGAAGTACTGGGGGCGGGGGGGAGGGTGGGGGGGCGGGGAGGAGGCGATGTCACAGGGTAGGATCCTGCCTAGGGTTCCCTTCAGCCAACCAGAGGTAAGGATATGATGCCAGGAGACCCAGGCTGTGGGGTAGGGGTGAGCAGGGGTGCCCACCTGTCCAGCCGCTGCGATTCTCCCTGCCCACATCTGCACCGTGTGCCAGAAGCACGCGGGCACACTCGAGGTGCCCCAGGGTGGTGGCCAAGTGCAGGGGAGTCCGCCCACGGGGATCCAGCTGCTCGATGTCCACCTGGAGGAGGTGAAGAGGTCACCCTGGTCACTTCTGAGGTAGCCCATCTAAGCCTACCAGCCTCTAGGCAGGCACCAACCACCTAGTTGTCCTGACTTGCCCATCTCAGAAGGCAATGGAAAAAACAGACACGATGAGGTAGAGTCAAGTGAGTGGAAAGGGGCTTGCAAGGCAGGGCAGGAAGTAACTCTGAGAAAGGGAGGGATTTCCCTTCCAGTCCACCTAGGTGCCCCAACTGGGTTCACTCCTCCAAGGCCCAGTGGTCTGCCTGTGAAGAGTAAGCCTGGGGCTGAAGTGTGGTCTAGAGAGGATATTGGCCAGGGAGGGCACCTGAGACAGGACCTATCCTAGGGGTCCAAGACCACACCTTCAGGAAGGGCCACCAATTTAGACCACTGACATTACCACTTGAGTGAGGTGTAAGAAACAAGTGCAGTAACACATTGATAGGCGTGAAAGTATATGTCCACGATACAGCTTCAAACCCATGTCCTGTGCTTATGGGACACTATGTATTAACATTCTTTATAAGTCCTATTATTGTTTTGTGAACAGCACAATTATACTGCATGAGATTTTTGTTGGGTGATGAAAGCATATTTTGCTAAACATAAATATTTAGGTATATTTCAGGAGATTAGGACTTCTGCTTAAATACATGAACTGACCACATGCATGTAATTCCTCTTCTCCTCCCCAAAACTTGATTAAAATGCCAGTAAAAAGGGCTTCCCTGGTGGTGCAGTGGTTAAGAATCCCTCTGCCAATGTAGGGGACATGGGTTCGAGCCCTGGTCCGGGAAGATCCCACATGCCTCGGAGCAACGAAGCCTGTGCGCCACAACTACTGAGCCTGCGTTCTAGAGCTCGTGAGCCACAATTATTGAGCCCACATGCCACAACTACTGAAGCCCACTCGCATATAGCCGGTGCTCCGCAATGACAGAAGCCACCACAATGAGAAACCCGTGCAACACAATGAAGAGTGGTCCCCACTCTCCACAACTAGAGAAAGCCCATGCGCATCAATGAAGACCCAATGCAGCCAATTAATTAACTAATTAATTTTAAAAAAGCCAAAAAAGACCATCCATAAAGTGGTTGGGAATATAAGTTAAAATAAAAAGCCAGTAAAAGGCTTCTACTCCAATATGATGAGATAAGTGAAATTACCCTCCCACCAAAAATAGAGAAAACTATTGCTTCAAAATATATGAAATAACTGTTTTCAGATATTAGGCAACAATTAGTCCAGGACTGTGATCCCTGAAGTAAGAGAAACAAACAAGGTGGGCCCTATGATTGCCTAAGTTTCTACTTGGAGGAATATTCCAGACAGCAGTTCAAGGAGGGGAATCCCCAGCAGAGCACGATAGCCTTGCTAAGGAGTTGAGGAGACGACAGGAGTTTAGGGAGGCTGAGGTAGCTAGAAGCTGCAGAGCAGAATTGCAGGAAGAAGTGAGCTATGTAAAAAAAGAGAAAAAAAGAGAGAGAGAACACGCTCCAGAAATCTGCATATGGTCCCTTTGATTCTTTGCTGACTACTAAACTTCACATGTTTAGAGTGAAACTCAATGGAACCAGGCAGAAAAGGAACAATAGGCTGATTAAGTCTCAGAGCTCACCCATGGCAGGGAGACATTCAAGCTTCAACCTGCTAGGGAGGAGAGTCCTTGCTGATTACCCAAGGTATTCAACAGAGACCCAAGAAGGGTTATACCTTAGGAGGAGGGCTAACCTATCACTAGAATAAAAGAAAATCAGTGAATTTAAACATACAGCAACAGAGCTATACAAACTGAAGAACAGAGGAGAAAAAAAGTACTGAAAAACAAACAGCCTCAGTGATCTGTGAGACACTATAAAGCATTCTAACATGTGTAATTAGAGTCCCACAGGATAGGATAAGGAAGTGGAGGAATAAGACAAATTTAAAGAAATAAATGAATTTCCTAATTTGATTTAAAAAAAAAACTGCAGTGAGTTGAATGGTGGTGCCCCCACAAGATATATATATCTATATCCTAACTGCTAGAACCTGTGAATGTGACCTTATTTGGAAAAAGGGTCTTTGCAGATAGATATAATTAAGTTAAGGATCTTAAAATGAGATCAGCCTGAATTATCCAGGTAGGCCCTAAATCCAGTCATATGTCTTTATAAGACACACACAGAGGATTTCCATGTGAAGATGGGGACAGAGACTGAAGTTATGCAGCCACAAGCCAAAGAATGCATGAAGCTACCAGAAGCTGGAAGAGACAAGGAAGGATTCTCCCCTAGAGCCTTTGGAGGGAGTGGAGCTGATACCTTGAGTTTGGACTTCCAACCTCCAAAATGATGAGAGAATAAAATTTTGTTGTTTTAACCCACCCAGTCTGTGGTAATTTGTTGTGGAAACTAATACAGTGATAAATCCAGAGGACTAAGGAACTGACTGAATGCCAAGGAAGACAAACACCAAAAAACCCACACCAAGGCCCATGGTAATCAAATGTTAAGAACTAGTGATAGGGCTTCCTAGGTGGCACAGTGGTTAAGAATCCACCTGCCAATGCAGAGGACACAGGTTCGATCCCTGCTCCAGGAAGATCCCACATGCCATGGAGCAACTAAACTCGTGCACCCAAAAAGAACTAGTGATAAAAAGGAAATCTTAAAAGCATTTAAAAAATTTTTTTATTGGAGTATAGTTGATTTACAATGTTGTATGAAGCATTTTGAGAAATGAGACACACCACAGGAAATATAGGAAACACTACATAGTTTTCATTAGAAACCATGAAAGCTAGAAGACAATAGAATGAAATCTTTAAAGTGCTGGAGAAAAACTGTCAACCTAGAATTCTATATCCTGTGAAAAACATACTTTGAAAATAAAAAAAAAGGGAAATAAAGACTTTTGTGGACAAACAAGAACTAAGAGAATTTATCACCAGAAGACATGCAAGAAATGTTAAATGAAGTTATTCAACTGGAAGGAAAATGTTACCAGATGGAAACTTAGATCTATAGAAGGGAATGAAGATTGCCTCAAAGGTAAATGTGTAAGCATAAGAATGCCAATAAAATATTTAAAACCTACAAGAAAGTGCCTGGGGCATCACAACTGACTTAAGGGAACAGAGGGTACTAGAACCCAAGCATTCACAGAGGGAAACCCCAGTGATTAGCAAGCTAGATTCCCCCCTTAGCATGCTTGAAAGGTACAGAACATGCAGGCAATGGGAACAGCAGAAGTGGGAGAAAGGCTCAGAACTGGGGGAGGTAGTTAAAATTCAGAACCCCAGCCCCCTCCCCAATGTTGTAAAGCTACTAGATGTCCCCCTTCCTCTCCACAGGATGTCAGGGGTTTATTCTCTATAGAAATTGAGCCTAAGATGCACTGAACTCAGACATTGGTCTGAGGATGAGGTCATGGGACTGAAAACTGATGAACAGTGAAAGCCCAGTCCCTTCCCTGCCTCAAGTCCTGAACCACTGGCAGCCAGACGGCACACAACACTGCCCCATCCTACCCCTAGCAGAAGACTGGAGGATTCTTTCTTGGAGAAACTAGAGGCACCAAAGACCTCTGAGTACAGAAGTTTGGCGATCCTAGCAATAAACAGGCCAATCATCTTAGAGCAGCACCCATGCATTAATAAGCTCCACCACCCCATCTTTAAATATATCCCAACAGCCGAGGGTGACCGGACACTTCAGGAAAGCTGCCAACATGATACCAAAACATGCAAATAGATGCTAAAAACCCAGAGGAGACAACTGTCAATGCAGGAAACAGAAGGAAAAAAAAATGGGAGGGGGGCAGTAATTTACACTCTCAGAAAAATATGAAAAGGAAATTGAATTCATGAAACAAAACGGGAAGTTCTGACCTGTGACTTCTTTCCCTTGCTTTCTTCACTCCAGCCGTACCTGGACAGCTTCACCTGCCCCAGCTCTCCCATCACAGTAAACAGCACCTCAGTTCACTCCCTTTCCAGGAAAGACACGTTGGGACTGTTTCCATCTCTTCTTTTTCTCTCACCTTCCATATCTAATCCATCAGTAAGATGTGACCTCACAGGCTCTACCTTCAAAATAGATCCAGAGTCATCTTAGTTCTCACCACCTTCAGGCTACCCTCCTGGTCGTAGCCACCCCATCTGTCACCTAATTCCTCCCACTCCTCTCTTGCTTCCTTAGGTCTATTCTCCACAGGGCCCATCACAGGTACTGTCATCCTGTGAAATATTCCTCAGGTCCTGACGCCCTTTAGCTCAAAACCTCTCCATGGCTTCCCGTCCAGTTGAGAACAGAATCCTGGACATCCCTTTGAACTCACGTGCTCTCCCATCTCTCCAAGCTCCACTCCTGCATGTCAGCCTTCTCCAGAACCATCATCTCCTGGGCACTAATAGCCACAAAGCTTCCTCCCTCACTTCATTCAGGCCACCGCTCAAATGTCACTTCCTTAGAAAGGCCAGCCCTGACAACCCATCTCAAATGACAGTTGCTATTTATCTATCTAGTGTCCCTTATCCTGCTCTAGTTCTTTGCCAACATTAAATCGCTTATTTATCTTTTCATTGTCTCCCTCTCCTAGACTGCAAGCCCCACAAAGGGACCATCTGTTTTGTTCAGTGCTACATCCCCAGTCTCTGGACAGTGTCCGGCACATAACTGGTGCTTAATAGATATTTATTAAACAAATGCATAGATGACTATTTTTAAGGGACATGGGGAAGGAAGGCAAGGCAGTAAAGTATAAAATTGATTAACCACTTAAATAGTTGTAGAAGTACATTGTTTATAATTATGGAGGCAAATAACAGAACATCCTAAAGAGTTTAAAGTGGTTGCCTCTGGGGGATGAGAGGCAGGGGCGGAGGTGGTGAGGACTGCTGCCTTCTAGCAACAGTTAAATATTTTAAACATGAGTAGGAACTCCTTTGTCAAAAATAAAATATTTAACGAAATTTAAATTATTTATGTAATTTTTATAACCCTGTGTTAGCATTTCTTCATTTTTAAATACATTAGGAGCCTCAAAAAAAAAACAAAAACCAAAAAAAAACCCAAAACTGTGCCTGGCTCCTGTGGCCCTCTAAGCTGTAGCTTGGAGCTGTGAGCGGCCCCTTACGCTCCTCTATAGGAGCTCCCCAGAGAGGAGGGGGAGCACTGTTTACTCTCTGCCTCTCATGGGCTGAGCTGGGCCCCTCGGGGTCTGACCTGGGTGGGGTCCTGAGTCCTGGGGTGGGAGTGATGCAGGATCCGCAGACCCTGAGCTGGCTGGGTCAGGGGGTTGCCAGGAGGCGGCCTTCCCATGGGGCCGCAGCTGAGCCATCCGTGCCTCCCACCGGCCCTGCCCCAGATGCTGCTGTTAACAAGGCGCCAGGGAGCCAGTAGGGCCGGGTCCCAGGGCCCCAGATGCCGCCTGCCTCCCCCCACACCCCACCCCAAGGTGCCTCAGCTCCAGGCTCCACAGAGAGGCTGGTACCGCCTGCTGGGCTGGGGTGCCCTCCCTACCCCCACTCCTCAGGAGCTCTCCTGACAGCGCTCCCCAGGATCCCCAAGGCACCGCTGTTTTCCAGGGCCAAGCCCCAAGGAAGCTCCCCCTCACCCGTCCAAAGCTGGGCCTGCAGTGGAAGCGGCGCCTTGCAGTGGGGGGGGGGGGGGGGGGGGGGGGAGGGGGGCAGTGGGAGAATTCATTAATTTCCTCGGCAAAGGCCTGCTGCTATTTAATTGCTGGAATGGAAAGGTTTCCCATGAAACCCAACACCCAGCCCTCCCCACTAAGAGAATGGAAACTCTGCACCCCAGTGGACCTCAGCTGGAGTCAAAAGTGGGGATCTTTCAAGCTTAGGAGCTGGGGCTCTCTGGGTAGAGAGCCTCCCTGCTTCCACTCAGGCACCCACCTGCACACACACACACAGATACCATAGGGACACACACTCGTACTCCTGCATCCAGTCACAGTACATGGGCACCCCTACGTGTAAAAACACACGTGTCCAGCTGCCCTCCGGCCTGCAGGCCTCTACTCACGTGTCACACGTGTATTTGCCAGCACATTTGCACATGCACACTCCTTGAACCCACATGCACTAGCAGCGTATTTTTCAAAGTTGTTTAGCATTAGCAGGGTCCTTTTATTAGGTGAAATCTTATAAGAACACACCAAATGTATAGACTAAACACAGGTGCTGGAGAAAGAAGGTGAGAGGCCCAGAGCATGGGGCCTGGCCTGCTCAGCCTTCCTCTCCCCTCCCTGCCTCACTCCATTCCCCAGCCCCAAGGAGGACAGCCAGAATCTGGTGTGGCCTCGGCTTCTCTGCTCTCCCACGCGAGAGGCCTGCGCTCCCTTGGCGGGGAGAGAGGTGGGATGCTCCCCAGAGTGCAGCTGGGCCCGTGCAGCATGGCACCGGCTTACTCTCCCCCCATCCTGCCCCACCAGCCCTTCCCCCTCATCCCAGACACATTGATTTTTGGTTTCTAGGGTTTGTGGCTCCCTCTCCTGAGCTTCCCAGTTCATCAGCCATGGTGACGGCCCATACCCGGGACTGCCTACTTTGCGAGGAGAAAGGATCACAGGTGCTTCTGGACACAACAGGTACCTTGGGTGGGGCAGCCTCTGTCTGAGCATCCAGGGCCCCACGATCCCATCTCACCTGTGTCTAGGTCAGAAGGATGAATTGGGGAAAGCAGGAGGAAGGACCATGGTGGAGGCGGCCGCCGGAAGAAACAAAATATTTCCCTAGGACCACAGTCCAGCCCCCTCCAGAGTGCCTGTTGCCCGGGAAGAATCCTGCTCTCCTCAGCCCTCCCACAGGGAGCTATTCAGTCGAACCTCCACCTGCCACCCCCAGGGAACACCAGGGACTCGTGACGCCAGAACCAAGGCCATGCCCAGCTGTCTGGATTTCAGGCCTTGTGCCACCCAAGGGGGAAGCTGGCATATCCACTGCCCTACAACCCTTGCCCCCTCCTAACCTGGCAGAGCAGGTGTGTGGCAAGAAACAACCCTGGGTATCCGCTATGGGTGATCATGGGCCCATCCCTTCACCAAAAATCACCCACTGAGCACCTCCCATCTCCCTGCCACGTACTGCCTCCAGCCCCTGTGAACCTGCTCAGAAGCCTGCTGTGCCATCCCCCTCCTCCTTGGCCAGCATTGCCAAGCCTGCCCACGGGAGGGCCTCTGCGGGGCTTTCTTGGAGTGAAGAAGAGGCAGCTTATGCCAAGTGGAGACCAGGGAAACCCAGCTGCTGTGTGTCTGAGGAAAGCCTGGCTGTTTTCTGTGACAGTGGGTGCCAGGAGGACCAGAGATCAGGGACCCCCAGATGAGATGCCTGGGGTCTACAGGGTTTCATTATGATGTTAGGTGGCTGCCCCCGGGCCCATGACCTACAGGAAATGGCTGGGGTGGGCATCCTCCTTTCTCCCTGGGAGTCCGAGGCCCTGAGGACTGAGCAGTGCACATCTGGATGCAGGCATCACTCCGGGTCAGTCCTGGAGTCAGAAGAGAGCCAGGGGGCTCTCCCACCCAGACTCACTGGCATTCTCCTTGGAGCCCCTGACTCCTTTATGACTGAAGGAGGGTTTAACCTCAACCAATGCCCCATATTTCCCTCTGGCCTGGATCACGGCAGTCAGTGTCCATTTCAGGAAGACACAAAGTCACCAGGGTGAGGGGATGAATGGGCAGGGATGGGGTGAAGCTGGTCCCTGGTTTCTGTGGCAGCCAGAGGCGAGCAAAGAGGAGCACACTCAGTGGTCCAGACCACCGCTACCTGCAGCGGGTTCCAGCGCTCCCCACCCCAACCTCACCCCAGGAGGATGACTGCTGACCTGAGGACTATCAATCAGAGAGGGCTGCGTGACATAGCCTTTTCTTCTAGGGCGTTCTGCCTCTCTCCAATCTGCAAGAAAAGGACCACCCACCCCTTGGGTAAGGGAGTGTGATTGAAGTGTTCTGGACATTCAGCCACTAGGCGTCTGTGTAACAGTTTTTTGACCAACCATCAACCATCCCATAGGGAAGTTCCTCTCAGATCATACTTAAATCCCTCCAACTGTAACCTCTTTCAGAGGCTTGTCTTCTCCTGCCCTCAGGGGAGGAAAGCAGAGACAAGCCAGAAGAGGCTGGACTGTTTTAGCACCCTGCGCATCACACTGTACTTCTCTGGTCACACTTGCATCACCAGAACGGGGTTTCCTGGAGGGCATGGGCTGTGCCTGTTCATCTTCGTCCCCCAGGACCCACCACTCTGACCTTGCTTCCTTTACCAGTGGCTGCAAACCACCTCCTTTATGATGGATAAATAGAGACATGGTCTGAGGAGCAACCTGGAGCATCCTTGTGGAAGCAGAGGTAGAATGGAAGTGGACACCCCAACCAGAGATGGAGGCTCAGATCACTCCAATGCTTTCTGGGACTGCTGTGCAGAGCTGGATGCCATGCTGGTCCGAGGGCTCAGTGGTGGACTTCAGAGACACACTCTGACCCTCACTTCACTCGCCGTCTGGGGATGTCCTGCTCTCCACCTCACTCTTCCCTTGGGAAGCAGACAGCTCCTCAAACTGGACTTCCTGTGACTCAGGAAGTGGCCCTCAAAAGGCATATTCCCAAAGGGGGCATTGCCTGAGCAAAACCACTCCCAGCCCATGGCCCCAGGATCTCAGATCCAGGCCAAGTCTGCAGGCCTCAACTGGAGACAAACCAGGCCAGGCTGGGCCCAGCTCTGGCTCCTGCCTCCCCACCCTGGAGGGTGAGTCGTCCTTGCCACGAGTGCCTACCTATGCCTGGGGGCCAGGGGCAGAGTTGGGAACTACCTGTGACCTGTGCCTGCCTTGGTCCTGAAGAATGGCCAGGAGACCCCATCCCTTACCTTATCTTCTTGGAGGCCACCGCCCAGCCAGAGCTGGCTGACCCACCCATTCTCACTGACCAGAGGAACTAGGGAGCCCGCTCTGTGTGCAAAACCTCAAATCCTGCTGGGGGCCAGGGGGCCCCTAGCTTCCTCAGCTCCTAGAAGCCAGGCCCCAGCACCAGAGGGCAGGAGAGCGCCTTTCAGCACCTGGACAAGGCCCTTCAGGGCTTCACCCCAGAGGGTCTCTCTCTTTACTCTCCATTCCTGAGCCGGCGCTGGGGTCTGAGGGATCCAGGGGCTCTGCCCAGTCTGAGCAAACAGATAAGCGCTCACCGTGAGGCTACAGGGCCCTGGGCGGGGCTGGAATGTCTGGGAGTGTCACAGCCTATTCTCTGATCCTTGACCTGTGACCCCCTCCCTACGCAGGCCTTGCCCACCTCCGCACACTCACGCGGGAGGTGTCGCTGCCGGGCTGAGTGGGGCGGACTCTCCCACCGCGTGGAACACAGATGGAACCGGCAGCCCCTCCCCGCAGCCCTCACTGCCCGGGCGGAGGAGGGGCACGGCGTCCCCTACCCCAATCTGGGAGGGTCCGGAGCACGTGTGGGCCGCCAGTCCGGGCCGGAGGGGAGCGGGCGGGGGCCGCTCCCATCACCCTCTCCGGGTCAACAGCACAAAAGCGGCGGCTGCGAACAAAGAAGCGCTGCAAACTCGCCAGGGGGGCGGGACAGTCCGCGCCGCGCCCCCTCCCCAAGCCGGGCGGGCGTGCCGGGCCATAGGGTCCTCGCGGCGCCCCGACGGCGCTCTTACCTGGCCGGCGCGGACCTCTTTCTCCAGCTCGCGGTGGCGGTTGTGCCACACGAGGTAGTGCAGCGGGTACTTGCCCTCGGGCCCCTTCCTGGCGGAGGCGTTGGCGGGGATCATCGCCCGCTCCTCATGCCGGGGCCGCGGCGCCCGGCCCGGGAGGAGGGACGGCGCCAGAGCCAGGGCCCGGGGCCGCGGGGCGGGGGGCCAGCGCTGCCTGCTCGCAGGGCTGCGGCTCGGGCATGTGCGAGCGGCGCCGGCGGGCGGGGGTGGCGCGGTGCGGGCGGCGCGGGCCGCCGGCGTCCTCGCGAGGCGGCGGCGGCGGGCGGCGCGGAGAGGCCCCCACCCGCCCGGGGAGGGCGCGGGCACTCGGCGGCGCGGCGCGGACTCGCGCCTCGCCTCCCACACCCCCGCGCACAAAGACGCCGCTCGGCGGAGGGAGCAGGCGCCCGCAGCGGGCGCGGGGGCGTACGGGACGCGGGCCCCAGGGACGCCGCCGCCGCAGGGACGCGCGCCCGCAGCCCCCGGCACCCCGCAGCTGCATAGCCCAGCCCTCAGCCCGAGCGGTCGGCTAGGGATGCGGGGTTGCGGGGGAGAGGGGAGGGGGATGTGGGTGCCCTGGGCAGAGCTTGTTATAACTCGGCCCCGCGGCATCATGGGCCTTGTAGTCCGCCTCGTGGAACGGGGGGTGGCGAGTGGCGGGAGAGGGTCCCGCACTGCCTCCCCCTCCGATCTGTTGATAAGAGTGGGGAAGGAGTCAGGCCTGGCTGGAACGGAGGCAGTATCCTGACGCCAGTTGGACTGAGGCGCACCCCCACCCACTGGCATTTTGCGTTTTGCTGGGGAAGGAGGGGGTTACAGGCCTTGCTCAAACATTAGGGGTCGCGGGAAGGTGTGGCCTTTGGGATTGAGTTTGGGTCCCAGTAGAACGTGAGCAGGATCCAGATTCCAAGAAAAGAGTGAATGAAGGGAGGACTCCTGAGAAAGGTGCAGGGCTTTAGTGCCAAGGGTCATTGGAGCAGCCAGGAATCTGGCACCTAAAATACTATTGTAGGAGTCTTCCCTGCCTTTTAAAATTAAACTCCATCTTCCACATTCGACATTAGAAAGAGAATGTCTATTAAGGCTGGGAGAACAGACCCCTCTCCGCATATGCTGTCCTCTACAAGGACCACAGTGGGGCTGGGCAGAGACGGCAGCAGGTGGCTGCTCCACCCCACGTGGTCCCCTCTGGAGAGGAAGTGAAAGATCCCAGAGACTATCTCCTTCCCGAATAACCCCAGGGCAGAGAGGTCTTTCCAGAAAGGTGCCTGCAGATACCCTGATAAACGTGGAATTGCCCTCTGGGGCAGCCTATTGCAAGGGCTAGAAGGACCTGGAGGCTCGGCCCCAGTCCCTGGAAGGGGGAGGGACTGCGGTGTCTGAGAGAACCTGAGTTCGAATTTCTCCCTACTATCTGCCTGACCTTAAGCAAATCGCTTACATTTTCTGGTTTTTCAGACCCACTCACCTCTAAGATGTGACACTAAATACTACCTCCTCGGGTGAGCTAAGGATAGTGACTGCCCTGGAAATGGCGCATCCCTCCCCCAACCAGGCGGACTGGGACAGGTGGTGGGACCAGGCACGGTGCCTTCTTGAGCCCACCTTAGAGCAAGACAGGAATAAGGGATTCCATACCAGCCCTACTTAGAACAATCCAAGAAGCGTCTGTGTGGGAGGTGCTAGCAAAAGCTTGTAAACTCTCCGTGCCTCTCAGGTTTCTTTGTGTGGTCTTCTTTCCTTCCTCCTCCACACCCTTGCGGTGCCAGGCCCGGGCGGGAAAGGATAAGGGAGGAGAGGACTGCCTCGCCCCTTTCTCCAGGCTGGGAGGAGCCAGTTGGCGTCTCCCGCAGCCGGGGACCGCTGCTCACGTCCACCACGAGGGGTCAGCAGAGTGTCGTGGCTGCAGCCGGAGTTGGGGAGGGGGCTAGAGCGGGGGAGGGACGGCGAGGAGTGGCCGGGAGAATGCCTGTACATTTCCTCATTAAATTGTTTTGAGAGTCTTGTTGCGATTTCTCATTTAACTGTCCTGCTTCCTGAGGTGGTGAAGTCTCCAAAGGGAAATTCTGGACCCCTTTTATCCCTACCCCCAGGTCCAGAAGCCCGTCTGTGGCGGGGCTGGGGGCTTCGGGAACAAAGTTTGGAGAGTGGATCCGTGCTTCGGCCACTCCCAGGTAGTCCCAGGGCCAACCAGGAGATGGGGCTAGCCGGGTGGGGAAGAACAGGGTGACTCATCCTTCTTGCCCTGAAAACGCTTGGAGCTCAGGGAGGTGGGGAGCTCAGCCTGGGGGGGGTGGGGGGGCTATCCTCTGGGCAGGCGGAGTTTCTCTTTTTGCCAAGCGGCCCTGGACTCTAAACCCAGGTCTCTTTTCCTCCGGCCTGCGCGCTCCAGCTGCCACGTGCTCGAGACGCGCCCACACAGCAGAGAAACAAAGACAGCCAAGCAGTGGGGCTGCCAGCAGCCGCCTCGACATTTAATAAATGAAATTCCATAGCCGGGGGTCGATCGGGGGTGAATGGGCGGCCACAGATCGTGGGCTGTGCGCCCGGTAAGAGCGGCCAAGCCGCTCCTCCCATCGCCAGGGATGCGGCCACCAAGACTCCTCAATGGGGGTGCGGCACAGGGCGGCAGGTGGTGCCTCCCTCCCCCCTCCCCGCAAGGTATCTTTGCTCGCAGAAACTCTGCCAGATGAGCGACTGGCTATGGGGGGAGGGGATGCCGGCCAGAAGATTAATTTTTTTTAAGGTGCGATTATAAATATACCCCATGGATCGCAATCTCAAGCAAACTTGTCAATCTGGGCTGCAGCGAAAGGCGATGGAGGCAGCTTTGCGTATATTTCGGGTGGTGTGACTCATGAGCACTGCTTGTCACCCCCAGGGAAGCAGCCTACCACCCACAAGTCACTGCTACTCTGGCACCGCTGGGATAAAATCAGCCAACTCCCGCACCCCTGCCCAAGGACTCCCCTCCTGCCCCCTTGTTACTGAGCAGGACTCCCTGCCACTGGGGCACCCTCCCTTCATCTTGTCACCACTGACCTGGCCCTTGGGCCTGGGCCTGGGCATCCCTGTCCTCTCCCCACACACACAGCTCTGGCCTTTTGCTGCTGCAGGGATGGGGGTTGCGTGCACGTGGGGCACACGTGTATGGGGGAGCATGCTCAGTGCAGGGGTGCACCCACGTGCGGCCTGTGCCTCCTTTCCCTGTCCTCCCCCCACCTCCAGTGAGTCTCAGTGTGAAGTCCAGGAAGAAAGGCCACCACAAGAAAGATCCCTGTATGTTATATGTACACGCCCTGGACACACACACCTCTGGTGGCTTAGAAACACCGCTGATGTATACAAGACGATGCCAAGTGGATATTACTGCACACAGGCACAGGGGTCACTCCTCAGGAGGTCTTCAAAAAAACTGCCCAGATCCTTTTCTCTCTGGATGAAAGCATGGAGGAGGGATAGATATCTTTTTAGCCCGGAGGCAGGGGATACACTGCATGACCTCTGGCACCTGGGCGTCCATATTGTTAGTGGTGTGCAGAGTCAGCAACAGTGTGACCACACGTACACCTGGACACACAGAGGTGGACTCATGGGGGGCCAGGACGCACAACTCACTCCAAACAGACAGGCACATACCCGGAACCACAGCCCCTTGATGAGGAGGGAGGCCCGGGCCTCCAGCGCCTTACTCTCTTCTCTGATCCCCGGGGGTCACTGTTCCTGGGCCCGAGTTCCCCGGGCCACCCTCCGTCTCGAAAATGAAGGGAATGGGGCTGTGAGGCAAACTCACACCGTCTGGGGACAGGGCCGCGCGGGAATCGAGGCCAGGGCCACAGGCGGCGCTGCCGACTCTGGCCTGGCGGCGGCCGCGGCCCCTTTAAGCACCCCCGCCCCCTCCCGCCCGCGCTCCCGGCTTCCTTTCTCCGGGAGGCGCGGCCGGCAGGGCCTGGCGGCGGGGCGGGCGTGCGGGCTGCCCCTCCCCCGGTGGGCCGGGCCTGCGCCGCTTCCTGCAGGAGCGGCCCGGAGCCGCGCAGGGGGCGGAGAGAGCGAGCGGCGAGCGGCGGCGGGGCGGCGCGGGGCGGCGCGGGGCGGAGGGCGCCCGAGGGCGAGCGGGCGGGCGGGCACGGCGGGTTCCGGGCCAGCCCCGGGGGCGGACGGTTGGCCGGGCGCGCGGAGCCTAGCCGGGGCCTTGCCGGAGCTGGGCCGGGCAGCAGGGGCCGCCGCCGCCCGGGCCCGCCGCCCGCGCCCCCCACGCTGGCCCAGAGGGCTGCGGCCGCGTCGCCGCTGAGGATGTCCCGGAAGGGGCCGCGAGCGGAGGTGTGTGCGGACTGCAGCGCCCCGGGTAAGCGGGGCCGGGCCGGGGGCGGGACCGCGCACCGAGAAGCCGCCGGGCGGGCGCCGGGGCCTGGCCGGAGCGCCGTGCGGGGCCGGAGGGCGGGGCGGGGCTGGGGGCTGCGGCCTCCGGTCTCGGCCCCCGCCCGGGCCACTGCGGAGCCGCGTCCTTGGCGGGAGGGCCGCCCGGGGGGCCGCTGTTTCCTCGCGTCCGTGGACCAGCGAGGAAGGACATTCCCGGCGCGGCCTCCCACCCCTCAGTCTGAGGGAGGCGGGCAGCTGGCTGCCCCCCCCCCCATTCCATCTCAGTATCCAAACGGAAGCGCCAGCCTGGGGTGGCAGGAGGGCTGTGGCGGAGGCCGGCCGGGTTTAGGAGGTGGGGGCGAGTGTGGTTTTGTGTCATCTCAGTGCCACCCCCGCGTCTTGCACCTGCTGCTCGCATGGTCTGCGCGCCCGCTGGGGTGGCGGAGGGCAAGGGGCAGAGAGCTGGGCAGATGGGCCGGGGGGGTCTGGATACTGTTTCCTCGGGAGCAGATGAGGGGGTGGCTACTCCTAGGAGTCCCTGTCCCTGGTTCCCAAGGCTTCTCGCAGGGCCTGGTATTCAGGGCCACCACGAGCCTCGGCACCTTCCCTGAGGCGTCCCCAGGCCTGGTGACTGGGAACAACGAGACTGAGCTTTCCCTGTGCCCCAGTAAGGCCTGCTTAGAAGGTGGGCTTGGCGTTACCCCAGCCTGGGCACAGACCCTCCCCCATCCCTTAGCCCAGTCTGGCCAGAAGTGGGTAGGGAGCAGTGCCTGGGGGTGCCTATTTTCCTGGGAGCCACCTGGCTTCCTGGCCTGCCTCCCGACTGTATTCACCGTGATGTTTCCCTTCTCCTTCCCGGCAGAGTCAGGTCCCGGCTGATGTGACCCCCGCCCCCTGACCTGCTGAGGAAGTGAGGACCAGTGACCCAGAGAGGCGGCTCCCTCCTGATGTGGGAGGACACGGCCAGTGATGGGGCTCAGCAGCTGGCCTGGGGAAAGGAAAGCCCTGGCCCTTGACTCTCTTCTCTTTAGAAAAAGAGCTGTCTCCCTGGGAGACCTCTGGGCGGGCTTGCTGCAGAGAGGGGGGTGTCTGAACTCCAGGGGCACTCTGGGCACAATGAAGTGCGAGCGTGTGGGGTGCTGTTTGGTGGGCGCATCACATTCAGCCACCCTTTGGACAGGCCCAGGACCCCAGCAGGGACCTGTGGGTGCCTTGCAGAGGCACGGTGGTCTGGGTGGTTATGACCCTGAGGCCTCCTCTCAGGGCATGTTCTGATCTAAAGGGCTCTGAAGAAACTATCTGGGGGGGGGGGGCGGGGGTGTCCTTACTCCTGATTAGTTAGAAACTATCTCCTTCCCCCAGCTGCAGGCAGGTCTGGGGATGGAAGGACTAAGAGGAGAGCTTGCCTTCTGTATGTCTGTCTGAGGCTGTGCTGCACCTCTGCTGGGCAGACCTAGCTGTGGGGGTAGGGCATGTAGGACTGGGAGGGGGTTGCTTAGCAGACATTTTATCAGGGAAGCCTGGATTTTGGTGTTGCCTTTGTTTCCAGCTTACTCTGTGACTCATTACAAGACTTTCCTCACCCTGGGTCTCAGTTTCCTCAACTCTGAGGCAAAGAAGTTGGAGTAGAAATGGTTTTTGAGGAGCGTCCCATCTTCAAGTCTGTGGTCCTGATTCTGGGCCAGGGGGAGCAGGGCAGCATTAGCAAGGCAGTTGTCCTTTCTCCTTTGCATTTGACTGTTTGGCTGGAAGTCTCTGGATGGCCAGTGGGCACGGGGAGGAGTGGTGTGTATGCAACGTGTCGGGGTGCCCAGCTCCTATGCCCAGGCCTCATCCTACAGAGCTGTTCATGCCCCCCTGGAGCCTCCTTTTCCCCTGATCCAGAATACGGGGCAGGAGGAGGCAGGTGCTGAGGTGAGGGTGGTGAGGTGTGCAGGGTGCTGTTGAAGTCTTGCTTGTCCCCCCGCCCCAGCACCCAGCATGGTGTCTGGCGCGTCGCAGGCATTCCCCAAGTGTCCGGATGCTTCTAAGGACCCCAGATGACTCTTTGAGGCTACCCCATACCCCCATGCTATGATGCATAGAGTGGCATTTTCAGTCTGGGATGTGTAGCAGCCCAGGTAAGAGGCTTGAGGGAAACCAGCAATTTGGAGCCTAGGCCCAGAGCCACCTCCTTGGTGTATCACTCATTGTGATAGGAGCCCTGCAGTCCCAGTCCTAGGAGTGAGATTATGGCCTTTTCGTGGTTGGTTAATTTGTGGGGTCATGGAGGTGAAAGGTAAGATGCAGCCTGACCCCAAAGGGCCCCGTCCTCCGTCTGCTCATAGGCCTGGGCACATGGGCCAAGTGTGAGTATGTTGTGAGGCAGCTGGGCATAGCATGGCTGGTCTGGCAGCTGGTGCCACCTCATCAGGCGCCATCTGTGTCCCTGCCTGCCTTGGGAACGCTGGATAATGTGTTTCCCCTTCCTGCCCCTTCACTCACCCTCCACACAGTCCTGGCTCATCTCTCAAGGCCTGCCCCTCACGCCGTGGGCCTCCATGCAGCCTTCCCGCTTTGGCAGCCCCAGGCACAGGTGTGAAGACCTCAGGATGCCCATCCTGTAGGCACTTTGAGTGAGCAAGGCTGGCCACCAGCTAGAGACATTTGGGAACCAGCAGGCTCACCTGTCTCTTCATAATATAGATTGTGGGGTGGGGTGAATGATGGGCTTCTTCTTTTACTGAGGTATAACTCACGTATAGCAAAGTGCCTGTACCATGTTGTTGAGCCTGATGAGTTTTTACCTATGTATGTACCTGTGTAACCACAATTCCGATCAAGAGGTAGAGCATTCCCATCACTTTATAGGGCTTTCTTGTGTCAATGCCCCCCCCCCCCCAAGGGAACCACCATTCTGACCTCTGTCCCCATGGATTACTCTTGCCTGCTTTCAAGGTGGTGGGCTTCGCTCTCTTGTCTATTGAGGATCTGGCCCCTGGATCAGGGGAGGCTGGCTGCTGGCCCTAGAGGCCACCGATGGCTTTGGATGGGGACATGAATTCACTGTAACCGAGGCCTCCGTGGGATTGGTGCTGGTTAACCTTATCCCAGGACCCCTTCTGTCCACTTGCCCACACGTAATAGGCCGCCACTCCCGCGACCGAGGCAGAAGCCCGGGGGAAAGTTGGCAGGATACTGAGATCACATCCCCTAACCCTCACGTTCCCTGTTTCTCCTGCTCTGAGTTTGGTCCTGCAAGCCTTTGGGCGGGCAAGGGTCCCTAAGCCTTAAGTTACAATAGCCATTTGACTTTCAGAAACCTTTCCTGGCCTTTCAGCTTAGGAACTGGCCTAGAGGGGGCTTGGGGGCTCCTGCTTGGGTTGGCCCAGGCCCCTTGGGCATAGAGAGCAGGTAGTAAGGTGACCCATGAGTCATCCAGAACTGAGCTGGCACCAGTGTGCTCCAGACCAGGACAGTGTCCCCTGCCCACCCTTCCTATTCCAGGTCCCTAGAAGAGAGGGAGGACCCCTCCCCCAGGCCGGGAGAGTGCGGAGCAGAGCCTTGGACCACCTTCCCCAGATGCTGGTCACTGCCACGTTCAGGGGCTTACCATGTCTGCTCTGGCCCTGGATATCTGGCCAGCCTTCCCAGGCCTGGCTTCTCCGGTAGGGCCACGGGCTTGGGGTGGAGGCCTTAGAGTGAGGCCTTAGAGTGGCCCATTTATGATCCTGGCCTGGGCGGCTCCTCACTGACAGGAAACCCCACCATTTCAACAAGAGGAATTTAGGCTGCGTCATTTCCAGCTTCCTGCCTGGGCTGCGGGAGGTGGCTGGCAGGCAGACCCCTGACCCAGTGGTGTTTGGGAGTGGAGAGAGGGAGCTCTCCATGCCTGGCGGGGGTGCCTCACCTTTTGGGTAAAGCCAACAGTAAAGTTTGCTCCAGGGCTCCCCCTCTTGGCATGGATGGTGGGTCCCTTCCTCGTGGGCCCCTAGAATCAGCCTCCGAGGAAGGTGGGTGGTGGAGGTAGCTCCTGCATCCCACTGCCCTGTTTTGGGGGGGAATCCCTAAAGAAGCCCAGACCCAAAGAGCTGAGCCCCCCCCCCCCCCTTCACTTCCTGTTTCCATGCCATGGAGGGGACACTTACCATGGCAGAGCTCAGGCTGTGTCCTGACTCGGTTTGCTCACAGTTTTCTGGAGAACACTGATGGAAGTCCTTGCTGGGAAGGGTCTGAGAATTGCCTTCTGGTTGGAGAGGCTCTCATTATCACAAGCGCATCCCCTCCCCTAGTGGGGGTTGCTCCAGGCAACAGGAGCACTAGGGGCAAGGCAGAGAGCCAGCCGGGGCCCCCCCCCACTCCACGACAGGGCTTCCTGAGATGGGGCGGGGACCTGGGCAGAGCACAGTGTCCTGGGAGAGAGGCTCCCTGCCCCCACTCTCCAGCGGCACACAATGGCTGCTTTCTCCCCCCATGACCTTTCTGCAGCCTGAGCGGTATGCAGCCGTCCCTTCCCCCTCTCCCAAGGGGCCTGGGATGGGTGGCATCTCCGCTGTCCTTGAGAAGGACCCCAGGAGTTCCCACCCTGCACTGGTCCCCCTTTGTGCTTCCAAAGTTCACTTCTCCCCAAGGAGGGGAAAGTGGCACCCGCAGCTGTGGGCATGGCATGGTCTCTGGCGTCTAAAGGCCTGGATTCCCATCCCAGCAATCCCACTCGTTAGCTGTGCGACCTCGAGTAAGCACTCTGACCTCTCTGAGACACTGTTTCCTTGTTGGTAAAGAACGGGCAGCGTTTCCCACCTTGCCTGACAGTTGTTAGAGGCACCCAGCTGGTACACAGTGGGTGCCCGCCCCGTCAGTGGTAGTTCCTTTGCTCTCTCCATCCCCTTAAGGGGGGCTCCAGCTCACCCCATCAGTGATAGTGACAGGAGGCTCGGTCGTGGAAAGGCCTCCTACCTGCCAGGATGAGGGCAGAGGTGGCAGCCCCTGGAGGGGTATGATGGGTCAGGCAGGTGGGCCAGTGGTTCCAAAAGAAGCCTGGGTGCAGGAGAAATGTGGCACTGACCCGGACACAGGAGTGCTTAGAGGTGTGTGGCATGCAGTCCTTGGGGACTCCTGCCTCCCTGGGGCAGGGCTAGGGCAGCAGTCTTGTTCCCTGGGGAGAGGCTGTAGGACTGGTAGCAGTGGCTGCAGGACCGGAAGCTGTGCCCGCTGAGTAGGCCCTGGGGACCACACCTCCCCAGAGGGGCAAAGATGTGTAGGAAAGGGCTTGGCTCTGGTAGGAGTCTCTCCCACCTCCAGAGCTCGGCGCCCTCATCGCCGGTCCAGCTCCCAGAGACCTGTGGGAGCTGAGTGAGCAAATGTGCATGGAGTGCGGGCCCAGGGCCATGCTCAGGAGGTCTCACCAGGGTCTGCCTGTGGCTGACCCTTGCCCCCCCACCCCGGCAGACCCCGGCTGGGCCTCCATCAGCAGGGGTGTGCTGGTGTGTGACGAGTGCTGCAGCGTGCACCGGAGCCTGGGACGTCACATCTCCATCGTCAAGCACCTTCGCCACAGCGCCTGGCCCCCCACCCTGCTGCAGGTATGGGCTGCACCGGGCAGTTCTTCCTTCCCCACAGCGTGCGCTGAGCACAGGCACGTTTCCCCCGCACCCACGTACACAGCTGTCTGGATCCCACAGCTTCCGGGGCCGTACCCACCCAGGGCAGAGCCTAATCCTGACCCTTTCCACCCGGGCACTGGCCCACACAGAGAGGAGGCTTCTAGGACCTGAGTCACACAGACCTGGACTCTCACCCCAGCTCTGCCACCTACTGGCTTGGCCATGCTGTGTTGAGCTTAACCTCTCAGAGCCTTGGTGGGCTAAATCCCGAAGTGCTAAACAGGACCCGCATCCTTGGATGGCCTGACCGGGTGGGGGTGCAGCGGTGCCAGGCACACAGTAGGCCTGTTGGTACTGTGTCCAACTCGGAGGTGTCCCCCAGCGCACAGTGGGTGTTCTCACTTTGGCACCTCTTCCCTACAGATGGTGCACACGCTCGCCAGCAACGGGGCCAACTCCATCTGGGAGCATTCCCTGCTGGACCCTGCGCAGGTGCAGAGCGGCCGGCGCAAAGCCAACCCCCAAGACAAAGTCCAGTGAGTCGGGCTCGAGGGGTGGTGGCTGCGGCTGTGTGCTCGGGGACACAAGCCTGGGAGGTGGCCAGGTGACGGGCCTCTCCCGCGCTGCTCCCCATTTCCTCCTGTGTGCTCCACGCAGCCCCATCAAGTCAGAGTTCATCAGAGCCAAGTACCAGATGCTGGCTTTTGTGCACAAGCTGCCCTGCCGGGATGATGACGGAGTCACCGCCAAAGACCTCAGCAAGGTTTGCGGGGCCCCACAGTGGAGGGCTGGGCCTCTCCGCTCCTTCTCACGCACGGTGCCGTCACCATGGAGCCCTAGGCCCCCAGGGCAGCCAGGTCAGGCGAAAATGGTGGACACGGTGGAGGGACGAGATTGCGTGGTCAGGCCATGTGTGATCAAGGCCCCTCAGCTCCCAGGTGGACGCACAAGGCTAAAATCCTCCAGCTGCCGCCTGAAAGCCAGAAAACTCTGGGCAGTCTCTGAGCCTCCCAGAGCCTCAGTCTCCTCATCTGTAAAATGGGAAAGAAATAGCATCTACCACATAGATAACACGTGTTGTAAGCAGAACACACTGCACGTGGTAGGTGGTGACCGACTGCAGCTGTGATTAGTGGGTGTGAACTCCCAGTGGGAAGCCCTCTGTCCCCGCTGACAACCTAACTTCAGCTGGGCCCCTTGGAGCTGGTAGGAGCCCCGGGGGGCCTGGACTAGATGCCACCGGAGGTGGGAGGGGCCCCACGCACCCACACACACCCGTTTGTTGCACACTGCTCCTCACAGCAACTGCACTCGAGCGTGCGGACGGGCAACCTGGAGACATGTCTGCGCCTGCTGTCCCTGGGTGCCCAGGCCAACTTCTTCCACCCAGAGAAGGGCACCACACCTCTGCACGTAGCTGCCAAGGCAGGGCAGACTCTGCAGGCCGAGCTTCTCGTAGTGTATGGCGCTGACCCGGGCTCCCCTGATGTTAATGGCCGCACACCCATTGACTATGCCAGGTGAGGGTCCACTGAAGGGTGAGGCTTGGGTGGGTCTGGGGAGTGGGCTGTGGCTGCAGCGCTGAGCCGTGCCCCCTCCCCACAGGCAGGCGGGGCACCATGAGCTGGCGGAAAGGCTAGTCGAGTGCCAGTATGAGCTCACTGACCGGTTGGCCTTCTACCTCTGTGGACGCAAGCCGGGTGAGCAGAGTGTGGGGCGGGCCAGGCTGGGCCAGGCAGGTGGGACCCAGACACACCCCAGCAGCAGGTGCCATGGTGACAGAGCCGGCTGGGGAACAGCGTTGCTAGGCAACTGGCTCCTGTGAAATTGCTGCAGGCTCTGGGCTGCAGCATGTTGGGGTAGGGAGTGGGGGTGGGCATACCTTCCAGCCAGTTCCCAGGGTTCTTGGGGGTGGCCTGCCCTCCTCCCTTCCCCTGTCACTTCTGGGTGCCAAGTCCTGCTCATGGCAGTGAGGTGGGCTCCCAGCTGCTAAGGCCACACAGCACCCGTGACGTGGCATTTTTATTTTTATTCAGATCACAAGAATGGGCATTACATCATCCCACAGATGGCAGACAGGTGAGTGCCCACCTGATGCCCCTTCCCAGAGGCTACTGGGTGCCATGTGGGTGTCTGACCCCCAGAGACCCCACCCCTCAACTCTTCAGGCTTTAGGGGCCTGGGACCCCTGCCCCACCCCCTTCCAGGGGCTGGAGGCACAAGCGTAGCGCAGTCTGGTCCTCACTCCCTAATGCTGGGCCCCGAGGCAGGTAAGAAATGTTGACTCAGCACATGGCCAGTGTGGCCTGGCCAGCGCGGCCTAACCCCCGTGGCCGCCAGGCACAGAGGTTTTGAGCACAAGAAACAGCTCCCCAGGAACAGCGGATCGCTGGTTCAGTCGCTGGATCTGTTCCCAGTGGCACTGACCCCAACTGTAAAATCTTCAGACCCATGTTTGCTCTGCAGTGGGAAGGTGGTGGGCCCCAGGAGTTTGGCTAACTTTGCGATTCTGCCAGGCCTCCGCGGTGTGCTCAGAATTGGGCAGAGGCTGGGTGCCCCAGGCCAGCTGAGGTGTTTCTGCCTCTTACCTGAGAGGCCCCAGGAGCGCAGGCTGTGGGGGAGGCTCAGCCAGCTCACAAGATGGATGCTGGTGCCACCTGGTGGCTGCGCGAGGTGGCCAAGCGCTGCCTGCTGGCCTGGATCTGGAGAGAGGAGGCTCCCTCCCTCTCCAGTAAGCCAGAGTGTGGCCAGTGGGGATGGTCAGCCTGGGCAGCTTGGATTCCTGAACCCCCCAGATCTCTATTCTGAGACCCCAAGACTCGCCCTCTCTACTCTTCTGGTCTGATCCGGCCTGGTGTTGGTGCCTGCTTGCGTGTGGGGGGGGTGGGGGAAGGGGGTAAACACACATGGGCATGTTCTCAATGACGTGTTAACCGTGCCCCTTCCCCGTGCCAGCTCTTGTTGGCACTGGACCCAGACGTAACTCAGGTGTGATCCCTACCCTTAAGGAGGTCACGGTCTAGAGCGGGAGGCCCCCTAGTCAGTTGTAGTCCGGTGTGGGGAGTGCAGCAGGAGAGGCAAACGCATAGACGTCAGAAATGCTGTGCCAGAAACTGCAGGCGGACCGTGTGGCTGGAGCGCGTGAGAGGCAGGGAATCCCAGGAGCAAGACTGGAAGAGAGATGGGGCAAGAGAGTGGCTGATCCTGAGCCCCAGCAAGAGCTGAGACCATCCCAAGAGCAGAGAGGTTCCAACATGGATGTGTGGAGTCAGCTCTGCCACTTACTAGCTGCGTGACTTTAGGCAGGCTCCTTAACGTCTCTGAGCCTTAGTCACTGCTCCTGGAAATAAGGGTGACTATACCTTTCTGGGCTTTTGAGAGGATTAAATAAGATAGTGCGCACAAAGCATTTAGCATTTTTGTTTAATTAATTTATTTTTTTGGCTGCGCTGCATGCGTGTGGGATCTTAGTTCCCTGACCAGGGATTGAACCCGGGCCCTAGCAGTGGAACCGTGGAGTCCTAACCACTGGACTGCCAGGGAATTCTCCAGCTTTTTTTTCTTTTCTCTTTTTTTAATTTATTTTATTTATTGGCTGCGTTGGGTCTTTGTTGATGCACATGGGCTTTCTCTAGTTGCTGTGAGCAGGGGCTACTCTTCATTGTGGTGTGCGGGCTCCTTATTGTAGTGGCTTCTCTTGTTGCAGAGCACAGGCTCTAGGAGCATGGGCTTCAATAGTTGTGGCACATGGGCTTAGTTGCTCTGCGGCATGTGGAATCTTCCCAGAGCAGGGCTCGAATCCGTGTCCCATGCATTGGCAGGTGGATTCTTAACCACTGCGCCACCTAGGAAGTCCTCCCCAGCATATTTTTAAAGTGGGCTTTTTGTTGAAGTGTGCCATACATAACCTGTTATTATTGAAAAGTTCTTAAGGCCAGGAGTAGTGCAGCCAGATGTGTCAAAAATACCCTGGCTTCTGGGTGGATAAAAGATTGCAGGGGCAAGACTGGAACTGGGAAGATGGATGAAAAAATGTTGCAAAAGACCAGGCAGGAGGATGAAATGGCAGAACCTGGGGAAACCTTGGCTAGGGCTTGAGGGTGAGGGAGGTTGCAAGTGACTCCCAGGAGCTGACGCTGTTGCAGGGCGGTTGGGTCACTGAGAGGAGGAGCAAGCTGGCCAAGGAGTGGGCTGGGGGGAAGACAAGTCGGGTTTGGTACCCTCTGGGTCTGGTGTGTGTGCAGAGATGTGTCTGAGCTTGATGTGGGAAGGTGTGTGCTGCCCTGCTCCTGGGTAATTGCTGCCTCTGTCCTATTCTTCCTTCTGCTGCCTTCCTCTGGACTTAGATCTCGGCAAAAGTGCATGTCTCAGAGGTACATGGTGCCTGCTCGGGAACAGGCTCTGGAGGTTGGGTGGGGCAGGGAGGCGCTTGGTATGCAGCACCTGGGGTGTCGTCTCCCTGGGATCCCTGCATGTTTGGGAGGTCACTGGCAAGCACCTGGCCACCGCTCATGTCTGGCCTCTCGTCTCCTCCCCATTCCCGTCTCCCTTCTTCGTCCACAGCCTGGACCTGTCCGAGTTGGCCAAAGCTGCCAAGAAGAAGCTGCAGGCGGTGAGTCTGCTCAGCCAGGCCCCTACGGCTCGAAGCTGCCCCCCGTCTCTGACCCCCACCCTGTCCCTGCGATTAGTCCCCCTTCTCTGACCTGGTGCCCTTTTCCAAGTCTTGGACCTGCCCCTGACTCTAGTCTCCCCAGTCGCCTCTCCTCCACCTCCCCACCCCTCCTCTGTGACTCTGGCTCTGCCCTCCTAAGGCCCCCGGGGCACGTGGTGCATCTCTCCCTAGGAGGGCACTAACCAGTCTGCTCTGCTCTCCCTCCTCCTCTCCCACCTTGGAGCTTGGCAGACAGACCCCTACCCCAGCTGCCAGTGCTGAGACTGGGGGGAGGGCTGGGTGGCATAAGGGGCGCACGAGTCGTTTCCCACATCTCATAAGCTCCCGGTGAGCTGGCTTGGTTGGCCCTGGGCCCGGTTGATCTGACAAAGCCTGGGTTCCCCTCTGCCTCCAGCTTAGCAACCGGCTTTTTGAGGAACTTGCCATGGACGTGTATGACGAGGTGGACCGAAGAGAAAATGACGCTGGTGAGCCAGGAGGCCATCGAAGCCATGGCGGAGGGGACAGAGCGCCTGCCTGCTGGGGAGGGGCTGGCACCTGGGGTGGCTCTTGGGTCTTTCTACCAGGACTAGGACGAGGTGCTGGGGGGTGGTCGGCTCCGCAGGCCTGTGTGTGGCAGCTGCCAGCTGTGAGCCCAGCCCGCCAGCTTCCCCTGCAGGGCAGGCAGGACAGGCGGAGCTGCTGAGCGGGAGGCAGCCCGCCCGCCCCTCCCCCAGCCCCCGGGCCCGGGGCTCCTCTCCGCTCTGGCTGCCTCCCACCTTGGCTCTCTCCCCGGTCCCACTCCGCCCCCTACCTCCCTCCTTCCTGGCTACAGCCAGATTCCAGCCCAAACTCCCGGTTGGTAGGTTGGTAGGGGCTGGCAGGAGGGAGTCGCCTTGCTCTGTTGGTCAGTCCTCAGCCGGCCTCGCCCAGCCTTGTCCTGACCCCGCCTTACTTCCCGTGGCTGAAGACCACCCCTGTTTTGAACACCAGCACTCGCTTGGTGGGGTGGACGTGGGGAGGAGCTGGGAAGGCTGTGCGCGCTTTCCCACCTCCCTCCGCCCCGTGGGCCTGGCCACTGCGGACGATCTGCTCCCTGCCCCTCCCCCACAGTGTGGCTGGCGACCCAAAACCACAGCACCCTGGTGACGGAGCGCAGTGCCGTGCCCTTCCTGCCTGTTAACCCTGAATACTCAGCCACGCGGAATCAGGTCAGCGGGCTGGGCGGGCTGGACAGGGGTCTGGGGTGACCTCCTCCCTGCCCGGGGTCCCCAGCTCTGTGGGCCCTGCCCTTCCTGGCAGGCTACGGTCTGGGCCGCTCTTCCCCACTCCTGGCCGAGGCCTCTCCCTGGGCCCGGAGGCCTCTCCCCCGCCCTGCTGGCTCTGGGATTCGGGGATGGGGAGGAGGCTGTTCCTTTGAGCACTTGGTGAGCAGCCCCTCGGGGGTATTCCAGCCTCTTCCCGAGAGCTGTGTCATCTGTGTCATCCCCGCCCCCTGCCCGGCCCCGCGAGCTGGGCTGGCACGTGTTAGCTGTGGTTAAGTCCACTCTTTGGGTGGTCTGGCTGCGTTGTCCCCATCCCCGTGTGTCAGCCATGAGGGCCCCCTCACGCCAGCCTGGCCCTTTCTGCCTCCCAGGGGCGACAGAAGTTGGCCCGCTTTAATGCCCGAGAGTTTGCCACCTTGATCATCGACATTCTCAGCGAGGCCAAGCGCAGACAGCAGGGCAAGAGCCTGGGCAGCCCCACAGGTGGGAAGGGTGTGGCTGGGGCGCGGGGTGGCCACCATCCCAGCATAGTCTCTCTCTGGCTCCCTGCCGGGGGTGGCATGATGGACGGGCCTTGTGGCCAAGCCCTGAGTGACAGGCCTGTGCCCTCAGACACCCTCGAGCTGTCTGCACGGAGCCAGAGCGACCTGGACGACCAGCACGACTACGACAGCGTGGCCTCGGACGAGGACACAGACCAGGAGCCCCTGCGCAGCGCTGGCGCCACTCGGAACAACCGTGCTCGGGTCTGGGCACTGCCCCTCCCCGGCCCCGCCCCACGCCTCCACCAGGCCCCTGCTCCATCCTCTCGGGGACCGAGGGGCTGACCGGCTCACATCTCCCTCTGCAGAGCATGGACTCCTCAGACCTGTCGGATGGGGCCGTGACGCTGCAGGAGTACCTGGAGCTGAAGAAGGCCCTGGCTGCCTCCGAGGCGAAGGTGCAGCAGCTCATGAAGGTCAACAGCAGCTTGAGTGACGAGCTCCGGAGGCTGCAGAGGGAGGTGAGGGCTGCAGCCTGGGTGGGGTGGGGGCCTCCCAGGCCCCCAGTGGGGGGAGGAGCACCCCCTCCTGGAGGTGGTGATGCTGCCTGGACCCTCTGAAGTGTCCGACACCCCTCTTGCTCTCAGATCCACAAGCTGCAGGCTGAGAACTTGCAGATCCGGCAGCCGCCGGGGCCAGTGGCCACCCCGCCACTCCCCAGCGAACGAGCGGAGCACGCGCCTGTGGCACCTGGCGGGAGCACCCACCGCAGGGACCGCCAGGCCTTCTCCATGTATGAACCGGGCTCTGCCCTGAAGCCCTTTGGAGGCCCCCCTGGGGATGAGCTCACCACCCGGCTCCAGCCTTTCCACAGCACCGTGAGCTGCCTATGGGCCTCGTGGGGGTCGAGGGTGGGTGGAGACAGGGCCGGGACTGCTGCAGGGCCCTCCGTGACGCCCACTGTGCCACCCCCAGGAGCTGGAGGATGACGCCGTCTATTCAGTGCACGTCCCCGCTGGCCTCTACCGGGTAAGCAGGGCCTGGGGAAGGTGGGCCCGTTCCCACAAATAGGTTCTGAGCCCCAGCAGGTGCCAGGCTCTGTGCTGGACGCTGGGCACAGGGATGACTAGACACACATGGTCCCAGCCTCACTGCAGGGAAGCCGCAAGGTGGGTGGCGGGGAGGAGGAGACTGACTCCAGCCCTGCCTGGGTTTCAGATCCGGAAGGGGGTGTCGGCCTCAGCTGTGCCCTTCACTCCCTCCTCCCCACTGCTGTCATGCTCCCAGGAAGGAAGCCGCCACACGGTAATGGGCCCGAGGGATGGGCTGAATGAGATGTGTGCTTGGGAGGCGATGGGGGTGGGCCGTGAACGTGCCCCTCACCTGTTGCCCCTACCCTGTACCCTCCAGAGCAAGCTCTCCCGCCATGGCAGCGGCGCAGACAGCGACTATGAGAACACGCAAAGTGGGGACCCGCTGCTGGGGTGAGGCCCCCGGGGGAAGGGGGTAAGTGGCCCTTGAGCGTCTGTGACGGTGTGGGCAAGCGGCCTCACAGCTGGAATGCCTCCCTCTCTAACCCCAGCCTGGAAGGGAAGAGGTTTCTAGAGCTGGGCAAGGAAGAGGACTTCCACCCGGAGTTGGAAAGCCTGGATGGAGACCTCGACCCTGGGCTTCCCAGCACAGAGGATGTCATCCTGAAGACGGAGCAGGTCACCAAGAACATTCAGGAATTATTGCGGGCTGCCCAGGAATTCAAGCATGACAGGTATGGCGGTGGGCAGAGGCTCATATGGGCTCCTGGGAAGTTGCAGAGGGAAAGAGAGGGACCAGGTTCCCCCATCCCTGGGAACCTTCCCCAAGAGCCCTCGTCCTAATGTACCCTCCCCTCCTCCCACAGCTTTGTGCCCTGCTCAGAAAAGATCCATTTGGCTGTGACTGAGATGGCTTCTCTCTTCCCAAAGGTACAGGGGCCAGAGAGGGCAGCAGGATTGGGGGGTGCCTCAGGGTGGGGCAGGTGTAGAGAATCTGACGACTGCCTGGGTGGAGACATGGATACACTGGCCGACTGGGCCGTATCATGGCTCGTGGTTTGAAATCCAAGGCCCAGCTCCCTCCGCCCTCCCTCCAGAGGCCAGCCCTGGAGCCAGTGCGCAGCTCGCTACGGCTGCTCAACGCCAGCGCCTACCGGCTGCAGAGCGAGTGCCGGAAGACTGTGCCCCCGGAGCCTGGTGCCCCTGTGGACTTCCAGCTGCTGACTCAGCAGGTGATCCAGTGCGCCTACGACATCGCCAAGGCTGCCAAGCAGCTGGTCACCATCACCACCCGAGAGAAGAAGCAGTGACCGCTCTCCCTGCACCCTCACCCGCACCCCGGGACCTCACTGGCCGTGGGAGCTGGGCCACTCCAGACACTAATCCCCACCCCAACAGAGCCACTGGCACAAGTGCCCTTAGTGCTGCCACTCTCACCTGGCAGCCAGGTGCCCTGGTGCCCGTCCCCCTCAAGCCCCCAAGGATGGGGAGGTGAGGTGGCAGGGGCTTCTGTCCCCTACATTCCACGCGCCTCTCCCTGTGCACAGCATCCCCGCCCCTTCTGGTGTGCAGGGGCCTGCGAGGCGTCACTCCCAGCCCCTCGCCCTCTGGGGCACCCTCAGCAAAGGGTCGGGTGGGGACACTCCACATGGGGCGGTTCCCTTCCATGCACCCCACCCCCATGAGCCAGTCCAGCCCTACTGGGGGCGGAGCGGGGCATCCCCCCTTGTGTAGAATACCCGTGGATGTCCCCACCCTGTAGCCACCAGCCCCCTGCTGCTCTCCTTTCATGCCAAACGGCCCCAGCCTAGGGCACAGCCTAACCTGTGTTCCTGGGGTCCCCAGCAGCAAACACTGGAAAAATCTTTTTTCTCTTTCTCCTCTCTTCCACCCCTTAATTTTAACTTTGTGGTAACTGAGTGTCCCTGCGTGCCTGCGTGTGAGTGAGCGGGGCGGCAGTGCCGTTCCGGAGGCCTGGCCTATGTGGAGTTTTGTGAGGGGTGAGGGGACCAGAGCAGCGGGACCAGTGTGGGGCATTGGCCCCTCTCCCCCATCCTGGGGCCAGGGACTGCCCTCTGCCTCCCCTCGTTGCTCCCCCCACGCCTACACTTTACTTTCTCTATGAACTGAAAAGGAAAACCACTTTGTTCCATCTCTCCCCTCCCTTGTGGAGGGGGATTGTGCTGGCTGGGGCAGAGACCTGAGCACCTGAGCCTGGGGCTGGCTCCCCGGGGTCCCCGACTCAGCTGAGAGCCCCCTCCCCATAACCTCTGAGAGGCCAGCGCCTGCGGTATCTGGGTCCCTGGCGTCTGGGCTGCAGCCTGGGAAGGCTGAGAGGCAGATGGCAGCACCTCCCAGCTCCTCTCCCCGTCCCACCTCTGTCCCAGGGGCCAGGCTCTACCTGCGTGGTGGTGGGTGGGCTGTCGTGTGTCATGTACATTTGTATCAAAAATAAATAAGTGACCATGTGTTCTTTCTGATGCTTAGGGAACTGTGGGAGGGGTGGGGGAGGTGGCAGACCTGAAACGGAGAAAGACCGACCTGCAAAAGTATGAAGTGAAGTCCGCGACTCTTCCAGCCCCTGTACTTGAGGGAAGGGAAGCCCCTATCGTCTCTTAGAGGAGTCCTGGAAATAAGTGTTCAGTAACTACCACCAGCACCCCTGCCAGCTGCTCACGCGTGGTGGTGGGAGGGGTCTATCACGCTACTAAATCCCAGGGTATGAGGCCAGGTTGGCAAGAGGGGGCAGGCCAGTGGATGCCCAACTTAACATAAACCCCCTACCTCAAGCACGCCCTTAATGGCCTAGACAAGGGTCCTGGGTGGGAATGAGTCTGTCTGTGTGGCAGATGCACAAGCTCAACTCCAGACTCTACTAAAATAATTTAATAAGAAAAACGGAGTTTTTGCAACGGAGACTTAAACAGCTCCTTTTTCTCTCCTCCCTCTCCACCCCCCCCCCATCCCTCCCAGCGAACCACACGCTAAGGACCAGCCCCTTCGCAGCGGTTAGGCAGGACCACCCCATTTGGCCACCAGGGGGCGGCCCTGTGCGCGCTCCACGTGGCGGAGGTCGCGGCCTCCCGGCGGGAGGAGGAGCCAGACCTGCCACAGTGGCAGGGCTGGGACGGGTCACTCGGAGCTGTCCCCATCAGGGCCGCTGTCCGGCGCGGGCGGGAGGAGCGGTCTCCGGCGGGAGCGCTTGACCCGGCGAGGGGGCATCAGCAGCCTCCGCTTCAGCACAGCTACGGGCAGGGCGGGGAGCAGTCAACGGCGGGGAAGCCATGGTGGGGGGTGGGGGGTGGGGGTGGGGGTGGGGGGGCGGGGGGGGGAAGCGGCACTTCTCACCAGCCACCGTGTCCTTGCTATCCACTGTGGGCTCCCAGTAGATGCTCTCCCCGCGTCTGAAGTTTCGGTGCAGCCGAGTGCAGAGCGTGGCCAGGGTGAGCAGCACCAACAGGAAGGTCAGGGCCATGGCAGCCCAGGCGGCCTCCTCCGTCCGCGGGGTGGGGCCCCGGGCGGCCCGCGGAGGCGCTGCTGCCTGAGGGGCCGAGGAAGCCTGACTTGGACAGGCACAGACCCCTGGGCTGCTTTGCCCTTTGGGCACCTGGGCCTCTAGCCTGGAGCTGACATTGCTTCCAGGCCCCCCAGGCAGCGGTGGGCCAGTGGGCACAGATGGGCCATTATCCCCTTCACCCCGGGGGCCCAACATAGGCTGCTTGGCCTCCAAGCTCCGTGGGGAAACAGAGGGGAACCTCAGGGCTGAGGGGGTGGGCTGGAGACCAATGGCAGCCCGCAGCCCACGCCTCTTGGCACCACTAGGAAAGAGCTGCCTGGGCCCTCTAGATGCCACCTCTACGCCTGGGGGCCGCCAGCTCCGCAGAGTGAAGGCCAAAGCCGGGGCCTAAGAGGAGAAGAGACAGCGGTCACCCTTTCCCTGCTCAGATAACCCAATGACACCACCATCCTGGGCCACCAACCCAATGAGCACCAAGCCTGGCCAGCACCCCTCACCTGCACACACCCTCTCCGGCACAGCCTCCCTCTGCCCGGCGTTGGCACCAAGGGAGAGGGCCCAGAGAAACTTCCCGAGCGGAACCATGCTTTCTCCTTCCTTTGCTTCCGCCTCCTCCTCTTCAGCCAGTGGGCAGCCCAGGCTGGCTCTACCCACGCCATCTCCAGCGCCACCCCCCATGCTGCCAGCACCAGGGGCTAGGAAAGGAGGTAACGGTTAGAGCCAAGAAAACGATGGGGAGCAAGCCAGAGGAGGCCCTGAATCCCCCTTGCTCTGCCAGTGCCAGACAACCACCTTTCAGCAACCACTTACCCGATTCTGGGTGAGACTCGAGTCAGGGGCCAGTGAGGGCTGGGACACACAAATGTGGGCCAGGAGGGCAAGCTGGAGCTTCAGCCAGGGATGGGCACAGGGGTGGTAGAGGAAGCTGACATTCTCAGCCTGGAGGAAAGGCATGGAGAAATAAGCCAGACCTAGGTCCCTCCCTGAAAATCCCATATTCGGGACTTCCCTTGTGGTGCAATGGTTAAGAACCCGCCTGCCAGTGCAGGGGACATGGGTTTGATCCCTGCTCTGGGAAGATCCCACATGCTGCAGAGTAACTAAGCCCCCGTGACACACCTACGCAGCCCACACGCGGAAACTACTGAAGCCCACATGCTGTAGGCCCGCTTGCTGCAGCTGCTGAAGCCCACGCGCCTAGAGCCCATGCTCCGCAATAAGAAATGCCACTGCACTGAGAAGCCCATGCACTGCAACGAAGACCCAACTCAGCCAAAAAAAAAAAAAAAAGAATCCCACGTTCTCCTGTCCTGGGGAGTCAACTTAAAGGGACTCAGGATGGCCAGATGACCCTCCCAGCTTCAGGGCTCAGGAAAGGACAAAGGGCCCTGGATACTGGCATGCACTCCCTCTTGCCTCTGAGCGTTCCTTTCATCCCTCCTTTCCATGCAGTGCGACCCCTCAAAGCTCACAACTTCCACGGCAGCATGCGTGGTTAACCCTGCCAGACTCAGACCACACTCTTTAGCTATCTGCATTCCTCTGGACCTGCCACGGTGGCTCTACAGGTCTCCAATCTAGACTGTAAGCACCCCACAAATAGAGACCAGCTCTTCTGAGTACTGACCCATCTATACATTCAATCTCCCCAAAGCATCCAAATACAGGGCTCACAGGCAGCAGGAACACAATCTCAGGATGGAAACACTTCCTCGATTATTAATTATTCTTTGACTGAGATGACCTGACGCTCAGCACTTGTGCCAGATGCTGTAGGAGACGCCAAAAGAGAACTCCAGGACTTCGCTTGCAGGGAACGCAAAGGAAACTCAGGGGAACAGAACTAACACAAGCGAAAGAGGAAACTTATAAAACTCAAAGTGATTAGTTGTGAAGTTATACGAGGTAGATGATAAGCATTACACAAATTTGGAGAACGTGGTGAATAAATAAGGGCTAACGTGATCAGGCAAAGGTCTCAAGGGAGAGCCACTCCTGCGCTGGGCTTTGCAGATGGATGGGGATGAATGGCAGGAGGGCAGGGAGCTGCCCCCCTTCAAGTCAGGACAGGCCAGGTATGGAAGGGAAGCAGGTGCAAAGTTACGGCAGCGGCAATAAGCCTCGAACTCATATGTGTGGTGAGCAGACCAACAAGAGGAGAGGAACTAAACACATGGAAAGGCTGGATGAGGTTTACTTAACGAAGTAGAGCCTGAAAAACCAGACAGGGGAGTGTGGCCATGATAAGGTGGAAAAAAAGGAGCCACTGGTTTCTGAACAGTGGAATGAAAGGGCTGTTGGGGAAAGGAATCGGGTATGTGGCATGAGCTCTTCTGCCTGGAGCTATTACAAGGATCAAAAAAGATGTTTCAGAAGGAAAACCAAAGGGACAGAGAAGCTAGCCAACCACTGGCAATGAAAATAGGCAGCCACAAAAGGTGACCCCATAATTTGGCTGGTACCCTGAGGTACACACACTCCTTACAGCTTCCTATTTTCCAAAGTGCTGTCCCACACTATTTGCTTACTCCTCATGGGGAGGGACATTACTAATAACCTCTCTTACAGAAAAATGGGGCCCAGAGAAGTCAGAAGACTTCCCAACTCACACAGCAGAGCTGCAGCACAGGTTGTTTTTTCCTGCTACCCTCAGAATTCGCCTCCTGCCCACACAGCCAGCTACTCAACGGCATTCCTGACACAGCCCTGCAGAGGACAGAGGCCTATGGCCCACTGTCCTGGGACTAAGAACATTGCCTCTTCCTGGAGAGAGTGGTAAAGAATGGAACTGGTGAGCAGAAAAGGTGGAGAAAGCCTGCAAGGAGTTCGCTGTTTCCAATGTAGACACCGAGGATGCCCCCCCCGCCCTGTACTTACCTGCCGTGGACTCATCCGTGTGTAGGTCACTCTTGGCGACACCTATATTGCGGAAAGAAGAGAGCTTAGAGCCCCTGGGGGACTCTGCGGGGGGTGGGGGTGAGAAGAGGACAGCAGGCCCATGCCTTCACGTTGGCATGGAGACGTTGGTGACTTGAGGGCCAGAGGAACCAGCAGAGGTGCTCAGAGGGTGCCTCGAGGCCAGGGCGGGACCGGGCTACCCCTTACACTCCTCTTTCCCACCACCCTCCAGGCTCCCACCTGTGGGGGCAGAGGCCACAGGCCCTCGGGACAACGGGCTCCCGCCTCCTCCGCCGGCTCAGCCACCACCTGTGGGTTCAAGGCGCAGAAGAGCTGGGGCGTTTGGCCTCGGCGAGGGCTCTGCCCCCTCCCTCCCAGGCCCAGCCCTGCAAGGAGGGAACTCCCACTCCCCTCTCCGCGCGCCACTCCTTCCAGCACGAACTTTCGGCAAAGCGCTTTGAGATCCTGGGGCCGAAGGCTTCTCGGGAGCGGGTCGCCTTACCTCACTGGGACCCAGGAGCCCCGCCAGGGCCGCCAGGAGCAGCAGCTGGGGCGAAGGCGGAGGAGGCGCCATCCCGACCCGCCCCAGCCCGGCCCGCCGCCGGGCAAGCGAGAGACCGCGCGCCGCCTGGGCCTGCCCCCGCGCACCCACGCCGCCCGCGTGCCCACGTAGACCCCGGGCTCGCGCGCGCCGTCCCGCCCCGACCCCAGACCGCGCGCCGTGGCTCCCCGGGCTCGCGCGCCCCTCGCCGCGCCCCGCCCCCGCAGCTCCGGGCCACTCTCGCTGGGTCCCCGCCCCGCCCCAGCGCCCGCCCACAGCCCCGGACCCTGCGCGCACGCGTCCTCAAGCCCAAGCCGGAAAAGTTGTTTGGAAGCCGGTCTCCTGCGCACCCTTCGCCCGGGCACTCGTCCCAGCAGGTCTCCGCGGCCTGCAGGGCGCAGCTGCGGCTCCTGGGTGGGATCGTGGAGCGGCGAGGAGGGCGGGAAATAGGATTCCTGGGAACTGGATGGCCCCTGCTGGGAGACGGGTCCGCTCCTTCCGCAGACCCGCTTCAGACTCATCGGTGTGACCTGCATCTAGAAGGGCAGAATCCTTAAGTCCGAGCTGCGAAGGGAATAGGGTCCCCACTCTAGAGCTACACCTTCAGCCCATCCCACTCCTGACCTCGCAAATAGCGCCCGAACTCGGAGGGTCTCTGGCCTCCACGCTCCCCAGGCCCAGAAGTCCCGGGAAGCTGGAGCCGGTCTGGGGGCTGCTTTGTTGCCCACGTCCACCACCGCTTTCGTAATTAGCTCAGCGGTGGCCAGCAGATGCCCAAGGAGACTTTGGTCACTGTGAGATGGAGTCACAGGCCTCGCCCCCAGCAGGGAGCGCTGGCCAGACGTCCCCTGCAGCGGGGTGCCCGCTCTGCCGCCCTCTCCCCGGTGCCCTTCTCCTTGGCCGGCTCAGGATTTTGAGGAAAGACGGAAAAGTGGGTGGAGGGTGAGGGTTGAAATGCCCAGCCCCAAATTGTGAAATAGAGCAAGAAGGTCTCCCACATACCTGTGACATGCAAGGGGTATTTCTTACCCTTACCCCGTTCCCCAGTAATTGCCAGTTATTGAGCTGATGAAGGGACTGCAGTCTATCCCCTGGCACGGCCGGGTCGCAGGGTGACAGGCACCCCCCCCCCCCCCCAAGGGCACCTGAGTGCGTCTTTTCCTCCAGCTTATTTTCGGAGGTTTGAGGCTGTTTCTTTTGGGGAAGTCCTTCCTGGGGAGCGGTATTGAGGATTTCCTCTACCTGAAGCCAGTTTCCTGGGGAGCCCCACGCTCCCGGGGGATCGGCACAGCGCACGAATGCAGGCAAGGGAAGGCGCATTCCCCGGCGCTCTAGCCTCACCTCTGTAAACCCGCGGTCGGGGCACGACGCCTGCCCTGGCCCTCTCTGGCCCGGAGCCGGACCCCCGCCCGGCCAGGTTATTGCGCAGTTGCGGGCGGGCCGAGACAAACACCGAGGTCAGAGAGCACCGCCGAGCCGGCGACGGAGGTGCGGGTGGTGGCTCCGGCTGCAGCTGCGGCCGCCGGCGGAAGCCCGGGAACCCGCGCCTGGAGCTGCGCTTTATTCACTGCTCCCCTTTGCGACTTCTCAGGAGCGGCCCCTGAGGGCGCGGCGCCGCAGGGTCTCCCCGGTAGCTGCACACCCTACACAGCACGCGGGACGGAGGGGCGGGGACAGAGGATTCTGAGGCTCATCCCCGTCCCCCAAGCCTCGGGCTGCGAGTCTCCCCACTTCTCCGCCGCCCACACCCCACTCCTCGGCTTGCTGCCCTCCCCACTCCCTTCCGCCTCGCCGGCGCGTCCTCGCTCCCTCTCCGTGGCCTCCGTTCCTTTCACCGTCTGCTCCTGCTTGTCGCAATCGCTGTACAAAGGGCCGGGGGCGGGAGTGGGGGGCGGGTGAGGGGAGCCGGGCCCGAACTGGCTGCCTCCGCGGGGCCGCGGCCAATCCGGAGCGCACCCCCTCCCTCCCCGCGGGAGGGCCCTGGGCAGCCGCCGCGGCCGGGCGGAGCCGCGGGCAGAGCGGGGAGCTCGCCGAGGGGACGTCCCCGCCGCTGCCGCCCGCCGGGGGCTCTCCGGCCTCGCCATGCCGCCGTGGGGCGCCGCCCTCGCCCTGCTCCTGGCCGCGCTCGCCCTGCTTGGCCTGCTCGCCCCGCGGCTGCGGCGCCCCGGGAGGCGCGCCGTCGGAGCGGGGACCCCGATGGGGGCGAGGTACGCAGACGAGGAGGAGGTGGACGGCGCAGGCCCCGCGGACCCGTTGAGCGACGGGCGTGAGCCGCTGCCCGGCGGGTGCAGGCTCATCTGTAAGCCGTCGGCGCTGGCCCAGTGCCTGCTGCGCGCCTTGCGACGCTCGGCAGCGCTGGAGCCGGGCCCGCTCTCCTGGCTCTCCGGGCCCCACCTGCAGACCCTCTGCCACTTCGTGCTGCCGGTGGGGCCGGGGTCCGAGCTGGCCCGGGAGTACCTGCAGTTGGCGGACGACGGGCTGGTGGCCCTGGACTGGGTCGTGGGACCTTGCGCCCGGGGCCGCAGGGTCACCAATGCCTGGGGCCTCCCGGCGGTGCTGCTGGTGGTACCCAATGCCTGGGGGCGCCTCACCCGCAACGTGCTCGGCCTCTGCCTGCTGGCCCTAGAGCGCGGCTACTACCCGGTCATCTTCCACCGTCGCGGCCACCACGGCTGCCCACTGGTCAGCCCCCGGCTGCAGCCTTTCGGGGACCCGTCCGACCTCAAAGAGGCCATCACTTACATCCGCTTCCGACACCCCGCGGCCCCGCTGTTCGCGGTGAGCGAGGGCTCGGGCTCGGCGCTGCTGCTGTCCTACCTGGGCGAGTGTGGCTCCTCCAGCTACGTGACCGGTGCCGCCTGCATCTCGCCGGTGCTACGCTGCCGAGAGTGGTTTGAGGCCGGCCTGCCCTGGCCCTACGAGCGGGGCTTTCTGCTCCACCAGAAGATCGCCCTCAGTAGGTGGGTAACGGAGGCTGCAGACGGGCAAATGGAGGAATAGAGGTTTGGGGCTGAGAAACAGGTCTGCCTGGTTTTGAATCAAACAGGTTTAGAGCGATTAGGGCAAAGTTCTCCTCACACATTTTCTGAAGCGTCCAAACCCTCTAGTGTGGACAGAATCAGGGAAGCATGTTTAAAAGCCACAGACGGACTCAGTCAGCATGGTTAGCTAGAGCAGAGACTCCTGCCCCGGGGCCTCCTGGCCTCACCTCAGCCCCAGCGTGTCCTAGCAACCTGAGCACCTGCCCCGCCCGCTGCAGAGGCAGCACCTGACACAGCATCGCTTAGTCCATAGCTTGTCAAATCAGCAAAGAGGGCTCTGGGAGCAATTGTGACTGATTCTCTGTCCGGAATGTTCATTATAGTCTCTGAGCCTGGAGGTGACAGGAGTCAGAAATTTGGTGGTATTTGATTTATTACAATTCTTTAGACCTGACAAATATTTTGCATATTCCTAGGTATGTACTCAATATGTAATGCAACATTTTTGAGTATTTAAACACACATTTAAAAAAATCTCCAAAAAGAAAAGAATCTACCACCAGGGTGACAGGGGAGAATTTTCCACTGAGAAGGCCTGACTGACATTCCCACGGCAAATAACCAGGCCTCCGCTTACACTGTTGCTTTCCTAGGAGATGGCAGAATGAGGTCAAAGACATGATGGCAACAGAGTGATGTGGCAGAAAGACCTGGGATGTGAGGTCAGATCTACTTGGGTTCAAATCCTGAATTTACACCAAGTTATAGCTAACCCCTTTGAGCCTCATTTCCCTCTTCAGTTAAATGGAGTTAATAATAACCACTTCCCAAGGTGGTTATAAGCATGAAATAAGATGATGAAAGTAAGGGGCCTGGCACCAGTACATGGTGGCAATTGTGATTTCTCTTTCTTTCCTTGCCATATTTCACCTCCTGTTCTGAGAAGCTCAATCCTGAGCTCAACAACAGCCTCTGTGCTACCATGACAACCCAGAGCCACTGGAACAGTCCAGGGGCAAGATGCTCTCACATGGCTTAATTGCCAGTTTCCATCGCCAAATGATCACCGTCAGTGCTGACCCTGGGCACCAGCTGGAGGATGAGGTGAGGGAAGTGGAGAGGAAACCTGGGCCTTTAGGAAGTGCCCTGCCCATGGAATTTGGGGGTTGCCAACTTGGGGCAAACCTCTTGGAATATTTGCAGGAGCCACCTCTCCAAATTCAGCTGGCTAAGGCTGAATGAACCCAAACCAAGGACTGAGCTGCCCATCCTGGCCTCCTTGCCAGGGTGCCAAGCCCTCTCCAGGGAGGTGGAAACAGCAAAAATGTCTCTCTTCCCTGGAGCAGTTGCTCTCAGGTTCCCATTTGGGAACTCACCCTGTAAATTAATTACACTTCCAGTTACTTCCTTCACTACTTAGCCCTCACTAGGAATACCTGCCCCACTGATCAGGGTCACAGTCATTTGTCATCATCTAGATAGCACATTACCTTTTATTTATTTATTTATTTGGCGCACGGGCTTAGTTGCTGCTTCGTTGCTCCGTGGCATGTGGGTTCTTCCTGGAGCAGGGATCAAACCCGTGTCCCCTGCATTGACAGGCAGATTCTTAACCACTGCGCCACCTAGGAAGCCCCGCATTACCTTTCAAAAATCAAACAAATACAACTTAAGGTAAAATGTTAATGATGGCGGTGTGTGTCACTTGCTGTTTTGGATAGTCTGAGCCAGTGAGTTCTTCCAAGAGGGGTTCAGGAGGTGACAGTTCATAGCAAGTTCCCTACAGAGGGTCAGAAATTGAGGTCTGGAGGAGAGCTGTTGCAGTAGCTCAGCAGCTGTAAAATCAAATGCTGCCCCAGGGTTGGGGAGGTAATGCCATGAATGACTGTCCTGGTAGAAACTGTAACACAGGAAGGAGGGAGGAGATACTCTGATTGTTGCCATGCCAGCCCGTGTCGACAGATCTCCTCATTTCCCTCGAGAAGCCAGATAGCTGCATTTAATGTGAAATCTCCTGATTTTAAATGATGGCAATGACATGGAAGTCTTTAAATACACTATATGGCCAAAGAAAGCCTCTGTGGTCAGAATCTGGCCTGTGGGCTGCCACTCTGTAACTTCTGCTATCAGTTTATTTTCCAATTCTTTCCTCTCTTGCCTTCCTTCCCCCATTCGATTTCTTGCTGCCAGGTACGCCACGGCCCTGGAGGACACAGTGGACACTGGAAAACTGTTCAGGAGCCGCTCCCTGCGAGAGTTTGAGGAGACCCTCTTCTGCCACACCAAGAGCTTCCCCATCAGCTGGGACACCTACTGGGACCACAACGACCCCCTCCGGGATGTGGACGAGGCAGCCGTACCTGTGCTGTGCATCTGTAGTGCCGACGATCCCGTGTGTGGGCCCCCAAACCACTTTCTGCCAACTGAACTCTTTCACAGCAACCCCTACTTCTTCCTCCTGCTCAGCCGCCACGGAGGCCACTGTGGCTTCCTGCGCCAGGAGCCCTTGCCAGCCTGGAGCCACGAGGTCATCTTGGAGTATTTCCGGGCCTTGACTGAGTTCTTCCGAATGGAAGAGAGGATGAAAGGGCTGAGCAGGCGCCGAGCTTCGTTTCTAGGGGGCCGGCGTCGTTGGGGAACCCTGCCAAAGCGAGAGGTCTCTCCCTCTTCCAATCTGGAGGAGATCTTTAGCTGGAAGAGATCATATACAAGGTGAGACCTGACCCAAGAACCCCCCCAACCCAGCAAGGAAGAACACAGCTGGGCATGGCTGAGTCCTAAAAAGGCGGCAAGGACTGAATGGAGCAGGCAGCTCTAGCTCTCTGCCCCAGATTCAGCCCCTTCCCTCTTAAACTGCTCTGTGGAAAGAGATGAACTTCCAGCAAGCTGGCATTCACTTGCCCATGAGCAGAACTCCTGCCCAGGCCCTGCTCTACACATGCCAACTCATCCTGGTTCAGCAGTGAGACATTTCCCATCACTGTCCCCTGTCACCGACTTCACAAGCCAAAGGATAGCACCATTTAAGTCCCTGGACTCAAGAGAAAATGCTCACTCCCTGGCAATGATACAGAGAAGATGAGTTTTTGTGAGCAACTGGGCAGGTCTGTACCACATAAATAATCAGCTCTGCGACCCTGGTTCTCAAGCTGGAGCCACTTGATGTAGTGGGGACAGGATGTTTGTGTCTCAGTCCCACTTCCCTCCGTTTTTTCTGCGGCTGTGGCGCTCTGCTGACTTCATGTGGTGGCAGATGTGGAAGTGGCTCACAGAGCTGTGTGGCTGCGTCAGGGTTGTATGAGTGTGAGAAAGGCCAGAGGCAGTAAAATGTGCTATGTTGAGACAGGGCTGGGGAGGGCAACAAAGTAGAGAGCGTGAACGCCTGCGTCTGGAATACCAAAGTCCAGTCTTCTTCAGATGAGTTCTGCAAGTCCTGACTGGGAGTGGGGCTGACCTGTGGCTTTATCCTAGGACCTCAAGACTCACAGGAGAGATCCCAAGGTTGATTTAGGAATAGGAAATCCTCACAGGGTCTGCTTGACCATGGCTCAAGGAGCCAGGCTCTCAGACATTCTAGCTGCGCCCTCCAGTACCATTTCGGGGGATTACTCCAGAGAGTTCTAGCGAGAGGTGTTTTTGTGGGCTTTCTCTAAGTGGTAAAAGTATAAACCTCATATCTTAGGTGTTTTTTGGGTCAGTTGCCCTCCTTTCTGACACTACTACTAGCCTTTCCCTCTCCAGACCCTGCAGAGACATCTGGGACCAGAGAAAACAAACAAAAGTTCTGAGAGATTGGCTAGAGCTGACTCATTGATTTATGAATGTTTCACATTACCATGCTTTTTCTGCTCAATTATTCAAAAGGCCATCCATGTAGATGCAGAAAAAGCTTCCTCCTGGATCTGACCACTCAGTGGCTGATAGGCTCTTTGGTTTTATGAGGACTAATGCTGAAGATCAGAGTAAAATAAGGCATTGCACAGATTGGCCCACAAAACTTGGTTTGGATTAGGCCATTAAGCAATACAATAGGACTCCAGTTCCCCCCAGAAAAGCTTTGTCCTGAAGTTTTAATTTGTCATCAAGAAAGAAGGAACCTGTTTTGACAGGAAGCTCCATCCTGGCCTCACAAATAGCAAAGCAATTTTAAGAAGGAGAGATGTTTACCAAAAGCCATGTCCTAATACTTGGTATGAGGAATTCCTGGGGCTATGATTTTAGCTTTGGATAATCTTAGCCCATCCTTGTTCTTCTAGATCAAATAAGTAGAAACTCTGAACTATCCAAGAATCTAAACTGAAATGCAGATTACACTCAATTGTCTAAGGTTCATTATCCTGTCATGAAAAAATTCCCTCCCTCCTTCCCCACTTCTTGTTCCTCTTCCTCCATGTTCCTCACCTAACATTCTCTCACCATTTCTGAGCAGGAGAGATAAAAGGAAGTGAACCCTAAAGAAGCCATTCTATTTCTGGTTAACGCCTTTGTATAAGGCTTGGCAAAGAAGAATTACTGACATCTGGCCAGCCCCCTCCCCCAGCATCTGGTACAGTGGGGATTTCAGTTTATTAGGTCTTGCAATCCCATATGCAGGACTGTATGATCATTCAGAACTTACTGCAAAATGGGGAGCAATCCAGTGGTTTTTAACCACCCCCACTCTCACCCCCAGGATTAAAGGGCCCCTAAGAGCTAAAATCGGGATTGTTTCTCTAGGCCACATACCTAGGGACTCTGGTTCTTTAAGATAATAGCTTTTGGAGAAATCATGGTTCCTTTTTTACAGGAAAACCAGCTTGTGGGGTGGGGTGGGGTGGGGGAGGGTGTGTGTGTGTGTGTGTGTGTGTGTGTGTGTGTGTGTACATTCTTTTCCAGTTATAGTCTTTAAGCTCTGTGAATAGCAGAACAGTCCTAGTCCCTTGGATCCCCTTGGATCCACAGCCCTAATGACCTAAACGCTAAAGTATTTCTCCTCCATGCCCCTTGTGCCAGATGTACTCATAGCCATTCTCAGGAAGCTACCTCTCTCTCATCTTCTCATCACCATTTGGTGACATCACTGCTTTTCAACCCATTTTTGCCAAAAAAGTATAGTTCCTGTTCAAGCAGGTTTGGGTGACCCCGTCCTTCAGTCTAACAATGGAGGAATCACCCAAATTGGCTCCGCTTTGGTTAATAGCTAATTATATGAAACCAGATGGAGGAACCCCAGACACACATTCTGAGAGAATGCATGGCCCTTGAACAAACTGACAAGTTATGAGTCTGGGCAAGCAAGAAACAAACAACAAAAACAAAACCCAAAGAAGTACCACTGAGTTGGGAGTTTTCCAGGTAGCAAGTCTTCAGCAATCCTCTCAGATCTCACTCGCTTGCCTCCCTTTTGGTCTCTTCATTACCTATCCAACACCTTCAAATGGTAAAGGGGGTGGGGGTGGGCGGAATACAACCCAATGACAATAAAGGAGACATTATGTCAGAACTGAGTTCTCTGTCTCTACCCACTGGATCAGAATGCAGGAAGCAGACAATTGCTTCTCAAGGTTTCTTTGAGTTCTACTAAGTTCTGACCTCTGATACCAAAGACTGTGCTAAGGTATAACTTAATTCTCTTAAATATTTAGTATTTTATGTATGTATACATAAGTTTCCAAGGTGGCTTGGTCAGAGACAACAATATGAAAAAACAGCACCAAATCCTCATTTTGACAAGATTCTGTTTTGAGTAAAGATATACTTGCTAAGACTTGAGTATTGTTAGAAAAGAGGTCTTGACACAGGAAGTGTCATCTTAGCTTTACATATAACCTCAAAACCACCCCAGAGTCAGAAGGACATCTGTACTCATCTTCCACCCTGACCACAGGACCCTCTGTCAGTCACCCTTAGTAATGCCAAGGTTTCTTCCTTTAGAAATGAACTTTAGTAAAAGTTACCTCCCTGCTTAAACAAGCAGATATACTTGGCCACTTTGGCAGAACTTGCCAATGATATCAATGATTCAATAATACCAATGATTCTATAGCCAAGCCACAAAGGATGGCATCAGAAATTCACTGGTTATCAAAATTTGCAGAGTTAAGATTAAGAAGTTATACCTAGGGAGCATCCGAGTGCCCAGAGATGGCATGAATGCCTTAGGAAGCAGGAAGTCCCACATCATTGGTGGAATATACAAGCTAAACTGCCACTTGGCAGACATCATGGAGGGGACATGGGCTGAGAAATATGGGTGGCCTACATTATATATAAGGTCTCTTCTCATCTGAGAGTCAGTGACTGGAAATAATGCTGACGAGCTCAGTGGGTTTTAAAGACTTCTGGTTGGTTTATGGGCTTGAGGATCAGATCACAGACCTGATCCAAATTCTAGGAGATGGGAGATGACGTAAATATTTTAATGAAAATAATCCTACCAAAGTGACCAGAGGATGTTTCAAGACATCCAATAATTATGCTCTGAAGTATCCAGGAAGAGCTAAAAGTTTAGAGGAAAAGTAGAATTTCATTAAAACAAACCATAAGATATTAACACTTAAAATGTCTCTAGCTCCTCCACCCTTCCTGTGTAATAAGGTAATATTTTGCTCTAGTGTCTATCACCAGTGTGACTGAACAAAAAATTCTCTCCAACTTGTTTGCCTCTGAATAATAAATTGCAGTCTCCCTGCAACAATGGAATGTCATTTTTTAAATCTCCAGAAATAAATCTGCTGTTTGTCTTCTTAAGTCCTCTATGTACTGAGCCATGCTTACCTACCTGTGGAGTTAACAGAGCCTCACTGCACATTCTCTATTTGCTGATTATTGCTTCACGTCTATAGATCTAGGCTTGTGTCACCTAACACTAACCAGTGGCAGCTCTGTTTAATCAACAACCAGGTCTCCTGCTCTGGGCTAATAATTTCCCATCAGGTTCAAAATTCCCTGATTATCAGTGGTACCTACATAGAGATATTTCCCAGTGGGCAATTACTAATTTGTGTTTCAATAGAGCACTGAAATAGTTAGGAGATGTGGGTTCTAGTTTCTACTTCATCTGTGACTCATATGACTTTGAGCAAGTTATGTTATGAGTCATCCCATATGAAAAGACTGAGACTGTGAATAGGCCTTAATTTAGGTCTGTTAGGCTATAATGAAATAGAAAAAGCAGATGGATCCCATTCTTCAAGTGCATTTAATTCCTCAGCCAGAGCTCAAAGACCTCTACAATGAGGTGGCATCTGCTTTCAGATCAGAATCTATATTCTGATTCTTACAAGGCCAAGAAGTTCCAGTTATTAATTCCACTGTGAAGTTGGGAAGGGCCTGGGAGAGAAACATTTGAGGCTCACAGACTGGGTGCTGGATTGTCTAACTGAGGACAAACTCTCCCCACCCCCTTCCCAAACACTCACACACACACACACACACACACACACACACACACACACACACGTATGTGCGCGTGTGCTCTCTCTCTGATAAAACATGTTATGGCTAATAGGTTATACGTTGGTTCATTTGTTCCAGCCAAAAACCATTTGCTTTCCTATTTCTTGTAAGTGATGGTCAGAAAGGATGTGGCTTTTAAGATCTCAGTTAGTAGTGATGGGGCTAAAGACCAGAACCTAAACCACTGCTCTTTATGTTATACTTTGCCTTCTCCTAGTCAATCACTAGCTGAGATGACAGCAAATAATGCTCGTTTCAAACTCCATAATGTAAAGGGTGTTAACAAAAGGAGAAAGAATTTGTTTTCAGAGCTGCCTGCACAGCTCTGTGGGGGAGCCAACATGAATCTGTAAATGGCACCCCTAAAGTTGTTTATTGCATAGCCTGCAGAGCCTTAACACCCTCAGCAGACTTGTCTCCCTCTTATCCATAAGAACAAGTATCTGAAAGTATAGTTAAAGTCACTAATTGCCTAGGACATATAGAGAAAAAACCTGGTTTGGCAGCTGGCATCACTGAGATGTAGATGATAGCACTAACTTATAACCCTGGGGCTGTGGAGCTAGCCGACCATTGTGCTGATTTTTTATTTGTTAAAATTTCTTTTATAGTCAGATAGGATGTGTTTAGTCAATGACAACGTTTGTTTTGGGTTGCTGACATGGTGAGAAGCACGTTTTATAATACTCTCCTTCTACTGTAGTTTCAACAGCTCAATGGTGGCGATAAAGCAGAAAGAAATCATGACTTTTAAACCCTCTTTCAGCTCAACCAAATTCAAGGTGGGATGTCAGAAATGCTGGAGACAGAACACCTGGAATCTAATCTTGGCTCTGCCACATAGCTGTCTGACCCAAGCAAATTAAACACTATATAAATGCTAATTAATCTCAAAATAGCTCAATATTAACATTCTAGGAGTTTAAAAGCTATGTTAAAAAGTTAAAAGTGCCATTTTTCTGACAGTCTTCTATTCAGTAAAGTAGGTATCTCAATTATACTTTAAAAAATGACACTTAAAACTATTTTCTAATTGAAAAAAAACATATAAATCCCCAGCCCGTGAAACTCCCTCCCTCCCTCCAAATTAAGCTTTCTGACAAAGTCATTTTAACAGGACTGGATTAGATACTCTACCCCATACAGGGCTAAAATGTGATGATTTTCAAATCTGGGAAGACAAACCCAGATGAAACTACCTTCCGAAGCTTTGTACAAGGTCCAAGAACTGCATTCATCTATATGTCCATGTGTATGGGAAGAACTGTAGTTATACAGACCACAACATACATCTCTATAAAACTTAAGAACCTACATCAAAACCATTAGAACCTACAGTAAAATCATCTCACATCCACAACACAACAGGCCACTTCACTGTCTGGGCACACAGAATTTGAGACAATTAGACTACAGGGTTTTAGTCTACATCAGGGAGCTCATTCTCACCCATATCTTACTCATTTTTGTAACCCCCAACATCCAGCACAGTGCTTGAGATTCATTATTCAATAAATAGTCACTGAATTGAAACATACTTTATCTTTATGGGAATACAATTACTTTAAAAAACTGAGCAGACACTCTGTGTACTAAAATTACTTTATTACAGTTGATTTTTTTTAAACATTTCCTTTGCTATGATACAAAGGATACTTACAAACAAAATATTACATATGACCTTGTTTTCGCTCTTATGTTCTGACAACTTGGTAACAGCTTTAAATGCACAATCTATACAATTAATACAGGTTATATATGAACTATAAGGTATGTTGAACCAGAAGAATACTGACAATATACTGTACAATAAGCCTTACCAGTGAGTGCTGCGGACCATTTCTACCAAAAAGAAAATGCACATCTGTACAGTCACCTTTACCAGCTGGTGCTGACAGTGAGGGAGACGCTTCTTCCCCATCGCAACCCTTGATAAGCCTCCACTGTGGGTGTCTGTTTGGTCCGAAAATTAAGAGGACTGTGTATATTTAAAATTAGTCATCGGTGAAGTGGCAGAACATCATTGTCAACATGATAATCTCTTGCCAAAAAAAAATCAGTCCTAGTTTTAAAAGACCACAGGTCCTTTGTCTACCATGAAAACCCTACAGGCTCAAGGGCTTTGGGAGATGAGAAGATGAAGGCTGCCAAAAAAGGAGGCAAGAAACCAAGCCAAAATCTAGGTCTTGCAAAATCATCTTTTCCCTTCACCAAAGGGAACTAGAAATGTACAAATTCATTGATGAACCTCAATGATAACATATCAGTTAGCTGATAACCCTCATTTTATCTGGACCCCTGACTTGTGGGAATAACTGAAAGAGATTGTGAATAATGTACACCACTTTTAGAAAAGAACCTCTTGCTTAGTTAAAATATTCCCTTTAGCCACCAAAGCTGGTCCTGGGCTATTACAGGTGTGCATTCATCTCGCAATGGTCTACTCAGAAATGATAAGGTTACAGCTTTTTTTCTTTTCTTTTTTCTTTTTTTAAATAAAAAAGCAACTGACTGAAGCATTTTTCTTTTTTCAGGTAAACAGCAAAAATAAAAATAAAAACCAACCCTGGCATTTGCACAAATAATGCAAATGGAGCGATATGGCCTTTAAGGTAACGGGTTAGTAGAAAGGAAAAGAGAAGTGAAGAAAATCCAGAGAAAATGATGTATTGATTTTTCTTTTTAAAAATTTCTACAATACATGTGCAAAAAAATCATGCTGGTTGAGGAAAACAAAAGTAAATGAGTATATAAAACTAAAATCATAAATAATATGTTTGGATGACTGGTAAAAGCAGAAACCAACCTGGGTTACAAAAAGGATTATACATTCAAGATGCTCTTAAACCCAGTGGGATAACTTATGTTAAAACTGTGTTAATAGTTACGTTAAAAATCTCAAGTTTGTTTTTAAATCTTCACAATACAAGCAAAGCTGTTTTAAAATATACACTATACATATTTCTCATAGTCTCTCCAACCTCATTAATGCACATTAAGCTATCTGTTTCATATACTAAAACAAGGGGGTTCTGAAAGCTAAATTGCTCAGTAACTCATCCATTATTTAAATGTTTAAGTTTTAAATGGGTTAAAATTTTTAGCAGACTTACATAAATAGGATTTAGCAACACAAGTGTTAATTAAAAAAACTCTAAAGCATTTACAAATTATCAGGTTGGAATAGTCTGGGGAAGTTATGTGCATTATACTTCAAAATGTTATTTACATCAGACCATCGTTTTTGTAAAAATTTCCCTAAAAGATAAAAAACAAAATAAATTTGGAGAATTAACCCATAATTAATTAACCCATAATTAACCTAGCAGAGAAGGATCATAAAAGGAGAGGTAAAACAATAACAAAATTATCTCTTACCCCACATATCCCTCTCCACTTGGATTCTGCCCTATGAAACCACCTGCAACTCTAATAGGCTCATTTATCAAGTGTCAAGATAATGTGGTAAAATACCTTGTCAGATAAATTACTGGCCTCGAGTGGACTTTAAAAAAAAAAAATTTCCTACCTGTGTCTCCGGCTTGGATTATTTTAGGACACATGTATGTAATTAATTGGAGGGGCACTCTAAGTAGGCACAATTCCCATTAAATGTGGAATAAAAGGTATGACACATAAAATGCTGTTGGGGAGAAGGGGTGGTGGCTTCTTTGATATTACGAAATGCAAGAAAGCACACTTGGAATGGGCACCAAAAAAGAGCTTTCTGGCAACATGCCAGGGGCAGCCAACATCTTAATAAACTAAATATACTTGTCTATGACAAAAAAAGAGGTTAGAAGGGTTCCAATATTTCCCCCTAGGTTTGTTTGATATGTGCCAAACAGTCACATGGCCAGCTGGAATCTGCAAACATTAAGCAGTTCCATGCTTTTAAACTACATAATTCATTCCATGACCATGTGTAATTTATAGAAAAATAATGTTCATGCTGAGGCAATGTATTTGAGGGCTCAGAAAAAGCAAAATGTGCCACTGAGAGAAACCTGTTCCCATACAACTGGTCTTCATGCTTTCAAGTGGCCCAAATATACCTCTGATGCTAAGCCAAGCCATGCAAAAGCAAAGAGTACACACTTTTCATTAACACTGGTATCTCATTTCTAAACTCCACTGACCTCAGACTTGCCACAGAAACATGAGTAATGAAAGCATATAAATGAAGGCTCACGGATTTTAAGAAACGCGTTTCCCTCATCTACGTTTACCAGCTTTTAATATCTTAGGTTACAAGGAATATCAAGGGATAATGACAAAGGAATACATGTAATTCTGGAAATAGAAAAAATGCTCCAGAAATGGGATCAATGTGCCAATAATAAGCATAGTTCATTTCATTTGAAAATTCAGCAAAAGCCCAATAAACAGTTCCAAGCCATAATGTTTTCACCTGCATAATTTACATAAACATTAAAACTCTTGCACTTTATAGACAAAACACACTTCTGTAAACATGGCCACTGGGGGAGGGAGGCTCCCTACCTCATTCATGATTGAGGACATGTAATCATTGTATTAAATAAAATGACTGCTTCAAAAGATTTTAAACCTGACCAATGATTAAGCTTAATTTCTCCCCGTTTAACAACACTGAAGCATTAATTCTAAAAATGTCACCTAGGATGGTTTCAGGGTTAGGTGCTAGGACCACAACTGGCAATGACAGCAACTCCTCTCTAGCTGGCACAGACTTATAAACTTTAGTACAAAAACAAAAAAATACAGAAACTAGGTCAATTTGTTAGCTACATATTTACAGATAATTACATGATTTCTTCACTCACAATTGCTAAAAACTATGAGTGAAAAGGAAACTGTGCAGGTTGAATTACCCGTACTTCTGGGGGAATTCTGGGGTAGCAAGATACCCTTTCATTCATTCGCAAGTCTCATATTCTCCCTACTTTTTCATGGCAAACTGTCTACAGGTGTCCAGATTAGTATATCCAATGGGCATCCTGTTTCAGAAAGGATTAACCTTTTCCTCTGAAGACTCTCTTGTATATTTAAAAACAAACCCAACACAATCAAACAGATACACACACACATACACACATGCAATTTCTGAAACTTCAAAAAGTTCTGACTGCTGGGTAACAGTTAACAGTGATGGTGACATAGTAAATGGCTCCCCAGTTTTAATTCTCTGCCTTTATTTTCTTTAAAGGATATCTATTTTTGGGGTGGGTGAGAGGGAAGTGCAAGTTTAAGAAACCCACAACAGGCAGATAAGGTGCATGCTAATTTACATATTTCTTACGGTCTGAAGACTACCATTAGGCCAAATGGATTCTCTTCCCTTGCATGAGTGAAATTTTGTAAATTTGAATATAAACAAGGGAAGAATTAGTCAATATGACTTTAAAAGGGGCTACCAGAATTCAGTAGAAAATATAAACGCACAATAAAGGAAGAGTTCTCAGCTTCACTTTCTTTTTCTAGACAGTGTTTAATAAAACTTCTTTACAAATTAAGTCATTTCCAATGTAGACTTATTGTAGTGATTTAATAAAAGTGCAGACAACATAACCAGACGCACAGCAAAACAGACTTCAATCAGTAGTCCTTGCATACAAGAGGCAAGTCTGCTAAGTGTACAGCACACTCTTCATCCTTTAAGGAATCCAAGGATGGAAAATTTCCAGTTCTTAACAACTAAGAGTAAGTGAGTGCCTTTTAAAAGGCAATGCTATAACCTGGTTGGGAGCACTATCGTGATAGGTGAGGGAAAACAGAGAATTTGCTTCTCTTTAAAAAAGATCTATATTTTGGTAAGCAGCTCTAAGATGATAGACCAAGTTCTAGATTTGTTCCTTAGAGAAAGTTTTCTAAGAAATAAGAAACTTATTTCTTCCATCATCATAGGAGATTCACACTTACACACCTTAAATATATTATTTTCTGACTGGAATACACTAGACACTTCACATTGTGAGCATGGAACAAAACACAGGGCCATATAAGCTTCCTAGGAAAGGGTTGCAGTGTTGGGCCAAATCTGCGCTTGAAAAGTAGTGCCTCCAAAGGGGTGGAAGGTGCATGAAGAACTTAATATCAGCAAGCAAGAAGAGGCAGCTAAAAGGAGAAAGCCCCTTGCCAATACCAAATCCTTCTCTCCCAGTGGCCATTTCCTATTGATTTTATAGTTTTGGAGAACCTTTGATGCTTTAGCAGTAATTCCTTTCTTGGATGTTTTGGTCCTTAGCAAAATTTATAATTATTATTATTAATGGAGTAAAAAGGGTAAGAGGATCAATGGCACCATTACTAAGAAATACGTACGGAGTGCACACGAAAATTATGTGATTTATTGGTTCTTTTTATCTTTGCAGAGGAATCACCATCACTGTTTTTAGTTTCCATGGTTCACTTCTCTCTGCATCACTTATCTTTCATAGCATCATGACACAAACTCACAGAAACACTAACTAGCTCCTTCCCCAGCACTAATTTACTGCATTGCGACTTATGGTTCCACATTTTACTCAACTTTCTTTCCACCCACTCAAGTGCTAAGAGGGGATTAAAAAAGAAAAGATTGCATCTAATGACCACCTTCTCGGAAGTATCAATCCAGAGTACTCATTGTTAAGAAACACATGCATTCTTGCCTTAACTGAGGACTGAAATAACGAAACAACACAACAGAACCTTAAGTGCCCTGATGGAAATGTACAGTATGAGTTATATCCATCTATCTATACACACATATAGACACTCATATGTATATACAATATATACATACAAATGATAATAGCTATACCAAAAATGTGCATATTTAACACAGTTTTTAAAAGCCAGTAGATTATGGTATAATACAATTTATTTCCACTAGTGAATGGCACAAATGGAGAAATGCAAAGGAGGTGTTTCAAGTACAATAAAGTCATTTTTCACAGGTGAAAATAAACAGTATTATTCCAGTGTCCAACACAATGTATTCTATAAAAGTTTAAAATGCCAGACATTCAGTTAAAGAAGTAGAAAGTTACTAAAGTCTGCCTTATGGTCTGAAAAAGACACTCATAGCATTTTCGATTTTTGAAAAGGGGGTGAGGAAAAACAGGTGGGAGTGGGAGAGAGTCAAGGACAGTTTCTTTAATGTACTGAATGGTGTTTACCTGATGTCTAGGCAGCTGAAAATCACTAAGGGCTAGGATAAAAAGTTCAATTTACCAATAAACCATTGGCCCAGAGTACCAAGCATATTATATTTGTGGGTGTGGCTTCAAATGCAGGACTATTCATCTCTAGGCACAGAAATGACTAAAAAGAATGGCAGCTCTGAATAAAATTAATATAAACATATTTTCCACCTAACATTATCTATATAATGAAACTACTTTCAGATAGTTTAATTTAGGATTAAAGCTGACTTTAATAGGGGGAAAATATGTGCAAAAGGAAGGGAATCCCATTAGGAACAATATATTTCAAAGTATGAGGTTTTGCATTTTTCAAATGCTAACTTAAAGGGGGAGACAGTGAACACAAGAAACTTTTACTGCCAAGCTCTGGATACCAGACACAGCATTTACGACTTTCTGATATGCTGGACAAACTTCTCATACTTTTTTTATTTTCTCAAACACATATATATCAAGTGAACACCAACACTGGGGAGGAGGTAGTAGTAATTTGATCAAATGTTGACATCTGTACATTGATTCAGAAAGTGCCTGCTTCTTTCCTTAGGATCTCTCAAAACCTTTCAAATTTTCCTGCTACAAGCTTTATTCTTTGATGATTCCTACCATGCATGATATTCCTTAGAAGTCAGATCTTGCAAACACACACAAATCAATTAATTTGAACCATTTTTTGCAAACTATATATATTTTAATTAAAATGAGCTTAATGGAATAATCCAGGTATACGCATGACCTACATGTAAAACTGGTTGCCACACAAGTAAATCAGATACAAAGACCTATGGGACAGACATTTTGGAGTCAGTATTCAATTACAACTTTACAAGTACATATGATCTACATGAACTCAATAATTCAACTTGACTAATTTAAGTCCACAAGTGGACTTTAACATGTATTATTGGTAGTATTTTTTATTTTAAAGAGTTTTGTATGGAAAACTAAGCTGCACTCCTATTCCACCCCTCCAGTAGTACAGAAGGGCCAGATCTAATAAGAACTTTTTTAAAGGTATAAAATTCATTATATTTTTGGACATTTTATTAATTCTAAAGCCACTCCTATCATTTTCCTCCAAATAGGTAGATAATCTCAATTTGTTTGAAATACTGTATAATACGTGAATGCAAAAAGATAGAAAATTAAAAGCCCCTTTCATTAGATAGACAAGAAGTACATGTCATATTCACCTAAAAACTGGTGATCTCAAGCATGTCCAAGAGGACGATCTACCAGAGTGCTACCTGAAACACTGCCTAAAATTGTGTGCGAATTCTACTGTGATCTTGGTTTTCAAAAGATTCACATTAAAATATTAATTGTTCTTCCAGTTACCTTTAAATGAATGCTGGAGATTAGACTGACATACCTGGGGAAGACTTAAATTTGGTTGAGAAAAATCAAGATTTCAACAATTACAGATTACTGTTTGGTCATTAGCCTGGTCTAGGTGAAGAGTATCACTGAGAGGGACTTAGAAAATTCTACCTTGGAGTCCTCTGACTATATGAAAAGCAGGATCCAGAATTAACAGCAAGGCGTCTTCAAGACAAGGCGGGGGGTGGGGAGGGTGGGGGGCAGGATAATAACTTGTAAGAAACTCTGATCTATCACTGAAAAGAACATTTTTTTTCCTTCAAGTCATACTCACAGCTTCCTACCCACCTTCAACTCAATTTCCACATTAGCAGTGGAATCCCAAGTAACATCTAACTTTCAGCATTGGGTTGATCCTTCATTGCAAAACAAAAAACAAAACAAAAAACAAAACAAAACATGCCTCTCTGTGGGGGAAAAAAAAAGTTAGCGTTTGTCAAGAGATTCCCTGACCACTATAACTTACTTTGTTTTATTTTTTAATTTGCCAAACATGCTAGTTCCTTTTCAGTAGTACTTTAGCACTGAGGCTAGAGACTTCTGGAAGTGGTGTTTCCTGTTGTGTGATGTTAACACCATGTCAAATGGTTACTAAGTCTCAAGGAACTAGCAGTTTGTAAAGTATTGCAGCAACAAAAACAGCAATTAAAAAAAAAAAAAAAAGAGGACCTGCACATGCAGCAAAATCTACAGTGGTGATGAGGATTAGTCAGCAGCTGGTAAAGTCATTGGCTCAGTGACTCCTGGTTCACTATGGCAACTAAACATTTAAATAATTGGCTATTCTACTTGTAAACAGGAAATCCCATAAGCCAAAAGGGGGTAATCAAATTATGTCTATGTAGTGTGGTGAGAATTCCAATAGATGGCAGTTTGCAAATATGGCATCATTCAAATACCTCTGGCATTTGATTTGTATTGGCTATATGTCTTTTTTTTTGTACAAAGTAAAAGTACTGTTTGGGGTCTTGGGAGTTACAGAGCTTAGCTAGGATGAGATATCACAGCATAAGCAACAAAACGTCAGGATATAAAGGCTTCATCTCCTCACTCAGTTGCTGCTGAACATACCCACCATATGTACTTTTAAGGGCCTCTCTCACCCTTCTGATCTTCCCCTTCAAGGGCTCACAGGTTCATTGATGCAATTTCCACACAACTTGTGATCTCTTAAGCACCTCCATCTCACCATGCCACAAAGAAGGCACAATTGAATGGACCAAAAAAAAAAAAAAAAAAAAATCACTGACAAATCTATGCAGCATTCAGAAAAGGAACTAAATTGTTTTCTACTCTCTGAAAAAGTCAATACAACCCTTTAGTGTTCATGGATTTCCGCCTTCTTTTTCACTCCAAATGAGGCTGAGAAGTCAGACCAATTTAATAAAGAAAATACACTGGTGAGGGGATACAGATGTGTTTCCGTAATAACTTGTTTCAGCATATGCTGCCTGCTGTGAGTGGCTTATAAGAATTTGGGGTATGGAGAAAGGCTTTAGATCTTTTCATAACCTCCTTAGGATATATAACTGCCCCAAAGTGATGACTCAAGACACACTGCTGGCATTCTATTCTTTCAGTGTTCAGAAAATACCCTCTAACTAGCCAATTTCTTGTAACCACATGCTTGATATACACATATGTGTGTGTGTATGTATATGCATACACACATACATATCAATTCCCCTTTTCAAAATTTCTCCAAAAGTTAAAAAACAAAAACAGAAAAACAAAACCCGGCAGCCAAATACTATGACATCCCAATTAGTAAACACAAAACAGAACGCTTTACAAAAATGAATAAAATATACCATATGCGCTCAGCTTCCACACTGTAGTACCCAAGTGGGGAGGCTGCTGTGACGATGTCTGTAGGCAGTTTCTTTTGGCAGACAGCTCCAGCGGAATTGCCACTCTCAATTATTAAGTTATGTATAAGACATGTGTGACCCATTGGATATTTGTGAAGTGACACTCGTGCTTCTGCTCATGCCCTGCTCCGTCCGTCCCCCAGAAGCTGTCCGCCTTAGAGCCTGAGGGCTATTGCGGACTCCCATACTGCTACCTCGGGGTACCCCTTGTATTGGCCCTGAGGGGTGACCCCACGGCTGGGGTCCACCTTGCATTGGATGGCCCCAAGCTTGTGGTGGGCCACCCATGGGATGACCCCAGTGAGGTCCTGGACCCCCAGTAGGATTGTGAGACCAACCAGAAGCTCCCGGGTAGCTGTGGCTGAATGCCTCAGGGGAGAGATTAGAAAGGACCATGTTACTAAAACCTAGTCTCATACTTTCAGAGTCAAAAGCTTCAATTTCCCTGGCTTGACGTTCCAGCAGGCTTCGTATTCGTTCTGTGCGTTCATTCTGCAAAGCCAACATTTCCTCTTCAATCTGATGGGGGTTAGGAGTAGAGAAGCAAAAAGAGAGCTGATTTATTTTTTTAAATCTATAAAGTAAGGAAGTGATACTTATTCAGCTTTGAAGTGAATCATAAAAAAGTTCACTCTGGCTATTTTATGGATGTATATTTAAAAATCAAACAGATATACTACAGAAATCATATACAATTTATATTTCTAAAATGTGTAAAATCAAGTTCTTAAAATTAAAGGCAATAACCTCTATGGAAATAATAAATCAAGGCAATTATCATCAATGACTACCAAATCATTAGGTAAAACACTGAATTAAAAAAAAAAAGGGTGAAGGGAAACTAGCCTTATCAGACACACAGAAATGTTGTCACTCTAATAAAATAAATGTGCTATTGGTGTAGGGACAGACTATTAGCGAAATCAAACAAAAACTATAAAATTTTCATTAAAAAGTTAGGAGACTCTATATACCTAGAAATTAGTGGTTGGGTAGCCATCATAATCAGTTTTGGAAAACTGGAAGGTATTACAAATAAATGTAGTTGACTACACATATATTTTTTAAAATGTAAAGTAATTCATAATAAGTAAACTTAATAGACTGAAAAAAAAGTTGATGGAGAACTTTATGACTGATCAAAATGACAACTGCCTAAATCGACTGATTAATATTAATATCAGTTAAAAAGGGGACAGCTACACATTATGTATCTCTAAATATAATCATGCCTCTGGATCTGATTAACAGTTCACAGGAAATATAAAGTAAAAGAGAGAAGAATACATTAAATGACACCATGAGGACGCAATCAGCCAAATCCAGAATGTGAGAATTCCTACAGAACAAATGATCCAATTCAAATGGGAAAAAGAAAAAAAAGTGACAGGGAGAGGGTTCTATTATATAGACTAACTGACTTAAAAGACAATTAACCAAAGCAATGTCTGGACCTTATTTGGGCCCCAATCCAAATAACCCAACTTAAAGAAGACATTTCTGAGATAAAAGGAGAAATTTAGGCATGGACTGAGTATGAGGTAATATTTAAATTGTATTATCAATTTCAATAAGTATTATGATGAATTACGATTATATTAAACCTTATCTATATTTAGGAGTGAAATGATGCTATGCTAGAATTTGCTTTAAAATACCCCAGACATTCTTCCCTTCAACCGTTCTGTCCTGCAAAAAGCTTGTGTGTGTGTGTGTGTGTGTGTGTGTGTGTGTGTGTGTGTGTGTGTGTGTGTGTGCGCGCGCGCGCGCGCGTCCACGCGCGCGCACATGTGTGTAGCGGGGGTGGGGGTGGGGTGAAATAGATAAAAAATTAGCAAAATACTGATAACTGCTGAAGCTGGGTGATGAGTACTTGGAATTTCATTGTACTAATTCTTCCTACTTTTGTATATGTTTGAAAATTTCCATGAAAAAAAGTTTTTAAAAGATAGGAAATAAAGAGAATTTGTAAAGGAGCACATTTCAAGATATCTGAGAACTTAAGCCACTACTCATTACTATGTGCAGAAATCTAGCTCAATAAATGTTTACTTTCTACGTATCAATTTTTTTAAGTGCCCTTAAAAAAAAAAACACAGTTTAGCATGGGAAACACATGCAAATAAAAATTACATTAGAATGTGATAAGACATAATAATAGATTTATAAACTATAGCAGAAATACTAAGGGATGGAGTGATTCACTCCACAGGGGACAGAGAGTAGGGCAAAGAAGTCTTCTTAGAGGAGGTAGCAGAGACTGGATTCTGAAGGAAGAATAAAAGTTTACCAGGAAGACAGGGGAGGGAAAAATGTTTTCAGCAGAGAGAACGTGGTAAAATGGTAAAAATAAGGTTTGGAGAATTACAAATCGGCCAGATGGACTCCAGTAAGAAGAGTTTGAAAGTTATTGAAAGTTCCAACTAGTGTTACAGAGGTTTAGAGGGGACCATTCACTTGAAAATTGAAGAACTTAGATTAAACAAGAATGCCTCTTGTGAGGGAAAGACATCAAATTGTTAACTGCAGTGATTTCTGAGCGGGAGAAATAAGGACATTTTAATTTCTATTTATGTTTCTCTATATTTGCCAGGTTTTAAAAATGATTGTGCATTTATAAAATAATTTTCCACTCTTTTAATATCTATATATAAAATACCCAGTTCTTTGGAATTAATCTTATTTATCTCTAAGGATTCAAAGAACTTCAATTTTTTTCTTTTAAGTATTTTATAGGTAAAAAAATTTTGAATCCATTTACTTAAAAGCATTTATTTTAATTTGAAGGATCTAATAAATGATGGGAAAGCACTTAGCATGTAACTGATCTGAATTCCTTGCATATAATCTGAAGGAAACTCAGGATAAAAGTATTAAACACATTAATACTTATTAACCTTTTATCAAGTAAGCATTGCTTCAATTTTGTTTGCTGATTAGTTCTGCCATTCAAGAAACTCAGAACATTATCAATTAAACAAAAATAAAACCTAAAATTTGTGATAGGTTAACATTAATCCCCATTTCTTTTAAAACATGTTATTTATTACTACAGATTAGAAAGGTGGTTTCACTGGGTAGATAAAAGTTACCATAATTAAGACTTTTGAGAGGCTCTCCCAACCTATCTTCTTTGAAATCAAATGTAATATTTTTGTGTGAATGTTTTCAGTTCCACAAAGATCCTGTAAGATGTCCCAGTCGTAAATTCTTATATAAAAACTACCAACCATGTTTGTTGATACTAAGTGAAATACTGAAAGAAAATCAATTGAAATGATAAAACCAAAAAATGAAAACATTTATACTTTTGGAAATACTGCCACTTTTCATGCACATATAAAATTCACAGGGAATCAGGGTATCTCCAATACAAAACAAAAATTAAAAAAAATTCATAGGGAATTTTAACATTTATAGTTATGTTGTCATTTTGCTGAAATTTTAATGTAAATGAAATATGAGAAAAGTCGTAAAAGGACCTTATGTGAGTCAAGTGAAGCTTACTTTTACTTTCTTGGTGCCTCAACCTAAAGGAACAACTCTTGGTTCATTTAGAGATTAAAGCAATCTTCAAAGAGAATTTTTCATCATGGAACAACTAATATTCACTCTGATTCCACCTCTATTTATTTTCAGATGACTGTTTCTTATCTGTACAACCAGTAAGAGCAAAGTGCAGAAAATATAGCTGTTAAGATTTTTCAGATTTCTCTAGAGAGGGTACCTGGCCTCGGCAGCTGCCAACTGACCCCAAACTGCTTTACAGTCATGCACTTCAACTGAAATGTAAATATTAGCCCTAAAAATCAAGTAGCAACTCAGAGCACTATAGATTTATCACCCTACTGTTCCTTTATTATTTGTCATACTAAATAATTTTATGTATCTTCCATTATCAAAGTAATATAAACCACATTACAAACAGTAACACAGAGGGAATTCCCCAGCAGTCCAGTGGTTAGGACTCTGTGCTTCCACTGCAGGGGTTCAATACCTGGTCAGGGAACTAAGATCCTGCATGCTGCATGGTATGTCCCCACCCCCCAACCACAAAAAGTAAAATAGAAAAACAAACCATTCTATCATATTGCTATAGCCACTACTGGCATTACTCCAATTCAAGTGTGATTTGTCTTTTTTATTTTATTCAACCCATCATAAGCATTTTTCTGTATTAATACTGTCTTTGTAGCCATCATTTAAACAGCTGAATAACATTTCATTAAGTGGCTTAGCCATAATTAGTTATATCTCTATTTTAGATGGTTATGTATTTTAAACCATTATAAAGTATGCTATAATTATCATATTTATGCATCTTGTTTTTCCTATATTTGGATTTCTTTTCCTTGGAATACATTCTCAAAATCTTAAATACTTAACATTTCCAAAGCTCAATATATACTTCCAAATAGCTTTGCAAAATGCATTAACAATGCACGGGAGTGCCAATGCACCTTCACCAATATGTATCAGTTTTATGCCCACATTTTACTAGGCTCTGTAGAACATGCAGGCTTAGTTTATATATTGAAATAAGATTGTACCTAAGACACTAATCAGCACAAACGATGAACCACTAGGTGGAGCTAAAAATACAAGCACACAGTCCTACCCCAGTATCCTTGGGGGAAGGGTTCCAGTACCATCCCTCAGATACCAAAATCTGAGGATGCTCAAGTCCCTTATATAAAATAGTGTAATATTTGCATATAAGCTACATACATACCCCCATACTTTAAATCATCTCTAGATTACTTATAATACCCTATACAATGCGAATGCTACATAAATAGTTGCTGAGGCTTGTGGCAAACTGCAGCTTTGCTTTTTGGAGCTTTCTGGAATTTTCTTTCCCCCAAATACTTTCAGTTGGAGGTTAGTTGAATCCATGGATGCAGAACCCACAGGTATTGGGGGGAGGGGGGGTGCTGACTGTAAATAATACCAACAACCCCCTATAGGGAGTTTTCACTTTAGTGATAATTTTTTGAAGCATTAGAGACAACACTTTATTTAATATTTATTTATTTGTTTATTTTGGCTGTGCCAGGTCTCAGCCGCAGCATGCGGACTTCTTAGTTGCATGCATGAGGGATCTAGTTCCCCAAGCAGGGATTGAACCCGGGCCCCCCACAACGGGAACTCAAAGTCTTAACCCACTGGGCTACCAGGGAAGTCCCAAGAGACAGTACTTTAGACTGAATTTTAATAAGCAAGCTGGAATCAGATTTATGAAATCTGTACATTGGACAAACTAGATTTTTCTCAAAATTCACGTTTCTATCTTTCCCATCTTGAATGAGAAACATAAGTGAGATAATTTTTAGAGGCAAGTACCTCCTGAAGAAGCCAGTAATAAGAGCTGTGCCAAAAAGAGTAACATCTTATTTAGGTGGGTTTTTTAAGAATATATTTAATTTAATAAGGCATTCTATTTTTATCACAAAAACTTCAGGAAACAGAGGCAAGTCTATGGAGCATGGCCCTGAAACCATGACAACTTTTAATAAGTTAGGCAAGTACTAACATACAACGGATCAATGGACCTAAGACTATCACCTGTTGGGAACTTAGGGCTCAGGAATTCTGGAACATAGCTCTGAAACCTGGATATAATTATATTCTACTACTTCTCATGACAAAACTTTCCTCTTTAGCTTTCAAAATCTAAAAACTTCTGCCCATCAGCTTTTCCCCAAAACACACAAACCTATCATACCTTAAAGGATGGAAATGAATTTGAGGATTTTAGTTCTATTCTCTAACATATCTGACAAAGAATAAGTTAAAAAAAAAAGAGAGAGAGAGAAAAGATACATCTAGAAGCAACATTTTCAGCTTATGTAGAACTGGTTTTACCTTCTGTCCCCTAGTACTCTTCCACCAATCTGTATAGTTCCAGGCCCAGGATATAAGAGTAAAGTATGCATTCCAGATCCTTTGCCCCTGACTCTCTCAGGCAATTACTAAAGTTCTTTTTCTTCACTATCCAAGTTTTTCTCCAACCTCTTTAGGTAGAGCTAGGTACACAAAAAAAGTGAGGAACATGGAGCCAGCGCTACTCTCTCACAATTCAACTGTCTTCACATAACATCATATCCTTCCTCTAACAATTACTACTTAATTATCTTCCCCTGATCTTTAGAATTCTTTAATTACAAGGTTCATTACTGAATCAATAATTTTAAAGAAAAACATTACCAAAACTAGAATTAAGGAAAATATGGTATGGTGAAAACAATCTAATGCCACCTCTGTCAATATGAAAATGTACTTATAAAATGTTTCTGATGAAAGCAAATACTAGCACAATTAACTTCCTTCTATTATGTATACCTTTTGTTCTAAGAGTGCCCTGCGGAGGGAGACCCTCTGTTCAAGTTCCCGAAGCTCTCGATCATGCTGTGCCTCAGCTTGCATCTTGATTTTGCTCTGATACGCATTTAACAGCTCCAGTTCCTGCTGCAGCTGCATCTTCAAAACCTGGCACTCTGCTTCCTGTGCTTCATCCAAACGCAGCTGAAAGAGAAAAAAACCAGATATATCCTACTGTGAGCTATTCATTAATGACCTATGGAAAAGAGGTGTGAGAAAAGACAGACTACTCTTTTGTGGGATACACAATTGTTCTCTCTTGTATCTAGGAGTAAACATCTCTGAAAAAGGAAGGCACAGTAACCAATGATGGTAATATGAAAATAAAAGCCATCATAAGCTATTTGGAGGATGCCTGGATAATCGCATTTTTCTTAAGAAAAACCTAGAATCTGATTAGGTGATATAAGACTCTGAATCTCTTCTCTGCAATGGAAATAACTACTTAACAGGGACTACCAAACTACAGCCTCCTGACCAAATCTGGATAGCTGCCTGTTTTAATTAATTAATTAATTCTATAGTCCACTAGTTAAGAATGGTTTTTATATTTTAAATGGCTATATAAGTACCCAAATAATTATCCTTAATTTTGTATCCTGGCCCAAAACCCTAAAATATTTACTATCTGGCCTTTTAAGAAAAAGTTTGCAAAATTTATACAGAAAATATTTTATATTTGCCTTCACTATAATGTGACCATTTGGATTCCCAATACTACTTTTTGCCCACTGCTTAACAAAGCTGCTGCTCTAATCTTGCTGTACTGTTGGGATATGTGCTAAAACACTTGAGAGGGACTGGCAGAGAGCCTATTTAAAACCTCATGACTAAATGTATCAATGAGAATTCTATATAAATCATGCCTACTTCCAAGCAATGCAGAGAACAGGAAAAATACAGACAATCACCATTCCCCAAGCTGTAGGAGAGCTATCAATTCCAAACAGTATTTTAATTGCTGGGATTTCATGCAGGTGGTGGAAGGAAAGGGGCACTCAATTTGTTTTGCCTAAATAAAACAAACTCACAGCTTGTGTGGACAGCATTTCATTAATGCTGTGGTCATACTGCTCAGCCAAGATGGCTAACTTCCGGGTCTGCTCCTCCTTGAGCCGTTTCAGAACAGCTTTGTGCTCACTCTTTGGTGTAGTCTCCAGCAGGTGATTTCTTAATGCTTTGTACTGTCTGGTTTGGATTTTGCAGGTGTCCTGAAACTGCTTTTTTATTTGGAGTTCTTTAGACTGGGAATGAAAAAAAAAAAAAAAAAAAGATGTAATTTTTAACATATGGCATTTGGTATACCCTATACTTACATGAAAATAAAGGCTACTAGAAGAAAGGGAGAGGAAAAACAAAAAGGTCAGATCATAAGTTTGCACGTGTAGTACTTTTCCACTTGGCCTATTAGGTCAAACCATTAGAGTCTATGTATTTTTGTAACAAAAGCTCTAATTTAAAACATTAGAATATCAAAGACTATATTTTTCATAGGACTTCAAGTAATACTCATTATTTTACTAGTAAATTTAGTTACAAGTAATTTTTTTTACGATTTTTTTTGACATGGACCATTTTTAAAGTCTTTATTGAATTTGTTACAACATAGCTTCTGTTCTGTGTTTTGGTTTTTTGGCCCGAGGCATGTGGGATGTTAGCTCCTTGACCAGGGATCGAACCCATACTCCCTGCATTAGAAGGCAAAGTCTTAACCCGTGGACTGCCAGGGAAGTCCCACAAGTAAATATTAAAATTAACTTTGATTACTGTGTATATTGATGACAGAAAATTACATTTCTTCTCATGTATTACGTGTAGTAGATATAAAAGTTGTTTATTGGCCAGACAATATTTTATCCAATCTCTGAGGCAGAAAATAGTAATAATTATTGTTCCTTATCTGAGACAATTGGTCCAATTTATTTTATTTTATTTTTATTATTTATTTATTCACTTATTTGGTTGCGCTGGGTTCCAGTTGCAGCAGGCAGCCTCCTTAGTTGTGGCATGCAAACTCTTAGTTGTAGCATGCAAACTCTTAGTTGCAGCATGCATGTGGGATCTAGTTTCCTGACCAGGGATCGAACTCGGGCTCCCTGCATAGGGAGCACGGAGTCCTAACCACTGCGCCACCAGGGAAGTCCCTGGTCCAATTTCTTTTAATGAAAATCTCAACTCCAACTACATAGTCTGACAGACCCCACAAAAGCAGGATATCAGTAACTGACTAATATTGTTATTATAATTGTCTTTTCCTTAAGGGAACATACTTAGTAAAGGTTTACTCTTTAACACCACAAGCAAAAACCTAACAAGTCAGCCAAGTTAACAAATCTTTCAAAGGTCAAACAAGTTACGGAGCAAAGGAGAGGGCAACCCTCCCTGAGGTGGTGATGACAAACATCAACTACATAAACATTTTGGAGATAAAACAATGAGTTCAGAGACAAACTGGGTTTGGCTTTAGTTTTTTGTTAATTACAGGTTAGTTATTTCTATGAACTCAAGCCTGAACAAAATTTGAAAAAATGCGATACTGGGTTGGCCAAGAAGTTCATCTGGGTTTTTCCAAACATCTGATGAAACACGAAACACCCGAACGAACTTTTTGGCCAATCCAATATTTCTATAAGGTATATTGTTCAAGCCTACAAGTGAGAATTTACTTATGTACTATACTAAGGCAGGAGCTGTAGCTGAAATTATTTTACCTTAATATAAACACTGCCAGATATTGATTGGTTGATTCAGTGTACAACAAATGTACATACAACCAAAGCAACACACTTGTCAAGGAAATAGTTCATTCTCTCCACCACTTCTGCCAATAAATACTACAATATCAAATATACCCTGTCCATATTTTACACCAACCAAGGCACTAAGTTATAGTCACCTTGTGAAGGGTCAAAAAATGTCTAGCTAGAAAAAGAGAAACTCATAGTTTAGCCATGTTTAATGGCACCACAATTTTTTTCTTCTTTTTTTGATGTGGATCATTTTAAAAGTCTTTACTGAACTTGTTACAATCTTGCTTCTGATTTATATTTTGGTTTTTTGGCTGTGAGGTGTGTGGGATCTTAGCTCCCCCACCAGGGATCAAACCCACAGCCCCTGCATTGGAAGGTGAAGTCTTGACCACTGGACCGCCAAGGAAGTCCCAGCGGCACTACTCTTAAATACTGTCCTTGGTTAACAAAATTCTTCCACGTTAGCCAGGAACGGCACAATGACATTTAGACATTCTCTTCTAACTCTGTATAACAGCCTCTATTCTTTTAACAGTCTTTATTTTTAAAATACTGTGCCAAGAAAACTATAATCATTCTACATAACTAATTAGAAAAAAAACTCCTTGAAAAATGTTTCTTCTATAAGAAGAGTAATACCTATACCAAAAATAAACTATATCCTTCAATGTTTGACTCACGTGAAAGCAAGATGAATGTAAGTTACAGTTGTTTCTACTAATTTATCACTGAGAAAACATGATCTGGATGGCAAATGAAGAAACAGCAGAGCACGTGTATATCCAACCCATTCCAAAGACATAGTACTACAATCCCCCACCCCCAAATCCTAGTCAAATTATGTTAAGTGCTAAAACTGAGGTCCCCCTACCTCCCTTTAAAGTTCTGGAGAAAGTTGGAAGAGGTGACTATTACTTAGGTAAATGAAAATGGGATAACTTGCTGTTAAAATCAAGTCAGTTTTGTTCAAATTGAGTAAGTAGACAGAAATACATAACTAGAGGAACATGGTGATTTTCTTTCCTAATAAAGTAACAGAACAATCTATTTTATGGAAAATCTTGAGCTCAATTTGTCATCTGAAGGAGACATTCTATTCAAAGTCTGACTATAACTGTGAAACATTTTTTGCCTGACTTTTTGTATAGTATCTGTGAAGATCACACTAGTATTTACAAACTTTCAAACTGAAAAGGCAATTAACAAGAAACAGAATGGAATGGTTAAACATCAAACAACTCTATGCCAAGCCCTACAGAAATGCAATCATATCAAATTTATGGTATGACTATAGAAAACTAACAAGCTTTCAGTTTGGTTTACTTCTGGGTGCTGCTGACTTTAAAACCATTTTTAATTTCACAGACATGTTATTTAACTAATCTTTTGGTGGGAAATTGTCTATTCTATAGCTGAAAGAGTATACACCTCTCCACTACAAAAACAAAATAAATCTGAAAAATCATTATGAATTCCAATTTTCTAAGCAATGAATGACTAATGAAGACTATATGAGTAGTCAACATAAGCTACTCTGTAAATGATGTTAATTAGCTGTTCTGAAAACAAAGTGAAATTTTATTCAGGTTCACAAGGAAAGGGTAAAAACATCTTAACTTTGCTTCTGCACTTTGTTCAGGACAGCTTGTTTGAATGGAGGTGTGTGGGAATCAAGAGATACCACTGCATGTGGTATAGCTTCTAGATTTTGACACAGATTACCCTTGTGAATGAATTTCACTTCGTTCCAGGACAGTTATTCAGATAAGACCAAGAACCACTTTATAGCTTAATTATTACATAGTTTTTAAAGGGGGGTAGGGTTTTAAAAGAAAATGTACTGTGGGACCTGGGCCTTACTGGATGTAAATAAAGCTTAAAATGTGAAGACACGTACAGATTAACTGAGGTACTACCATGGATGAGAGCCTATATTATGAGTGGTTCTTGTTTTTATTAAGATTCATATGATAACCCTCTTTCAAATATTTATTACAAGTTATAAAATTGAAAAATTTATTGGAATTGTTAAACTATGGTTAAATTTGGTGGTGGAGGCTGGACAAGGTGGCCAGAGGGACAAGGAAGGAGATGGAAACCTTTACCTTTATAATACTTTGGTGTCTTTTGAATTTCATACCATGTGAATGAACTCCTCTATACAAAGCAAATATAAGATTTAAACTCCTTTGGTATTACATATTATCACCAATACTTGTCTTTCCTTATTTGTTTGGGGGAGGGCAGATAACAATTTGCTCCACTCTGACATGCTAATTAAAAAATATATACCCCAACTATCCATGCCATGGTCTCATCTACACTACCAAACGCATAAAGAAAATAAGCAGAATGGGAGTAACACTGTAATGATTCCACTATTCCTCTTAAGATGAGCTCAGACAATAAAGGGAGAGGGGGTAAAAAGGCATTTTTTCACTCACTGGCTTCTGTACTGATTAGGAACTTACTGTCTTTTTTGGATACAAATCACATTTAGAACAAATAAGATTCTAAAACTGTATTAACTGGAACAATAAAGAGAAGCCGAAAGATTAGCATGTTGACATGGAGACTGTAATGTCAGCATTGGACATTTGGGTACATTCTTATTTATGGCATTTTCCATAGTTAAAATTTTTTTGGTACTCTACTGAGAAATACACGAGCAAAAGTCTGTAGCTACAGACACTCCATGTTAAAACTAACCGAACATGCTTAAAGTGAAAAGAAAAAAAGCTTATTCAATTTCTTTAGGAGAGACTTCTGTTTGAGACTTTTACTGCTTATATGGATGCCTTTTATCTCTTTTCCCCTTGATCAACAAGCTTAGGCCAGAGGTACCTTCAGACTCTTAGGCTGTTGTCGAACCTCCATAACATGCTTTCGCCTTAGTTCTCGTTCTCTTCGTTTATTATATTCCAGCTGATTAGTGAGCTCAGTTTGATGCTGCAATCTGATCAACTCACAGCGCATCTTCTGAATTGTGTTGAGGTGGCGGAACTCCAGTTCTTGCATGGATTCATGCTGTCGCAGCAGCATGGCATGCTCTAAGTCCTTCTGGGTCTGCCTTTTATTTAACTCCTAATCCATAACACAAAAGACAAAGGTATAATTTATTGCTGTACAATGCCAGGAAAAAAAATCCTAAGAAATAGATTAACCAGGAAATAGATGTAACCCTCAGATTCAATGACTGCATGGTAAATATTAGATTTTATGACCCTTACTGTAGTAAATGGGCAATGAGTAGCACAAATTTCCTTATTTTATTAATTTCCTATTCATTAATACTATTTTTATGCAATAAGCTTAAGACATATCAAATCTATCTCAGTAGGCTTAATATGAGACATTTCTTTCCTTCCTTTATTGTTTCCCAATTGTATATTTAAAAAGCACTCCTAAGCCATTCTTTGAATTTTCTTTAGAGTATTCTATTCAGTTCTATTACGTGCAGTGGCCCCACCATAGCGTAGTGGATAAGAACAAGGACCTGGCTCTGCTACCTACGAGCACTAAGTCCTTGGGTTAATTATTTAAACTCTCTGTGCTTCAGTTTCACCACTTTTCAAATGGAGATAATAATATAGCTATTTCACAGATTTAATGTGGGGATGAAATGAGTTCATAAATGGGAAGCTCACAGAACAATACCTAGTACATGCTGCTCAATAAACGTTCTAATTATTTTCAGAGTAAAAAGGACAAGTGTAAAACACACACACACACACACACACACACACACACACACACACACACACACACACACACGTGTCAAACCTGCCCCCTTTGCCCTCCTGCAAACCCTTTCTCCAGAGGCCAACAGTTTGGTACAAATACTTTCCAACCTTCCCCATGCTTATTGTGAAACATCTATTATACAAAAACATACAGTTTTAAAAACTGAATGACAGTATACATTACAGGCATGTAATGTGCTTTCTTCACCTAACAATATAATGGACACATATCCAGATCAGATAAGTATATACAGGTCTTCGTTTTTTTTTTTTTAAGTTTCATAGTAAGCTTCTGCTTTGCAATACCATAATTTTCCATTTTTTGTTTTATAAACAACTTTTCATTAAATGTTTATGTGTGATGCATCATATAATCATGTTATTATTTTCTTAGGATAGAGTTCTAGATGTGGATTTGATAGGTAAAAGCATATATGCTCCAAAAGGGCTGTATCAATTTATACTCTTATCAACAGTGCACATTTCCCAATGCCACTACTAGGATTCAATGTTTCAAACTGTTATTTAATTGTGCAACTGTTTTAATTTAAATTTAATTATTAGTGAATTTGAACAATTATGCTATACTTGAAGTTTACTTTAAGCCATTCTTGGAAATAAATTAATCTGTGCTCACAGGTATCCCTGATACTATTTGTTTTCACTGGCATAGGAGTTTCTACATTTGCCCAATTAATAACTACAGGATCATAAAAAATGTGTTAAATGGTTAACACATACTTTATGGCACCCATTTCAGATCAAAAGGCATAAATCATCCAATTAATTTTATCATATTTAAAAATTAACACCTCTCTCATTCATAGATTTAATATTTATTTAATAAATATTTATTGAATACCTACTATGGGCCAGACACTAGGCAGATATAAAGACTGGAACAAAACCAGTGACTTCACAAAATTTCCATTCTAGGCAGGAAGAGAAACTTCCCCCCAAAAAGTGTGTGTATGTGTAAGACAGAAGTGCAAAGAAGAACATTTAAAGAAGAAGAAGGATTTGGACATCAGGGAAGGCATTTCTGAGGAGGCAGTATCTGAAGAGAGACACAAAGGGAAGAAGCAAGGCATGTAGATAATTTCAGGAAGAAGAATTAAAGCTGAGGGAGGTCCAAGTGCAAAGGCCCTGAGGCAAGCAAGTGACTAACATATTCTCAGGAAAGATTCTGGTTTCAAACGTACCTCCCTGACAAGGTCCTGCTCTAAGTTATGGCGCCCAAGTAACATTCTTCTCTTGAAGCGACGGCATTCCAGCTCTAGGTATTGTCTCTGACGCCGTAGAAGATTAGCCTCTTCTTCTGCTTGGAAATGCTGTATATTCTCCTTCTGCTTTGAAAGCCACTCCTGTTTTTCTTTTTTTGGGGTGCTCTGATTTTCATTCAGCTCCTGGCAACATAAAAAACAACTCAGTTCAAAATACATAAAAATCAACTGCATGAATATATCATCTGGTATTTGGTACATTTAAATAAAAGTACTTAATTTTGTGTCCTTTCTAATGCTCAAGGCAGGGAAATGATCTTAAGGAGGCAGGTAATACTTTCCTTTTCTTGAGTTACCTGCGAAGTAGGACAGGAAAAGAACAATGTATGCTAGAAAACATGCATACCTTTTAGCTTTACACAGCTACATTTATGATGGTTCCTAGCTCTAAAAGCGTACAATATTGGTAAATGAAGTAAAACACAAGAAGAGACAAAAGGCAGTGCTTTCAGGTAAAAATCATTTATATGAATTAAGAAGCAGGGCAAAATACATCTAACGTGTCACTTCTTGGCTTCTGACACTCTAAATATTGAGTTTTGGGCAAAATTATGGATAGAGTCAATATAAAAGAATTAGAAATTAAATGGAAAATTAACAAAACCATGGGAGAATAGAGACCCTCTTTATGAATGGTATTTAATATTCAGCATTAGTAACCACTAAACAAATCAACACCAGTGCTTTTCTATAGCATTTAAAATATTACCTTAGGGCTTCCTAGATGGCACAGTGTTTAAGAATCCGCCTGCCAATGTAAGGGACACAGGTTCGATCCCTGCTCCAGGAAGATCCTACATGCTGCAGAGCAACTAAGCCTGTGTGCCACAACTACTGCGCCTGCGCTTTAGGGCCCGTGAGCCACAACTATTGAGCCCATGTGCCACAACTACTGAAGCCCACGCGCCTAGAGCCCATGCTCCACAACTAGAGAAGCCACAACAATGAGGAGCCCATGCACCACAACAAAGAGTAGCCTCCGCTCACAGCAACTAGAGAAAGCTCACGTGTAGCAACAAAGACCCAACACAGCCAATAAATAAATAAATAAATAAATAAAAGAACGAAATAATGCCTTTTGCAGCAACATGGATGGACCTAGAGATTATCATACTAAGAAAAGTACATCAAAAAGATTAAGACAAATACCATATGATATCACTTATATGTGGAATCTAAAATACAACACAAATGAACATAAACAGACTCACAGATACAGAGAACAGACATGTGGTTGTTGGTGGCAGGGGGGAGGGAAGGACTAGGAGTTTGGGATCAGCAGATGCAAACTATTACATATAGGATGGACAAACAATAAGGTCCTACTGCATAGCCCAGGGAACTATATTCAATATCCCGTGAAAAACCATAACGGAAAAGAATATGAGGAAGAGTATATATATGTAGAACTAAATCACTTTGCTGTACAGAAGAAATTTAACACAACATTGTAAATCAACTATACTTCAATAAAATTAAAAAATATATATATATAGTCTTACAAACTACCCATATATTAAAATGCATTTATATTGGGCAAGATGAGAACACTGACAAGGTAATCAATGAGGCAAACTCTAGGATGATAATTAATACTAATATATCTTCAACCTAAAAAGTAACAACATTGTACAGGATATAAATCAGCCATCTTTCCTAGACATAAGATAATTTTTCAAAGACTACTAACCTTAGGGTCCTTTCCCTGTTTTTTAAGAAAAAGATCAATTCTTTATAACTTTAGTTCATAAGATATTCAAACACATAAAAAAAATTTAGTAGTTCTAAACTTAAGGGTATATGTGTACACACACTATGGGAAGAGACAGGGCACATAAATAATCACCTGGGTATATTTTTCAAAATCTTTTGCCAGGGAACTTCCCCACCAAGACTCTAGTATATCCCTTCCTCTATACTAAAAATCATTATTTTAAATGAACACACACACATAAATACACACAAATTTGGCTTCTAAAAGAAAATGAATTTATTAGTTGGACTACATGTTATATGCTTAAAGGATTATTTAAAGCAATGCACTCATAAAACTAAAATCTCATTTCACTGGGAAACGATCTGTAAAACTGCATTTTCTTGGATATTTATTTACAGTTGGGAACCCTATTTACAATCTTTTCAAACTCAATGTGCCAGTATAGAGTTTGGCTTTTGTATTACAGTCATGGGAATATATTATAGGTTACACCCTTTAGAGTTAGAAAAATCTTTTCAATGAAGCTCAGTTGGCAGGGTATATATATAGCAAGTTTTTGTGCCAACAATATGTCCATAACAAGATTTACATAAGTGATTATTAATTCCTACACAAACAAAAGCATTACTAGCAAAGATATTACCATTATTTTATCAAGATCAATTAACTTATCAGTGTCCTAATAATTAATTACATGGACTAAAAGACTAATTGAGACATATTTTTCTGTCCTGACTACTATTCTGAATGGTTATTCCCTCTCAGAAACTGCCTTGGAACATTCAAGGAGTTCTTCAAAATCAGACTACATCTGCTTTTATTTATTTATAAAATATTTTATTTACTTGTTTGGCTGCATCGGGTCTTAGTTGCGGCATGCGGGATCTTTGCTGTGGTGTGAGGGACCTTTAGTTGCGGCATGTGGGACTTTTTTTTTCCCTAGTTGTGGCATTCAAACTCTTAGCTGTGGCATGTGGGATCTAGTTCCCTGACCAGTGATCAGACCCGGACCCCCTGCATTGGGAGCATGGAGTCATAGCCACTGGACCACCAGTGAAGTCCCTACATCTGCTTTTAAAAGAAGTTCAAAAATGCAGCACATGGAGGGCAAATAAATATGAAATCATGAAGTCATAAATAAATAATCAGCATGTTTTGCTATTAAAGAAAATGTGATGAGCAAATACACCTCTCATCCTTACTCATGAACAAATTATTGTAATCTTCTGAACCAAAAGCAAGAAGGTATGGTCTACTTCTCAAAAAAAGAAATGTATGGTTTCCTTTCACAGCTCAAGTGTTTTATTTGTAGTGAGTCAGTTATTTAGTAAGTGCCTAGGAAAGCTATTATAACAAAATAAGTTATATTTTTAGATGATTCTTTTCAGATCCTACTCAATTGAGGATCTCTGTTGAAGAGTAACTGATTAAAATCAATGTCTTCATTCAAATTGGTATACATTTAGTGGACACAAACAACAAAAGCAAAATTTATCCTAATGGTTTGGAGTCAATTAACATCAATAGATAAAAATAAATAAATAGATAACTGGCTTGAAAATTTTCATAAAATAGATTACCTCCTTAAGCTGTTCTTTTCGTAGTTTATATTCCCTTTTCTGGGACTCCAAAAAGCTGTTTAGTTCTTTCTTCTGTTGGGCCTGAATATGTTGCTGAAATTTTTTCTCTTCATTGGCCATCACTTTAGCCTATGGGAAATTCAAAAAATGGATCAAATTAGTTAAGTAGATTCAAAGCAAGAGTTTAATATATATCACTTAGGATATTTTTCCCCCTAAGGACATAAAATCAGTATAAGCATTACCAAAATAAGAATATCCAGTAAATTAACAAGTATTACTTAGCATCTTATTATTTGAATTTCAGAGAACCAGTAAAATGGAACTCATCTTTAATATGCTGATCTTTTACAGAGTCAAAATGTTTTCATCTTTTAAAAATTTTAACAAGAATATGCCCTCCAAACAAAACAAATATATATTTATCCACAAATATAATTAAATCATGACCTTTTATTTAGATTCATATATTAAATAATGTAATATACTCCTCTTCAAATTAAACCCTGACCTTTAACTTATACATTAATATGAAAATGTTAAATATTAGATTATGTATCATACTGTTTTATTTCTGATTATATATGCAATGCATATTCATTATATATCACTTAGGAAATACAGAAAAATACAAAGAAGAAAAATCTTGTATGATTTTAGCACCCAAAGATAACCAATATAAACATTTCGGTGTACACTCTTCCTACTTTCTTCTATGCATACATACATTTAAAATAAATCTGTAATCATATTTCACATCCTGTTTCATGATTTGTTTTTCTAAATATTGCTGGTATCTACCTCTTACCAAGTTATTAAAAATACTATCCAATGTTCAAAGGATTCTAAATATCTATACATTCTTTCATCAAATTATTTCAAAATCAAATAATTACTGAGGTTTGTATTTCTGATTAAGTAAAAATGTAAAAAAAAAAAAATCAAATAATTATTTACTCCATAAATTATTTTGCCAAATTCTCTACTCTTATGAGAGAGTAGTTCTTCTATTTTTGGGGGGGAAGGGTGAACAGGGTAACTATAATAAATAATGCCTCAATGTGGACTAGCCAGACATATTTCTAGGTAATGTGTGAGAGTTACTGAGAAGCTTACATTTTACTTGACAAATGTGACTATCAAAATAAAATTTAAGTGATGGGACATCAAAAACATTAGAAGAAAAGGTTTCATATAACAAGAATCCTAAAAAAAATACTTAAATCATATAGTAAAATGACACATTTGTAAATAAACAAATGGACTAAATCTTAATCTGAATTTCTTTTATTATCTCTAACATTCTCTGTTATATTACAGTAATCGTCAATTATTCTCTGATATTAAAATGCTGCTATGAAGTTAAGGAAGGTTTCCAAAAACCACACAGAGAAGAGAATCATGAATGATTTTTTGAGACCTAAATCACCTATTGATAGGTGACTAACAAATTCCTCAGATAATCAAGGTACCCAGGGCCTAGAATGGTTGCATGACTTATCCACCATGATACTATAAAACTATCAGTGTCAGGAAACAATCCCGCGTCTGTTGGTTCCCAGACTCAGTACTTGATATCATACATGTTATACAAATGTTTCTCCCCTTCCCCAATTGAGTTGCTTGGTTCTGGAGAACAGATATCCTAACACCAAAATGCCATCTTGGTTAATTCTGAGATGGTTACAATTTAGAGTAAATAAATTAATAATGCTGAATCAGCCACCTCTTTTTCCATAGCAGCCTGATGTTTCTTGATAAGTTTCTCCATTTCTGCAGCAAAATTGTTACGCTGTGTTTCTAGATCTTTGTCTAATCTGAGGCGATGTTCATCCATCTCAGCCTTTAACTTATTTTCCAGAGTCATTAGCTGCTTTTGATGCTGCCGCCTCATTCTCTTATAGCCAGACATTTGTTCTCTAAGCTCAGAGTCTTGCTCATGTTCTTGCATTTGCCTTGTAACCTAGACACACAAATAATGGAGAGAAAAGAATAAAATTAAGCAAAACATTTTTATTTCAGAAGCATTTTAGACCACTCTACTATTTAACCAAGTAGACAATTACTGTAAGAGATTCCAGTGAGCAGTTTCCAATTAAATTTCCAGGCGATCTTTTAAAGAAACAGACAAGCTGGTTCTAAAATTTATATTGGAATGTGAAGGACCTAGAATAGCCAAAACAATCTTGAGGAAAAAAAGCTGAAAGACACACATTTCAGCAGTCAAAACTGTGTGGAACTGGTGGAAGGACAGGCTGAATACATCAAAGGAACAGAATAAAATCTAGAAATAGACCCAATTGATTTTCTACCAAAAAGTCAAGTTAATTTAAAGAGGAAAAAATGTGTTATCATCAAATTGTTCTTAAACAACTAGTTCTCTGTATATAAAAACAAAAACAAAACCCTTGACTTCTACATCATTCGATATACAAAAATTAATTTGAGAAGAATCATTTGATATAAACACAAAATCCAGAATCATAAAGTAGAAGAAAACATGGAATATCTTCGTAACTGTAGGGCAGGCAAATATTTCTTGGGCAGGACACAAAAAGCACTGACTATAAAGACTAAAATGTATAAACTGAATTTTTTAATTGAGGTAAAATTCACATAATATAAAATTAATCATTTTAAAGTGAACAACTCAGCAGCATTTAGTATATTCACGATGTTAGACAACCACCACTTCTATCTAGTTACAAAACATTTTTTCTCAGAAGAAAAACCGTGTACCTGTTATGCAGCTGCTCCCCATTCTTCCCTTCTGGTAACCACCAATCTGTTTTCTGTCTCTATGGATTTATCTAGAGTCATATAATATGTGACCTTTTGTGTCTGGCTTCTTTAATTTAGCATTCAAGCTTCATCCATGTTGTATAGTATGTATTAGTATTTCATTCCTTTTTATAGCTAAATAATATTCCATTGGTTGCATATACCATAATTAGTTTATCCTTTCATCCACTGGTGAGCATCTGTGCTATTTCCACCTTTTGGATATTGTGAATAGTGCTGCTGTGAACATGTGTGTATGTGTACTTGTTTGAGTACCTGCCTTCAATTCTACTGGGTATATACCTAGTCGCAGAACTGCCCGGGTCATGTGGTAATTCTATGCTTAACTTTTTGAGGCATCATCAACTGTTTTCCACAGCAGCTAAACCATTTTACATTCCTACCAGCAATATACAGGAGTTCCAATTTCTCTGCACTCTCTCCAACACGTTATTTTCTTTTTTTTTAACAGCCATCCTAGTGGATGTGAGGTGGTACCTCACTGTGGTTTTGATTTGCATTCCCCAAATGACTAATGCTGTTGAGCACTTTTCATGTGCTTGTTAGCCATTTGTATATATTCTTTGCAGAAATGTTATTTAAGTCCTTCACCTATGTTTTAATTTGGTTGTTTAAATTGTAATTTAAAACTAAAGTTTAATCTGATGAAAAAAACTAAAAAATTTTAACCTCATTAAAACAACAGTAAGAAAAAGATTAGGTAAATTATAGATAAAGAAAAAACATTTGCGAGGTATATATGAGATATAATACTTGTAACCAGACTATACAAAGAACTACAAATCAATATTTAAAACGTGAACATCTGAATAAGAACCCAGGCAAAAGACCTGAAGAGACACTTCACTAAAGAAGATATATGAACAGACAATAAGCACATGAAAAGGTGCTTATTATGGTGACATCTTTAGTCACAGGGAAATGCAAACAAACAAACAAAAAATCCACTATGAGATTCCATTTCACACCCACTAGAAAGGCTAAAAAGACTGACAACACCAAATATTGGAGAGGACATGGACCAACTGGAACTCTCATACATTGCTGACAGGTATGTGAAATGGTCTAACCATTTTGGAAAACTTGACAGTTTTTTTAGGAAATTAGACATATATGTACCCTATGACTCAGCAATTCTACTCTTAGGTAGTTAGCAAAAAGAAATTAAAACATAATGTTCACATAAAGGCTTGTACAAGAATGTTTATAGCAATCTTACGTGTAATAGCCCCAACAGGAATCAAACCAAGTGTTCACCAACAGGAGAATGGATTTAAAAATTATAGTATATTCATACATGAAAATATATTTGCAGTAATAAAAAAGAATGAACTTTGATGAACACAATATAGATGAATATCAACAACATTAAGCTGAGCAAAATTGGCCAGACACAAAAAGAGTACATTCTGTGTGATTCCATCTATATGAAATCCAAAAACAGAACTAACAATAGTGAAGTAACAGAAAGTGGTGGTCATGAGAGTGGAGAATTGACTAAAGAAGGGTATGAGGGAACCTTCTGGGATGACAATAAATTGTAATCTTTTTTTTTTTTTTTTAGTTGATGGTTAACATAATGTGTAACCACTAAATATACTTCAAATTGAATACGTAAGACCTATGCATTTTATTGTATGAAAAAAATCCAAGGCAGAAGTGAGACTGAGTTATGGTACATGGTAATTATATTGAATAATATAGCTACGCATATCTCTGCACACAAGTCTACCTTCTCTCTGAATGTTTTATTTGAAATAAATGGACTTACTAGGTTTAAGGATATGGATCTTAAGTTTTCTAAATCCATAATTTAAGTGTCTCCTTAGGGAATTCCCTGGTGGTCCAGTGGTTAGGACTCCACACGCATACTGCTGAGGGTGCAGGTTCAATTACTGGTTGGGGAAGTAACATCCCGTAAGCTGCACAGTGCAGCCAAATTAATTAATTAATTAATAAAAAGTGTCCTTAGTTAATTTGAGGGAGCCAAAATTTGACAGAAAAGGCTTGCCTGAGAAACATTCAGTATGTGCCCAGTCACAAAGATGTTTTCCCATAAGCTGGCCCCGTCCAGGTATTTATTAAAATAGTCATGAAAAAATGAAGCAATCTTCACTACTTGCTCTGTTCCAAGAATTATTTACATGTCGTAGAACAGTAGGAATGACTTGACTTATGGTAGGGGATGGTGTTCTTGACCTCAGGTGTCATTCAGATTCATGGGCCACAGCATGGGATTTACAAGATCTACTATGTAGTTGATAATTCAGAAAACTCCCATATATTGTTTTTCTTTCTGTCATGTTTTCTAATAACCTATTTTCCCTTTGATATTTTAATGTAATTTCTTTCTATTCCTAGTACCCTTTATTATGTTTTCATCTTACATATCTGTCTGATTAGGGTTATAAGTACCCCAGAATAACAACATTCTTGTAATGAATAAATAATCCATTTTTATTATTTGGGAAATCAGAAGAACCATGAGGGTGAGTCAAAAATTAATTGCACTCTGGTTATATTAAAACTTCTGTTGGCCACACTGTCTTATCAGCACTTCCCATTCAAGGCTACCGTCTCCCCAGTCACTGCTATGCAGGTATGAAAACATGTTACATCAGTTCACTTGTAACTGCAATGTGACCAAAAATGGATGGCCCACTCATGATTTGCATGAAAGAAGAGCAGTGTGCAGTGACTCGTTTTTTGTGGTCTGAGGGTGTGCACATCCACACACTTCCGCCCACACTGTCAACATTCTGCAAAAACTTCGTTTTGAGGTGTTAAAGCATCCTCCCTATAGTCCTGATCTTGCTCCATTGAACTTTCACCTGTTTGGTCCCCTGAAAGCAGCCCTATGAGGACAAAGATGCACTTCGGATGAAGAAGTGAAGACAGCAGTGCATTCGTGGCTTGCAGCTCAGCCTAAAACATTTTTAAATGAGGGAATACAAAAGCTTGTTGACAGACGAACAAAGTGTATTGAAAAGCAAAGATTATGTCGAAAAATAATGTATTTGTCTTTTCTAAAAATTAATTAAAATAAACTCTACAGCCAGAGTGCAGATAATTTTTGACTCACCCGCGTACATTTTGAGTATATCAAATTGGATTACTTGCTATTGCCCAAACATTCCCTCTCATTTTGGTTAGCCTGAATTCTTAGGTGGAAATTACATTTTTCCTCTACCCCATGCCTGAAACCAACTAATTATTAAAGGCTCATTTTATAAATACTCCCTTTATGTCCCAATTCAAAGGTAATCTGAATTCCTATTTAGTACCTTTTAGCCCTCTTAAGCATTGAATATATTCTAATATATTAGTTATTTGTGTACACATCTTTCAGAGTACTTTGTATAATATCTTTCTCATAAGAGGTAGTTAAATGTTGAATCAATGTTTTGTAAAATAACCCCTCGCCCCCCAAAAAAATATATGATTATACTTGAGTATAGATGCCAAGGTCCAACATGAAAAGTATATTTCTAATTTGGGGTAGCACATACCAGTGATGCCGTCCGTATAGTAGCAAAGTGTTCTCGATTACGGTAGTGTGATTTATGGCGAGATACTTGGGGAGGAGACTGCGGATCCGATGCCCTTGTTCTAGGATCTCCCTCTTCTCTGTAATTTTCTTCCTCCTAGGCAAAGAAACAGACATTACTATCTGAGGTGAACAAACACAGTTCACGTAAACTTTCAAGAAAATTAAAGTTTAAAGAGAACAATCAATAAATCTCAAAGACATAATTTTAAAAAGCAAAAGCAAAAAATGGGAATGCTGACATTTTATTTTCAACACAATTTGAATCAGGAGACATTATTTCCTCAGTGTATGAAATAGCGCACAGTTTCAGGATAAGGAAATGTATATGGCTAGATTTATACACTACTCATTAAATGCAAAATTAAAAAGCTTTAATGTAATTTAAAAACAAAGATAATAAAACATGCAGCCAGTATTTTGAACAGCAGTAATAAAATTAATTACTCTAAGGCTTTTAGGTTTTAGAATATAGCTTAAAAAATCTTTATAATATTTCTGCCATTTGTCCAAGATAAGTAAACAAAAAATAGTTGTAAAAATTTTAAGATCTGATGTCTTTCTTGACATATACCTTAGTTTATGAACTGAAGAGGAAGTCAATTAGCAACCAACTAATTGTAGGAATAATCTTTTCATGGCTGATCCTTTTTTCTAAGAATATAAAAATTAAACATGATTTTCCCCTAAATGACACTACTACTTAACTAAATCATTCCTGATTTACAAACTGCGTAACTGTGTGTGTGTTAAAATATTTTTAATATAAAATTTTCCAATTTAACCATTTTATGTGTACAATTCAGTGGCGTTAATTATATTTTCAATGCTGTGCAACCATCACCACTATTTCCAAAACGTTTTCATCACCCCAAATGGAAATTCTGTATCCATTAGCAAAAACTCTCCATTTCAGAGCTTCCCTGGTGGCGCAGTGGTTAAGAATCTGCCTGCCAATGCAGGGGACGCAGGTACGAGCCCTGTTCCAGGAAGATCCTACATGCTGCGGAGCAACTAAGCTTGTGTGCCACAACTACTGAGCCTGTGCTTTAGAGCCCGTGAGCCACAACTATTGAGCCCATGTGCTGCAACTACTGATGCCCACGTGCCCAGAGCCTGTGCTCTGCAACAAGAGAAGCCATGGCAATGAGGAGCCCGCACACCACAACAAAGAGTAGCCCCCCCTCGCCGCAACTAGAGAAAGCCCACGTGCAGCAGCAAAGACCCAACACTGCCAATAAATACATAAATTAATTAATTAAAAAAAAACAAAAAAAACCTCTCCATTTCATCCTCTGCTCAGCCCCTGGTAACCTCTAATCCACTTTCTGTCTCTATGAATTTACCTATTCTAGATATTTCATATAAGTGGAATTATACAGTATTTGTCCTTTTACATTTGACTTCTATCATTTAGCATAATGTTTTCAAGGTTCACTAATGTTGCAGCACGGATCAGAATTTCATTCCTTTTTATAGCAGAATAATAGTCATCATATGTATATACCATGGTTTTGTTTATCCATTCATCTGTTAAGGAACAACTGGAGTGGTTCTACCTTTAAGTTATTGTGCCTAATAACTTTTTAGGTAACACTGCAAGCTGTGAAGTGACAATAAAAAGGAAGTATTCTTATTAATTGCTAAAAGGAATTATCTGATCTTCAAATATTTCCAAGAAAATTTAAAAATTTGCATTCAAAAGTATAAAGACCTATATTTCCTAAACCCAGAATTTATATTTTCCCATAATTATACTAAGTTTTATTTTAAATATGTAAACATTATGGGTAATGCAAAAGTCACTTTTGGTCACCACCCATCCTAACTCTTTCTCCCACTCTTCAAAGGCAACCATTATATTAAAATGAATTTCATGAGTATATCTACTATTTTTAAATACTTTATTTTCCATTTAAGTAACTTCTAATAATATATTATATATAGTATTCTTTCTTCTAAGATTTTTTAACATATTCTTTTTGTATTCTCAACACATCAGTTTCCCAAATGGAGACATTACATTGGGAATTAACAAGCCTATTGCCATTTTAAAATAAGTTACCTAAAACTGTTCCAAAATTCTGAAACAGCAAAGAAAAAACAAAAACAAAAATTTCCTCTTAAACTAATCAGATGAAGAAAATTATTTAACCAAAGCTGAAATTTTTTTTCACTGAAATCCAAATACTCACAGGTTTTAAATGGATGACAGAACTATTAGACATCACTGTGTGGTCTCCCTCCATCATGTCTAGCTCACTCTTGTCATCCGAGGCATCTGGAAGACTGTTAACACTACTGCTTTGGCTACTGGCACTGATGGACATACTGGGAATAGACTGATTACTTCCAACACTATTCACTGTTCCTGTCCGTCCAACACCATGATCTTGTTCCTGAGGAAAAAGAGCATTAGGTTCAAATATCTATATCTCTTCCAATTTCTTGAATGTAAGTACCAAGCACACTGCTTGACACACAGTCTTTAGAAAGTCAGAGTTCTATCATGAGACATTCCCTTTATTTGGTGAGACCAGGAAATTAACCACTGTTAACAGAAAAATAAATAAAAATGACCAACAGGTAAAAAACAAAAACAAAACCAACTGTGTGAAAAAGTTAGTATAGTATTCTCTCTAAATTGTTTGACATTTTTTGAAATCCATTTTTGCTACATATCTCATGAGGTATATATATAGAGAGAGAGATTCTGCTCATTTCTCAATGATTCCCATGGTTAAAACAAAACCGTGGGAATTCCCTGGTGGTCCGGTGGTTAGGACTCCATGCTTCATTGCCGAGGGCCTGGGTTCAATTCCTGGTTGGTGAACTAAGATCTCACAAGTTACGTGGCACAGCCAGGAAAAAAAAAAACAAAAAAAACAGAAAAACAAGCCCCAACCTTTTAAAAAAATATTCTAGAAACAACCCCATTTGGTCATTTTTTGTTGAAGCCTTTTGTAAGTATATTTTTCTTTCTTACTTAAAATATAGTCTCTACCCTACCCTCTACCACCAAATAATTAATTCCTATTTTTCCGTAAATTGAGAATTATGTATTACCTATGTATTTAATCACAATCACGAGAATGTTTTTTGAAGTAACCAGGCAAGCCATGGTATCTGGGTACCAACATTATAGTAGCCTTACCATACCAAAATTCTATAAGATATGCAGAACTTAATAAATACAGACATACGGTATATATAGAGAAGGAGTTTTTCTTATATCTCTAGCCTAACAGAGATGCTGTTATAGATTTAACTACATGAGAATTTTAATTTCACTTTACTTCATATATCTAAAATAACCCAAAACAATTTTCAAATGACTATCATAAGAACTAAAAAAATAAAACAAAAACAAAACAAAAACCCCAAAATTGTAGGTTAAGAAAATCTTGCTTTTCATAGTTCATTAACTATGTAGCGCTATTAAGAAGTAAGCAACTGCTGCTCCTAGTTTCAAAATGCAAAGTGATCTCTCTCTCTGGAAAACAGTAAAAAACCAATCAAAGCTCTGGAATTCTGACAGAAGCAAAGAAGAAAACTGAAAATATACTCAGTAAAAAAGATAGCTATATATATATTTCCATGTGAGAAAGTTCTGTAACATATCCACTGCAAATTTATATTTCCATTCTCCCTAAAAGGCAACATGGAAAGAACGTGACCTTGAGAGTAAGAGCTATCTGAGTTTAAACGCATATGCCTCTACCTACAGTGAGTTAACCACTGAGCCTTGCATTTACTCATTTGTAAAATGAGTATTTTAGAACTGTGCAGATGGAATGAAACTATGCAGAACTGAAAAGAAGTGTCCCTGGTCACAGAGTAGAATGCTCGGTAACTTTCTAATGACTTGTGCGTGAGCACTGTCAACTTCCAGAGTCTATAGTTTCAAATACTTTCAAAAGCATGTCCCACACAATTGGACAATCAGGCAAAAAAGGGTTCAGTGGCTAAGAAATTTGAGAGGGACTAGATTAAACAAAGTTTCTTCAATAAAAGACTTCGTAGAGCTTTACTATATATGTCAATGTGCACTACGAAGGGGCTGGGTTTACAGAGTGCAAAACCTTTTTTCCCACCTGGGATCTTATAGGACCCGTGTTAAGAAAACACAACCTGAGAACCACTGAAGTAAGAGATTCGTGATGTAAAAGACAAGTTGCACAAGTAAAGAAGCCAACAAAGACAGCTCAACATTTGAGTCATTTCTAAATTATTACCTCTTCTTCTTCCTGTGCTTCTACTGCTGGTCCATTATGTGCCTCCTGGAAAAGGAGTTTCTTCATCTTTCGATACTGCAGATTGTCCAGCTCTCTTACTGCATCCTTTGTCCTTTGAATAAGATCTATTAACACTGTTTCAGGGCGCTCCCGAAGAACAAACATGTGCTGGATAAAAGAATGTAAAAATCAAGTTGAAATCCATATATTTTTCCATTAGCACAAATGTACCCCCTTTACAGACCCTGGAGTTAGTACCCTAAATAACCCTGATAGATAACGCATATATTCTATAGCTATTTAGTTCTATCACACTTCTGACTTCTTATACTAACAAAACTGTCATTCACATATATTCACTCTGTGCCTACGTAATTACCCCTGTACATTTTATAAAAAGTTTGGACATCATACTTTTGTTGGTCAACTGAAAATGCAGAGTTGAAATGATAAAAGGGTTTAATTAAACACTAAGAAGTCAGTCAATTAGAGCCCTAAACAAAGGCTAAATAAAGGTTTACATGTTCTTAGAACTGTTTATTTCACAGAAAAGGCATTTCAGTTCTGAGTTTTATTAGGTTTCAACAGAAATGCATTTACTGATGGTGAATTATGTAATATAAACCTGGATATTATGGGTTCCTTTATATGCTGCATAAACAACATTCTTCATAAAATACCAGCAGCTGATTAAAAGCCATTATATATTATCAATGATTTTTACCACTAACATTTAATAAAGCTTAACCTTACCAAATAAAAGTAGAAAGAAAAATTCCACCAATATCACTGCTACATTTTAATTCATTTCTTTTCAGAAATTTTCTATGTATATATTTTTGTTTTATACATACAGTTAGTATACAGATTGCAGAAAGACAACTTTCTGCACTTGAGTTCAAGAGATGCCCCTGAATTTTTTTAACACTTCTATCTTCTTTGTTAGCCAAATTTATTTCTTCTCTACGCAGAGTTCTAACTAGATGATATTTGATTCTGCTTTCACTATCATAAATAAGCATTGTTATTTCAAACTCATAAACAATGTCTACAGAATATTGCATCAAATGTCTATGCCAAAATTATTTACCCCAATTCTGGATAGTTATTTCCAATTTTTAATTCTGAGATAAATAGCTTCATACATTAAAAAAAAAAAACTTTTTTCTATTAATTTTTTCCCTTATGATGGATTGTGAAAGAAATGTCATTAGGCCAAAGGGAAAGAAGCACTTGATAGATATTTCCTATCATTTCCAATAAGGCTGTGCCAACACACACCATAGGCAAGGTAAATGAATACTACATACAGACTTGAGACCTAATCAACAAATACTAAATACCTGGACTTGGTGGGCTGGGTTATACCCAAAGAGCTTCTTTCACCTGTATCAGGCAAATGTAAGAAGCAAGTCACATCCTTCCTTTTTCCTGAGTCTTAGCTTTGTATGTACCACTATTTACAATATTCAGTCTTCACACCCAAAAATAATATATCTTATATTTCTAAGTTTGACAGTTTCTACATATAGATCTTGCTTATTTTTCACTAACATAATTCCCAGCTATACTAAACATTTTGTTGCTATTGTATCGATTTATTCAAGCTTTCACTTCTGAGAGTATGAGTGAGCGTACTGCCTAAAATTCCCCAAGTATTACTGAAACTTTATACTGCTCTTCTACATACTGAAGTTGTAAACAATACTATCGAATATATTTAAGATCCTTTCAATTTCTTTGTATCTTTGACTGATGTGTGTTGGTGAAAATAAACTGAATCTCTTTGAAATTCTAAAACATTCATATAAAAATAGTTACTTAAATCTTATAGTGAGAAATCACTTTCTTAGGGTCACAAAGACAAATTCTACTTACTATTCCTTTATCTAGATGTTTTAAGAACTATATTAAGTTCAACAATACTATTATTGCTATTAACGACAGTCAACTGTCAAATGAAATAATAAATTTTTGAAAATAGGAAGCATATACCAATCATGTATTTAAATTAAGCAACAAACCTTGTGAAAACTGAATAGAATTCATGATTTAAAAAATAATTTCATTGCTAAATTAGAAAAATGTTTTTCCAAAAAGGAAACAAAATTATGATATCCACTTTAACAGCTTCTTTTAAAATCTCTTTCTCCCACAATATTTATGTAAATATATTACATGTCATTTCTTCCTTTCATATTATTTTAACATAGAACAGAGAAACACATAAAGTATGGTAGATATAAACATTAGATACAAAGTTAAACTATGCTTTACCAACTTCGAAATATGATTTTGTTCCACATGAATTAAAATTTGTAATTATAACTCAATATATTCTTGCACATATAAAAATTTAACCATTTGGTACTATTTTGGATATTTAGCTATACCCAAAATAACTATCCAGACACAGTAAAAGCAATTAATCAATTTTCAAAAAATAAATGAAAAAATTTAGGATCTAAGAAGAGAAAACAGCATATAAAATTAGTATTTTAGTTAAAAACTAGTAGAACATACTTAATACTGATTCAGAATCAAAAAAAATAAGACACATTCTTAAATAATTTCTTAGAGGTAGAAAACAGTATAATTGAACTGACCTTTAAAAGTTCCTCTGATGTAGGCCGATCTTGAGGGATTTTCTGGAGGCAAGAATCTACAAAGTTGCGAAAATAATCAGACCTATTGTAAAGGAAAGTATCATGTGAACATATTGCTATTTCCTTTAAAAACACATCCATAAAATAAGGCATGTGCCTGTTGGTGGGAGGGGTGATGGAAAAGAAATGATAAAAAAAGCAGATACAATATACATTTCATATATGTCTATGAAAAGCTATCTAAAACAACCAAAGAATCTTCACCATTTTCCAAAGATAAATTTGCACAGATTATTTAAAAATCCTGCTCCCACATTTAAAATATCACAACTCATTCTATATTGAGGGAAAATTAGAAAAGCCAATATTTTCTTTTTTTGTATTCAAATCTAAGATAACTTTTTCAACTTTTTTCCCCCCTTTCTATAAGCCACCTCTCTCTTTTTTGCCCCTTGGATCATCTTCTGTACAGCATGGTTCAGAATATCACTCTGTTTGCTTTCAAGGGAACATTCTGTATACCTAGGTATCTGGTGTCCCTGAGCAAATGGATAACATTTCTATTAAATCCAGAAAACCAAATTGAGATTTTATTTTTTAAAAACACTGGAAGTCTATAACACATTATTACTATATAGTGTTATTGATGAGAGTTCAATAAGTAAGGCAGTAAGTAAGAATGACTCCATCGATGTTTGTCTTCAATATTCGAATAAGATTTTAAGTTCCTTATAGGCAAAAAGGAATTCTTTTTTGAATTCCCAAAGTATCAAACACAGAGTGAAGACAGTCTGTGTTCAATATATTTATTACTTCTATGTACCTTAATACTAAACTCTGAGCCAAAATATTCCTTCTATGTATATCTTCATAAGTATTAAGACCTATGAATGTGTTAATCCTTAAAAAGGATAAAGTATTGCTAACTTGCATCTATGTTTGAATTTTAAAATATTTATTAAATATGCTACATATTCCCCTAGAATTTTTCAACTGCTAGATACACCTGAGGAATTAACTTCCCAGTAAAATTTTCTATCACTGATAGAAATCCTGCTTTTCTAACATTGTCAATCCTTTCTCCATAAGCTTTTTTACATGAATGAATTTAATTTTATCAAATTAAGGAAGAACTAGGAGAAAAAAACATTAAGTAGTCTGAATAACAAATGTCATAATAACAATTAGAATGATTCCAAAGTTATGAATTTTCTGGTAATTCTGATAAATCAAGCCATTTTACCTATGTCTTACACTACATAAATTATAAACCATTCCCCAACTGAATATCACTACAAGGTTGTGGCAATCTATATTTTAGTTATAAAATATTATGTTTAAAGCATGCTATGTATTATATATAATCAGGGTTATATGTGTTCCTAAAGTTCAGAAAATTAAATAAAATATAATGTTTTTGTAAAAAGCAAATACTTTTTGCTTCCATGTGGCATCATCTATTCTTTGTTTCTGAACTGAGTTCTATATATGCTAAGAAAAGCAGAAATAATAAAGGACAAACATGATAGAACCTATTTTAATATCTTTTCAGGTAATACATTTTATCTAACTGAAATGAAATCATTTTGATAACATTATGAAAAAGCATTTAATTTATACAATGTTGAGTAATAGATCTCTTAGTAATACTCACCATTCATTAGACTGTAGTGTAGGGGATTCATTTTGGGCTATGTGATATAAGGCACTCATTGCATTCATGTTAAATAAAGGAGGCTTCCTTTCCGCTGTAAAAGAAAGAAAACTTTCCTGTTAAAATATGTACCTGTTTTACAGGGACATACAAGTATTGTTAAAGTTTTTTTGTTTTTGTTTTTAAAAATAATTTTAAACTTAGCAAAAAAATTTCAAGTAGAGTTCAAAGAACTTTTTCAAGTGAGTCAATATACAGTAAATTGCTGGCCTGATGCCCCACCATTCCTAACTATTTAGTGGATATTTTCTGAAATATATTCTCATATTCTACTAAAAACCCATAAAAATCCATTAAATCAGACCATTAATACTAATACGTGACTATCATCTAATCCTCAAACCCCATTCAAGTTTCAATCAAGTGTCCCAATAATGTCCTCTGTAGCCAAAGTGTCCTTTGGTCATTTGCATCCTTCAAGGAAACTATTTAAGTTGTTAAATCTATTAACATAAAGTTGTTCATAATATTTCCTTATAATTCGTTTAATACCTGTAAAGTCTGTAGCGATTCACCTCTTATTCCTAATAATGATTTGTGTCTTCTCTCTTCTTTTCCTGATCAATTTGGCTAGAGCTTTATCAATCTCTTAATTTTCTCAAAGAACTAGTTTTTGGTTTCACTGATTTTCTCCACTGCTTCTCTTTCTATTTAACTGATTTCCACTTTGATATTTTATTCTCTTTCTTCTGCTTATTTTGGGCTGAATTTTCTCTTCTTTTTCCACTCTCTTAAGCTGACAGTTGAGGTCATGACCTCGATAATTTTGAAGTATCCCTCAATTTGGGTTGGTCCTAATGATTAAATTTGAGTTATACAACTTTTGCAGGAATATCACAGAAGTAAATGTTATATTTTTCTAATTTATTCTATAAGATGATGTATGATTTCAAATGGTTCCATTACTGATGGTGTTCACTTTGATCACTTAAGGTGGTGTCTACCAGGCTTCTTCACAGTAGTTTCTCTTTTTGTCTTTGTAATTAACAAGTATTTTATGAGAACATACTTTATATAAATATCCTGTTTTTCATAAAACTTTCATTTTATTCTTTAATTTACTGTATGGACTTGTAGATTTCTAATAAGTTATAATCGTCTATCATTTATTTTGATGTTCAAAAAGCCTCACACTTGAACAGTAAGAACATTTTTATGATGCCTTCTATTTTTTTTCACATGGCCCCATCATTCCTTGATCCTTTCCTGCTTCCTGGCACACTAAGATGTTCCAGGCTCATCTTGTACTTTCCCTACTCCAAGGAGTTACGGCAACAGATGAGCTCACTACTACTGAGGTGTCACTGTTCTTAAAACCTCTCAGTGGACAGAGTTAGGGAACACATACGTGCACATTAAACCTCTATATTTGTTCATTGAAAACAACTGCGTTCACCATAATGTCGCAAATCCAGTCCAATACCACAGTATTTATTCCAGCTCATCCTCTTTCCAAGATTTGTAACAACCCTCTCTGACAATGAAAAACCGCACTCTCATAATCCTTAATATATTTTCTTATTTGATAAATCCCCCCTGTATGTAACCAGTTGATTTTTGTGTATGGTCCATTTTCTTTTCTTTTTTTGGCAGTGCTGCACTGCTTGCGGGATCTTATTCCCCCGACCAGGCGATTGAACCTTGGCCATGGCAGTGAAAGTGCCAAGTATTAACCACTGGACACCAGGGAATTCCTGATACTGGTCCATTTTCATTCTTCTGCATGTGGTTTTTCAGGTTTCCCAAAACCACTTACTGAAGAGACTGTCCTTTCCCCATAGTCTATTCTTGGCTCTTTTGTTGTAAATTAATTAACCATATATGCATGGGTTTATTTCTGGGCTCTCTATTCTGTTCCGCTGATCTATGTGTTTGTCTTATGCCAATATCATACCGTTTTGATCACTACAGTTATCTAATATAGTTCAAAAACAGGAAGTATGATGCCTCCAGCCTTCTTCTTCTTTCTCAAGATTGCTATTGCTATTCAGCGTCTTCTGTGGTTCCATACAAATTTTACGATAGTTCATTTTATTTCTGTGAAAAATGTCATTGGAATTTTGATGGGGATGGTACTGAATCTGTAGACTGCTTTGGATAGTAAGGATGTTTTAACAATATTCATTCTTCCAATCCATGAACATGAAATATCTTCCCATTTATCTGGTCCTTTTTAAATTTCTTTCATTGAAGTCTGATAGTTTTCAGTGTACACGCCTTTCACCTTCTCAGTTAAATTTATTCCTAGGTATTATATTCTTTTTGATGTGACTGTAAATGGGATTGTTTTCTTAACTTCTCTTTCTTATAGTTTGTTATTAGAGTACAGAAATACAACTGATTTTTGTATACTGCTTTTGTACCCTGCAACTTTACTGAACTTGTTTATTAGTCCTAACAGTTTGCTGGTGGAATCTTCTGGATTTTCTGTATATAATACCATATCATCTGCAAATAGTGACAGTTTTACTTCCTCCTTTCTTAGATGTATGTCTTTTATTTCTTTTTCTTGCCTAACTGGACTTCCAATACTATGCTGAATATAAGTGGCAAGAGTGGGCATCCTTTTCTTGTTCTTGATCTCCGAGGAAAATATTTTAGCTTTTCACTGTTGAGTATGATGTTAGCTTTGAGCTTGCCATATATGGTCTTTATTATGTTGAGATATGTTCCCTCTTTATCCACTTTGTTGAGATTTTTTATCATAAATGGATGTTGAATTTTCTCAAAAACTTTTTCTGCATCTATTGAGATCATATGATTTTTTTTTTATTCTTCATTTTGTTAATGTGATGTATCACACTGATTGATGTGTGGATTTTGAACAATCCTGCATCCTTGGAATAAATACCACTTGATCATGGTGTATGATCCTTTTAATGTACTGCTGAATTCAGTTTGCTACTATTTTCTTGAGCATTTTTGCATCTACATTCATCAGGGGTATTAGCCTGTAATTTTCTTTTTAAAAAAAATATTTATTTATTTATTTGGTTGCGCTAGGTCTTAGTTGTGGCAGGCAGGCTCCTTAGTTGCAGCTTGAGGCCTCCTTAGTTGCAGCTCACTGGCTCCTTAGTTGTGGCACGTGGGCTCCTTAGCTGTGGCCTGCAAACACTTAGTTGCAGCATGCATGTGGGATCTAGTTCCCTGACCAGGGATTGAACTGTACTGGGAGTGTGGAGTCTTAAGCACTGAGCCAGCAAGGAAGTCCCTGTAATTTTCTTTTCTTATAGTGTCCTTGTCTGGTTTTGGTATCAGGGTAACACTGACCTTGTAAAATAAGTTTGGCAGTGTTTTCTCCTCTTCTGTTTTTTGGAAGAGTTTGAGAATGACTTGTATTAATTCTTTAAATGTTTGGTAGAATTCACCAGTGAAGCCATTGGGTCCTGGACTTTTGTTTGTTGGGAGGTTTTAGTTAGTGATTCAATCCCTTACTAGTAATCAGTCTGTTTAGATTTTCTGTTTCTTCACGATTCAGTCTTGGTATGTTTCATGTTTCTAGGAAGTTGTCCATTTCTGTTAGGTTGCCAACTTTGTTGACGCATAAGGATTCATAGTTGTTTCTTGTGATCCTTTAGTATTTCTGTGGTATTAGGTGTAATGTCTCCATTTTTCATTTTATTTGAGTTCTCTTTTTTTCATGGAAAGTCTAGCTAAAGATTTCTCTATTTTGTTTATCTTAAAAAAAACACAACCCAGCTCTTAGTTTCACTGTTCTGGTCTATTATCTTTTTAGTCTCTATTTCACTTATTTCTGCTCTGATCTTTGTTATTTCCTTCCTTCTACGAACTTTGGGCTTAGCTTGTTCTTCTTTTACTAATTCCTTGAGGTGTAAAGTTAGGTTGTTTATTTGAGATGGTTCTCATTTCTTAAAGTAGGCATTTATCAATATAAGCTTCCCTCTTAGAACTGCTTTTACTGCATCCCATATGTTTTAGTATGTTGTATTTCCATTTTCATTTGTCTTGAGATATTTTTCAATTTCTTCTTTGACCCACTGAGTGTTCAGTACTATCTTGTTTAATCCCCATGTATCTGAGACTATTCCAGTTTTCTTATAATTGAATTAAAGTTTCATATGATTGTGGCTGGAAAAAAGTTTGATGTGATTTTAATATTCTTAAATTTATTAAGACTTGTTTTGTGGCCTAACATAAGATCTATCCTGGAGAATGTTTTGTGTGTACTTAAGAAAAATGTGTATTCTGTTGCTGAGATGAAATGTTCTCTGTGTGTCTGTTAAATTCATTTGGTCTTATGTGTCATTTAAGGCCAATGTTGTACATTGACTTTTTGTCTGGATGATCTATTCATTGATGAACATGGGCTGTTAAAGTCCCCTACTATTATTGCATTGCTGTCAATTTCTCCCTTTAGGTCTGTTTATATTGTTTTATATATTTAGGTGATCCTATGTTGGGTGCATAAATAATTACAAATGTTATATCCTCTTGTTCAACTGACCTCTTTATCATTATGTAATTCCCCTTTCCTTCCTTCCTTCCTTCCTTCCTTCCTTCCTTCCTTCCTTCCTTCCTTCCTTCCTTCCCTCCCTCCCTCCCTCCCTCCCCTTTCTTTCTTACAGTCTTTGTTTTAAAGTCTATTTTGTCTGATAAAAGTATAGCTACCCCAGCTTTCTTTTGGTTTCCACTTATATGGAATATCTTTTTCCATTCCTCACTTTCAGTTGCTATGTGTCCTCACATCTTAAGTGAGTCTCTTATAGGCAACATATAGATGGGTTTTGTTTTTTTAATCCACTCAGCCATTCCATTTCTTTTGACTGGAAAATTCAGTTCACTTACAATTAAAGTAATTATTGATAAGTATGTACATTTACTGCCATTTTGTTAACTGGTTTCTGGCTGTTTTGTAATTCCTTTCTTCCTTTCTTCTTCTCACTCTCTTCCTTTGTGATGTGACTATCTTTAGTGTTATGTTTGGATTCCTTTATTATCTTTCACATATCTACTACAGGTTTTTGCTTTGTGATTAACATGAAGCTTACAAAAAACAACACATTTATAATAGTCAAAGTTGAGAACAACTTAAGTTTAAAAAAGGTTCTACATTTTTACTCCACACCCCAATGTTTTACCTTTTGTTTGTTAGTTTTGACTTATGGTTTTTTTTGTTTTGTTTTTTTAAAATTTACTTATTTATTTATTTATTGGCATTGTGTCTTTGTTGCTGCACACAGGCTTCCTCTAGTTGCAGTGAGCAGGGGCTACTCGTCATGGTGCAGGGGCTCCTCACTGCGGTGGCTTCTCTTGTTGTTAAGCATGGGCTGTAGGCACACAGGCTTCAGTAGTTGTGGCACACGGGCTCAATAATTGTGGCTCATAGGCTTTATTTAGAGCGCAGGCTCAATAGTTGTGGTGTATGGGCTTAGTTTCTTCATGCCATGTGGGATCTTCCTGGAGCAGAGATCAAACCCATGTCCTCTGCATCAGCAGGTAGATTCTTAACCACTGCTCCACCTAGAAAGTCCTTAATTTATGTTTCTGATGTCACAGTTTACATCTTTCTATCCTGTGTATCCAATAACAAATTACTGTAGTTATAGTTATTTTGATTTATTTTTCTTTTACTCCTTTTAAAATTCTGAAATTTTATACCTTCAATATATACTTTTATAATCAGAAAAAGTGGTAAATTGATTTTTACAAACATGACTGTACAATCATGCCTGAAAACAATAAACTAGGGAATTTTTTCATCAGATTAACTGTAATCAAACATATAAACTCACCTATGAAAAATCCTGCACTTTAAGATTTTTTTTTTGTCATAAGACATAACCAAGCTATGAGAAAATAGTTTGCTTTAATTCACCATCTTGAACTATTTTAAAGTAAAAGCATATAACAGATTTAATTCCCAAGACTACAAACCTAATTTGCATTAAATATCATGCCTATAGATGTGTACTGTCTAAGAGTACCCACTAGCCACATGTGACTATTTATATGTAAACTTATTTAAATGAAATATCATTTTAAGGGACTTCCCTGGTGGTGCAGTGGTTAAGACTCCACGCTTCTGGGACTTCCCTAGTGGTGCAGTGGTTAAGAATCTGCCTGCCAATGCAGGGGACATGGGTTCGATCCCTGGTCTGGGAAGATCCCACATGCTTTGGAGCTACTAAGCCCGTGTGCCACAACGACTGAGCCCACATGCCACAACTACTGTAGCCCATGTGCCTAGAGCCCATGCTCCACAACAAGAGAAGCCACCGCAATGAGAAGCCCACAAATCGCAACAAAGAGTAGCCCCTGCCCGCCACAACCAGAGAAAGCCTGCATGCATCAACGAAGATCCAATACAGCCATAAACAAACAAACAAATATTAAAAGTATATATATAATTTTAAATTCCGTTCCTCAGTTGCATTAGCCACATTTCAGGCACTCAAAAGTCACGCAGACACAGAACATTTCGACCAATGCAGACAGTTTTATTTGCCTGTGCTCCTCTAGACATTTCCCTTGGAACCTAAAGCAGGCTTAAAATACAGTTCTGAAACTTAGAACATCTTCATAATTCAAAACACTTGTAAGTAAAATTTTTAAGTGATTATGAAAGACTATTTATAAAAGTTGAAGATGCCAAATGTATGCCTAAAACTCTAAGAATTTCTTTAAGACATATCACTCATTTGAAATTATCCAAAGGCAGTCACATCTTCTGAAGTTGCTTTATTATAAGTATAAAAACTCTCACTGTGAAGGAATTCTATCTTATGGACTACAATAAAAAGCTAGAAAAGTCTGGAAAAAAAAGAAGCCATTTCACAGAAACTGCAGAGTTTAGAGAGATTTCTTTCTGAGCAGTACAATTAGCAAATGAATACTTTCTAATCAGATAGATATTAAAATATATCAATGATACCTAACAGGACCATTAATGCAATTTCACTATCACCAAGGGACACATGTATGCATCAGCCAGCAAAAGAATGTAAAAATAACCCATGGGCAGAATATATTAACCCGCTTTTTTACATTTATACTCAAGTTTCTTGAGAAACTAATTAGGATCTACCAATAGGAAGAAGAATCAAGAGAAAAAGAATTTAAGACACTTAAAGATACTTTCAAATGGAAGAAACATTTTGCAAACCTCAAACTGAGATCAAGCGATCAGAGGAGAATGGTATTATGGAAATTTCCAAATTTACTCTGTTTACTGCTGTTATCAAACTTGAAAATAAATATGATTTGTCAAAATTACACATAAATTTTTACTTTTAATGTGTTGCTTTCAACCCTTGGTCACTGGATTTAATTTAATCCTTGGTCAATGGTTTAATTAAATATTGTTTTAAAATAAAGTTTAATGGAATGTTCTTATAAGAAGGAAAAAAGAAAAGGATGTTGGGCTGGTGGAGGGGAACGTGGGGAATCAAGAGTAAGAACATGGCCATCATTTTCAGTTACAGTGCCAGTTCAATTACCCACCTGGCTCACCTACATTGGGAATGTTTAAAGTTACGGTGGTCCACTGCTTTAAGCATAGTTCCATTTATGGGCAACAGAATAAAATGTGTACATAAAATCAAACTGCTACAATATGCATACAGCCTGAGAGCTAATTCTCATATCTAACTTAAAGTAATAAGTATCCTAGGTAAAGGTTAAGTAACTCATAAATGCTTTAGAGACCATCTATAGATGATAAATCTAGTAATCACACACATATTCCAAGTGTTTAACAAATACTCATTAATATTAAGACATAGATATCTCAAACTTAATTAATACTACAGTGGAAAATTATTTTAGACCTCATTTAACAGAGTAATATAATATGCAAAAAAATTACCACCTAACCAAAATGAAAACTTTAATAAATATATTGCTCCCCTTAGTAACCAACATAAAAAATTAAAAACTGTAATTTGGTATAGAAATTGAGGTAAAACATTGATCAAAATTTACTATATAGTAATAAAGAACATGCTTACCTAGTTCAATACATGTTATACCAAGAGACCATACATCTACTTTTCCATCATACTGTCCTTCATCCATGGCCAAAATTACTTCTGGGGCCATCCTAAAAAATAATATGTCATTTAAATTAAAGTTAAAAAAATGTATGCTATTCTTTTAAAATGTAATGACTATCTACATGGAGAACACCTGTGTGAACTCCAGGCAAAACATCTGGACATAAAAATGTTTATAATGTGAAATAAATGCATTACAAGCTGTGAGGTAAATATTTACCTTTGCATATACAGTGTGAGACTCATTCTCAGCATACAACAGCATCCTACAGGAAGGATGCCCTAGAGCAGGGTTGTATTCTGCCTCTGTTCAAGTTTGCAAATTCTAATATTGTATATTCTTTAGGTCAGTGACTCTCAAACATTTTGGTCTCAGGATCCCATCTAATTTTTGCTTGAAAGATGGAATTTTATCACTGGCACTGATTACCATCAGTTGTTTCCCTTGAAGTAACAAGCTCACTCCATTTATTTCAGAAAGTATCTGTCACAATATCCAACACTGAAAAACCACAGCTTGTCAGTCTTTTTTTCAAATTAGAATATTGTTCCATGATAAAAGTGGCTAGGGTAGCTCACAACTAAAACAATCACAAAATTATCAACTTTATAACCAACCAACAACAGGTGTTTTGGTGATAAAAACAAAACACCGGACTTCCCTGGTGTTCCCTTAGACTCCATGCTTCACTCACTGCAGGGGGTGCAGGTTCAATCCCTAGTCAGGGAGATCCCACATGCCACAGGGCACGGCCAAAAGGAAAGAAAACAAAAAACCCACAAAAAACGAAACACTAATTCATGTCTTCAACTATAGTCTGATATTCTTGATGATACTTTACCTTATACTTCATATATATTTGGTATTAAGCACAGATGAGTACTTAGAACAGTTGCTGACTGCTTCAATAAGATTATTACCAGGTACCCTTGTGTGCGTGTGTGTGTGTATGTGTGCACGCGCGCACCTGCGTTTGTATAAAGACATATAAATATGAACCTAGTTCCTGTGTTCCAAATACACTATATATAAATTAACAAATATGTTTACTTTATTGTTAACTTTCAATTGTCAGTAGCAGGTGTGTTTCCAACATGTTAAGATGTTAAGTATGTTTGAGAAGTTATCAAGTTAAGAAAAGCTAAATAAGTACTTTGGTTCTTTTTTTAATTAATTAATTTATTAATTTATTTATTTATTGGCTGCATTGGGTCTTTGTTGCTGCACACAGGCTTTCTCTAATTGTGGTGAGTGGGGGCTACTCTTCATTGTGGTGCATGGGCTCCTCATTGCAGTAGTTTCTCTTGTTAGGGAGCACGGGCTCTAGGGTGTAGGCTTCAGTAGTTGTGGCACACGGGTTCAATAGTCGTGGCTCACAGGCTCTTGAGCGCAGGCTCAATAGTTGTGGCGGATGGGCTTAGTTGCTCTGCGGCATGTGGGATCTTCCTGGAGCAGGGCTCGAACCCGTGTCCCCTGCATTGGCAGGCGGATTCTTAACCACTGCACCAGCTAGGAAGTCCCAGTAATTTGGTTCTTATTGCAGAATTTTTGAGGGCCTTTTTAAAATCTAATATTCATCATTAATATATAAAGAGGGGAAGCACTAAGACATACTATTCACTCACAGAACCCTTTTTTATAGAAGGGGGGGACTCCAAACTAGGGTTTAACATAAGAAATTTTTGGTCATCTAGAGCAGTGGTCTTCAAATTTTTCATTCATTTATTTACCTTCAATGAGTTTATAAAAACTATGTATCTCCTGCACACCTTTGAATTGATACACAAATTTTATAAATTTAATGGTTGCTAAGGATATAATGCATAGCGTATATTTGTGTGTATATACACACATACATACAGCATATTGTATATGTGCTTTAAAGATATTCAAAACTTGGGGGTTGCAGAATTAGTTCATTCAATTTATTAAAAACACTGCCATATAATCTAACCAGTAAAGCTAGTATTCATGGTCATATCCATCAGTCAAATCAGAATCACTTTGTGCCAAAAAAAAGTCTGAATTCAGTGCAAATAACTTGTTAATGTGTCCCCATGACAATCATGTCAGTTATGAATTCTACACTAGAAAAAAAGAAGGGAAGGAAGATAATTGGGGAGAAAGAAAAAGCAAGGGATAAAAAGAACAGGAGGGAGATGACTAGAAAGGTACAAGGACTTGCCAAGAGTTCGTGTCCTGACTCTTCAATATACCTGACATATGCTTTATCTTCTCAAATTGTTCCTCTGGTGTTGCTCTGAGGCTTTTACATCCCAGAGCAATGTGTCATTGTAAATTCAGGGTGAAGACTTTCTTTCATGAAGCAGGAAAAGGGAGATTTGAAAGGCAGGAGGGAAAGATGACGTAGTAGGCCTAAGACACTGCTCTCAGCATATACAGAGAAAGAGGATACATTTGAAAGTTGAAGATCTTGAAAATTATTCCCTTCAAACTTGCTGACAATAATGAATTATTTATGGATAAAAGTAGATGATGTCCATAATTTGTTTCAAAATAACTGAGGGGAACAAGGAAGAAAGGGAAAGGTGAGTGCATAGCGCAGGACTGGCCATGGGGATAATGTTGCTGGGCTGAGTCACTGGTATGTAAGGGTTCATTATACTTTCGCCTAGCATTACGCATATTTGAAATTCTCCATAATTAAAAATAAAAACAGGAAACCCCAGAGAACTCCCAAGTCCACTATCAGTCTTCGGGTACTCTTAGTCTGAGGATCAATGATATATAGTAAATATAAATCTAAAGAAAACATGCATATTTCCACTTCACATTTCTATCTTCTACCCACTTGAATTTTTATTGAATGTTTCCACTTCCACATCCAATATATGATGCAGATAATAACAGGAAAGAAAATGGGGGGGGGGCAATTTAAAAAATGGGGAATGTAAGGGGAGTACTCCAAATCTATATTTGAAGCTAACTATAATGCTTAAAGTTAAAATGTCCAAAATAATATTCTACTTTCAGGAAAAAGATAAGACATCTCAAAAACTCACAACCACAAACAATTTCAATTATGAAGATCAAATCCAGATAAGATTATTCTTACCAATATGGCGTTCCCACAAAAGAATTGGCAGGAGATGCCATGGAAGCAGATCCAAAGTCAGCAAGTTTCACCTGGCCTGGCTCTGTCAGAAGGATATTTCCTGCTTTGATATCTCTGGGTTTAAAGAATACAGAAAATTATTTCTCTTTCCTTCACTGGACTGTGTAAAAAAATGATTAAAATCAAATAAAAATTTGTAAAACAGCGAAGGAGAAATCAAACTAATTAAGTCCTAGGATAATCTCTCAATTGGGATGAGAATTAAGAATAGTAACAGAATTCAGAATTCATAATAGTAACAATTTTGTAAAAAGAGAAGACAAAATATGCAGTGGAAACAAGACAGAAAATCAGGTAATTAAAGTGTATAGTCTTATATTTGAGCCAATTTGTTTATTGGTACAAATAATGATTTAAAAAATTAAATTTAAATAGCTGATCATTCCATAATTTTAAGATTTCTGAGTAACGTACTTAACGTTAAAAAAAAAAAAAAGAATTTCATGTCCCCAATTTTCATTTTTATTTTATTATTCTTTTTTTTCCTTCAGATCTTCATTGGGGTATAACTGTTTTACAACGTTGTGCCAGTTTCCACTGTACAACAAAGTGAATCAGCTGTATTTATACATACATCCCCACATCCTCTTCATCTTGAGCTTCCTGCCCACCCCCTAATTTTTTAAAAAGGATTATTCATATCATTTCTAAACCTTTGAATAGTTTTCCTAACTAAATATGAAATGAAAACAAACATATGGATAATGTAATATCCATGATCCCAGAAAATTATGGATATTTATAAAATGGGACCGTATGTCCAATAGGTACCATACACTTAACCATTCAAAAACAGAAAAACTAAGTTCCCAAGCAGTTGTGAATTCTTACTATAGTATTGTAATGGACAAAATACTAAATTAATCTGTTTTCTTTCCATTTGTTTTCTAAAAATGAAGAGGTACTTTAGGGAATTCCCTGGCAGTCCAGTGGGTAGCACTCAGTGCTTTCATCGCTTGTGGGCCCAGGCTCAATCCCTGCTTGGGATTGTAAATCTGACTTTGTAAACTTTGGGAAATTAGTCACAAATTGGGGCATCAGTTTCTTCACTGGAAAATGAAAAAAGTAACACTATATAATCCCTAATATCTTTTCCATTACCCCAATTAAATGATTCTACAATTAAATTTCTACCACAAATCTGTAAACTGCACACAGAGGCATACCTATGAGATACGACAGGTTTGATTCCACACTACCCTAATAAAGGGAATGCACAATAAAGAGTCATACAAATTTTTTGATTTCTCAGTGCATATAAAAGTTATATTTATACTATACTGTAGGCTACCAAGTGTGAAATAGCATTATCTCTAAAAAAACAATGTACATACCTTAATTTTAAAATATTTCACTGCTAAAAAATGCCAAAACAACCATAATGGTAATAGCAAAGATCACTGATTACAAATCACCATAAATAAAATGATGAAAAATTTGAAATACTGTGAGAATTACCAAAATGTGACAGAAACACAAAGTGAGCAAATGCTGTTGGAAAAATGGCACCTAGAGTTTTGCTTAACACAGCGTTGCCACAAACCTTCAATTTGTAAACATTATCTGTGACATTGCAATATTTATTTGCAATAAAGCAAAGCACAACAAAATGAGGTATGCCTGTACTTCAGAAAGTCCAGCAACATGTGTGGACAAAGACAAAAATTATCCTAAACAAAGAGACCAAGTGTACTAGTATGTTCTTTTTAACATGGACAATCAAAAAAACCAAATGCTTTTATTTGGCTATAACAAACAAAAATTTCAGGGTTAATAAGTTAAGAATGCAACAAGCCATTTGCTTGTTAATATACAATAATTTTCAGAGTGCTTACCTATGGATCATGGTATGAGAATGTAAGTAGGCTAATCCCTGGAGAGCACCATGTGTAATCGCTGCTATTTCCACTTCTTGTAATGGCTTTTTGTGAACTTAAAATAAAAAGTTATTTGAAAATATTTATGACAAAGAACACTTCTGTTTAAAAATAAATATACATACCTAATATACAGAGCAATTTTCAAAAACTAACATTTAGCAAGAAGGGATTTCCTTCCAAAGATAATAAAATAATGGTATTGAACTTAACTAGTATACAGTTGTGCCTAGCTGTTAAAGTATAGCCCACAGCCAATTTTCCTCTAAGCTAACAACATTAAACAATTATTTGGTGAGTACAAAACCAAAAGTAATAAAAGTTCTCCCTTTATTCTCATATATTTTCATTCTGAACAGAAGGAACAGATTAAGCTCAATGACAAAAAATGCAAAAGAAAGTCAAAATGAGAGAAAAATAGCCTTTTTTATGCTATTACATAACATTTAATGAGGACTGCACACTATGCAGAGAATATAGAAAAGGTTAAGATTTTTATTCTTTCTGAAAAATTTGTACATTATTTAAAAAACCTCTTACTGAATTCTCATTTTATTTTGCTAATACTATTTTTCCTTAATGATTAAAGGAAACCTACCTTCTAGTAAATCTGAAGCAGATCCTAAACAATATTCCATTACAAGCTACATGGGGAGAAAAATTATACAAGCATTAAAATGTTATTATAAAGATTCTATTTGAGATAAATCCACCAAGGAGATCAAGAAGACAATTTGAAGTAAAACAAACCCTAGTCATCATCTACCTTAAAAAATGAATATTTATGTATTTAGTAATTTAAGTGCATATGTACAGTGAAGCTAACGACACATTAATCTTTTACAGTACCAACATATAATTACTTGTACAAGATGTGTATTTCATATATAACTACTATTAAAGTTATAAAGGATTATACATATTCTGTTACTATTAATCTATAGTACTAGAGCAATATTGATCATTGCTAGGAAGCAAAAAACTGTCCTCTGGAACTATATATACAAAGCTTAGGTTACAGTTAAAACAAGCACAGAGCACCTTCTATGTGCCAGGTATTTTATATATATTAACTAATTTAATCCTCACAACCACCTTATGAGGTAGGCCCTATTACTATCCTTATTTTACAAATGGAGAAACTTGAGAGACAGAGAGGTAATCTCCCCAATGTCACTGCCTTTTCTTTAACCACAGCCTTGTATTTAGGAGTACCACCACCACCACCAAAATTAAACTGGATAAAAATGCACAAAACATTACAAATCTAAGTTCAGTATACTAAAATAATAATTAGCTGTGACTTACTAATTATTCAAAATAAGGGAGCATTCCCATTTAAAAAAATTTAGCCTTTCTCTTAAAAGATACAGCTATGCCCACACTGCTACAGTAATACTACCATGTCACCTCAATGGTAACAAAGGGGCAAAATTAATCACCACTTCCTGTAACAAAGTGTCTCGATTCTCTAGCGTTAGTATTATTCAGTCAAGGAATCATAATCAGTTCAAATTTCTCCAGGAGTCATCAGGACTTCACCAAGCTCTTTGTGGTTAAATAGATTACATTTATAGCAAAGATATGATAGATTTCATCCTCAAGTAATAGGATTGCTTTCACAATGTTTGAAAAACCATTTGAAGAATGATACTACTAAAAAAAGTCAGAGAACATTTTACCATGTACATAAAGATCAACTAAATCTCTGCACTGAACTTGTAAAAATATTATCTCTCTTGCCTAGGAGTTCTAGGCAAAGCTGCTCTTCCTCTCAGTGTGAACTAACATTTCAAGGTGTTTTTGCATGGGCTTACACAACCATTTTGAGACATTCTTGAAATAATTAATTCTAAACAGAAACCAACTAAAATTACAGCAAGGGAAAGGCATATACCTACCCATGCTGTGTGCTCACGTAAATAGCAGCCTTTGTATTCTATACTGTTGGGATGTTTTATTCTTTGCAGAAACTTGACTTCCTTAATAATATCCTGCCATTTCTGTGGCGAGAAGAAAAATGAATAAAAGAAAAAATTATGAACAGCTGCTTTTCCTTAGGAAGTTATACAAGAAAAAAAATAATTATTATATTAAGAAGTTATTGAGAACATACACCTTTATTTGTAATATTTAAATATCAAAATAAACTTACGTTCATATAGTTTATAACTCTGTTACATAATTTATAAAATTATTTCATTCAAGGTAGGACAAAATTTATTTTGGCAAAACTTACCATCAATGAGTCTTATTAAAATTTCACAACCACACATCAAACATGTTGATGAAAACTATATACCATGTTTAGTGATTTTTCTTCAATACTTCAACTTCCCTTTCTTATTTGCAGCTTTTTGACGTACAATTTACTTACCATAAAGTTCATCTATTGTGTTTTTGGCTTATGTTTTCTACTAAACGTTAGGGTTTTGTTTCCTTTTTAAATTCAAACGAAGATTTAAACCCCTAAGGGCATACTTTCTAAAATAAAATGCTAGAGAACAATTAGCTATTACATGGGAAAGTTCAAAGAAAAAAAAAAGATAGTATGAAAACATTTCCCTACGTATTTTATCAAGAGCATTCCTCAATGACACCTACCAGGAAATACAGATAAACCTTTGGCCATAAGCTACTCTGGGACAGCCTAGGCCATATCCTAAACATACTTTTAAGAAGCAACCAGAGAACTCTAAAAGTACAGGTTACTGGGTCCATACCCAGAGACTCTAGAGGCTTAGCAGCTGTGGGATGGGAACTAGGAATCTATTTTTTTGTTCTTGTTTTATTTTTTTCAACTTTACCACTGACTTGGGCCATATTTCTAAAGGCAGGGAAACTAGCATAATAGGAAACTTTAAAAAATGTTTCATACTAGAATGTAAGATGATGTATCTCTGATATTATTTCACAAGCCCTCAACAAAATATAGCAAAATATGTTCACAATGTTTTATATAAAATGTAAGATATAAGATGCTAAACTCAGAAAATGTTTCACAGTCTTTAAGTTTCAAATTTGAATCATATTTGAAACTTTCAAAACAAAGCAAAACAAAACCCTGCATTTTTCAATGTAAAAAAATTTCATGAAGGACATGAATGCTAGATGTGAAAAGATGGTGCCCTAAATGAAACTTTTTGTTCTAGGTGTGACTAATCAAATAGACTCCAACACAGCACAAGTCTGCCTATGAAAGCTAATTATAAAGTTGTGCTACAGAATGGAAAATAAATGAGAGTAATCCTGTAAGAAACTGAGTTTTTTAGGTATCAAAGTGAAGGAAAAGTGATATAATCATAATCGTGTTTTCATAATCATAGTATGATCATCACAAAAACAAGATTTATCATAAAATAAAGAAGTTTCAAAAAAGTAGAAAAACAAAATCTTCAAAAATTAAAGACTGATCCAGCAATTCCAACTTTGGGCATATGCCTAAAAGTACTGAAACTAAGGACACGAAAAAATATTTGTGTAACCCATGTTTATAGCAGCATTATTCACAACAACCAAGGGGTAGCAGAAACTTAAGCACCCATTGACAGATGAATGGATGAACAAAACCAAAAAACACACACAGAAATATTACTCAGCCTTAAAAAGGATGGAAATTTTGACATACACTACAACATGAATGAACTTTGAGGATATTATAAGTGAAATAAGCCAAACACAAAAGGACAAATACTGCATGATTTCACATACATGAAATAAAGTAATCAAATTCATACAGACAGAAAGTAGAATAGTGAAAGGTCTGAGAGGAGGAGGGAATGGGAAGTTGTTTAATGGGTAAAGAATTTCAGTTTTGCAAGATGAAAAGAGTTCTGGAGATGAATGGTGGTGATGAATGCAAAACACTGTGAATGTCCTTAATGCCACTGAACTGCATACTTAAAAATGATTACAATGGTAAATTTGTTATATGTGTTTTACCACAATAAAAAATAATTACATTGAAAAATTAAAGCCTGACAGATCCTAGTTTTTAAAAGTAGACTATATTTTATAAAATAAATTTATGCAATTAAATAAATATACTGAAAAGCAGTAATCACAATATTAGTGAACTAAAGTATACTTGGTGCAGTATCAATAATTATATTTATTTTTCAGACTAGATATATATTGTCTGCTGATTAAAGTTTGTTTAAATCAGCCCTTAATTTCCAAATCATTAAAAAAAATTACATCCAATATAATTTACTGTTAAATGTATCTTATTCTACTTTACTCTTTTAGAAACTGATAATCATTCTGTGATAAACTAATATATCGCAGTTAAAAAATTAAAAGCAGGGGTGCAAGTTGGCTTTTGGGATGCCAGTAATGTGCTGTTTATGGCTCTAGGTACAAGTTAAATGGGTACACTCTGTGAAAGAAAATACACTGAGATATATTCCTAATATTTGTATAATTTTATGTATATTATAGTGTTTTGAGAAAATTTCCAGCTATCCCCAATTAAAAATAGTATGTCTTTTTCTAACATGTCAGTAAGAATGTAAATATTTCACCTACCTCAGTGGACTGCTTTCCACTATAAGACATTTTCTTGATAGCCACCACTTCATTGGTGCGCACGTCTCGTGCCTAAAAAAAAAAAAGAAAAAAAAGCACTATTGTAAAAAATTAACAGATTAAATCTAAATCTAGGCAATAATTTCCTTGAGAATAAAACCATTTATAAGCTACCATGTCAAGAGGGACATCAAAACCGTCCTTAAAGAACATTTAAAAACAACCCAAAAAACAAACAAAAAAAACCCCAATACCCATATAGTGAAACTTATCAAATCATCCAGGAGCTGGTACTTTGTATAGAAATATAAAGCAGGGTTTATCTTTGAGAGATCTAGTTAAGAGGAAAAAAGAGATATTTCAATAGCACTATAACAGAGAGATGAAACAAGACTAATATATACAAGCCTATGCTAATCAATTTTGAAATTTCAATGAAATGGACAATTTTCTAGGAAGGAATAAATTACTAAAACTGATCTAAAGAAGAAAGTGTAAGTAAAACAAACAATGGTGGCAGACTGAAAAGAACACCAATGAATTATCTTTAAAATACTCTTGAGTGGGGAATCCCCTGATGGTCCAGTGGTGAGGACTCCATGCTTTCACTGCAGAGGGCACAGGTGCGATCCCTGGTTGGGGAACTAAGATCCCACAAGCCGCAAAAAAACAAAACAAAAAACAAAACAAAACATAAAATACTCTTAAATGGAAAATAGTTTTACCAGGTGAACTTTCCAGGATATAAGGGGGGAAAAAAGGAAGGCTATCCCATTAATTTTATGAAGGTAGTATAACTCGATAACTAAAACCTCACAAACAGCACAAAATACAAAGTTAGGTATCAATTTCACTTGTAAATATAAATAAGAAAACTCTAAATAAAATTTTAAAAATATTACAGAGCATTAAAAGAATTTTTCATTTGGATAAAATATACTAATATACATAATTTTTCATTTGGATAAAATTACAGAAATGCAAAAGATTTTCATACCAGAAAAATATTTCATAATTTTTTCACATTTTTTAAAAAGTTAAAGGGAGAAATAAATACATATATCAATCCTCAATAAATGCTGAAAATGCAGAAAGGCCCAACTCTAAATGTATTCAATTGCAAAGAAGGCTAAACTCTTAGAAAACACAAATTAGGAAGGTAATTCCTTAACATGATAAATCACCTTTATTGTAAACAACTGCTAATCAGGCTTAAGACAAGACTGCTAAAATGTTATCACAATTATTACTTAACGTTGTTGAGGTAATTCTGAAAAAAAGCAATAAAAATGTAACAGAAACATGACAGTTAACTAGAAAAGCCAAACTTCCATGTGTTAAGAAAATGACAATCTATATATTAAGAAGGCACATGAAAATAGCTGCAAAATATTTTAAATGGGCTCACTAAAAGAATCAGAACCACCTCAAATTATCTTGGAAGATGTTGGGAAGAACTCATCTTCAATTCAGATTTTAATGAGTTCCCAAAGATAAAATGTTCTAAATTATATTATGGTGATGGCAGCAAAACTCGTATTTACTGACAATCATTGAAATGTAGACATAAAATTGGTGAACTTATGGTATGTAATTTATACTCTAAAAAACTTGCTAAAAAAGACAGCACATATGTAAATTATATCTCCACAGATTGGCATGGGGGAAAAAAAAAAGACACTATGTTAAGTGGGCCCTGGGAAACTTAATCACACTCCAATTTCAATTACTGGCACTACTTATTGTAATGGGTGAAGCGGATCTACCCACAGAAGTCCTGCCTGAATATAAATTTATTTCCCCAAAACGTTCTCTGCTTATCTATCTATGAACCCCTTTATTTTAACCATGTCTAAACAACTATATTCCTTTCCTTTGTAACAGCTGAGATATAATTTACATGCCACACAATTCACCCACTTTAATGTGTACAATTCAGTGGCATTTAGAACATTCACAGATATATGCAACCATCATTACAGTCAATTTTAGAATACCATCACCTCAAAAAGAAACTTCAAATTGTTCATTTAGAAATGGTTAAAATGATAAATTTTATGTGTATTTTACAATAAAATTCTTTTCTCCATTAAAAAGAAAGAAACCCCATACCCTTTAGCTATTACCCTCCTATCCCTTTTCTCTACCCATTCAGCCTTAAGGAACAACTAATCTACTTTTCTGTGTCTCTAAAGATTTGACCATTCTGGACTTTTCATATAAATGCTAATGATACTGAGCATCTTTTCATGTATTTCTTAGCCATTTGTACATCTTTCCTAGAGATGTGTCAATTCAGATCCTTTGCCCATTTTTAAATTGGGTTGTCTTTTATAACATTTACCTCTCTGTTTTACCCTTGTTTTCTTCTAAGAGTTTTATTAGTTTTAACTGTGACATTTAGGTCTTTGTTCCACTTTGAGTTAATTCTTCTCTAGTCTGAGGTAAGGATCTAATTTCATTGTTTTGCATTAAACACCTACACTTTTAATTGGCCTAAGATAAAGCTTAATTTAAAAGTGGGTACACTAAATGCAATGAAGTATCCTGGATTAGATTCTACAACAGAGAAGAGAGAGTGGAAAAACTGGGAAAATTTGAATAAAGTACACAGTTTAGTTAATAGTATCCTATCAATGTTGATTTCTTAGTTTTGATAAATGTACCATGATTATGTAACATATTAACATTAGGGGAACTGGATGAAAATTACAGCGGAAAACACTGTACTAACTGTAGAATCTTCTGCAAATCTAATATTATTTAAAATACTAAATTAAATTAAAACATGACTATTAAAATCCAAATGTATTAGTAATGATGATTAAATTAAAATTAAATGACCAAGTTAAAATGAGATATGACTTTTGTATTCATGTTTTTAAAAAGCAAAAAATAAAAATATTTAATGTTCACATACATGTTTCTCCCTCCCTTCAGGATCACATATCATGCTTACTTACCATGTCTTCTTAGTCTTCTCTAATCTAGAACAATTCCACAACTCTTCTTTGTCTTTCATGACACTGGCATTTTTGAAGAATATACAGTGGTATTTTAGAAAATATAACTAAATTTGTGCTTGTCTGACATTTCTTCAAGATTAGATTCTGATTATATACCCTGACCAGAATACTACAAGAGTGATAGTGTGTCCTTCCCAGGGTGTCATATCTGGAGGTATACAACGTGTCCACTCCTCATTTTCATCACCCAGTAAAGATGTTGTCTGTGTTTTTCCAATGTGTATCGTTAAAGCTACTGTTTCCTACCTTGTATCTAAGAAGTAATACGTGGAGAGATACTTCAAAACCATGTAAACATCTTGCTCATCAAAAACTTCCCTTACATTTAGCAAACATTGAAGATAACAGCCCAAAACAATCTTCACTACGACAATTACAAAATGATGATTTTTCCCCCCAACTCTACCATTCCCTTCACATTTATTAGTCAGGCAGTCTATTATAAGGAAAAGCTCTCCCTTTTCATCCAACCATCTTTCATTTATCATGGAAATTATGAATTCCTATTTTATTAAATGGGTTATAATCCATTACAATCTTTATACTGATGTTCAAATTGTTCTAGATTTGGCCAGTGGAAGCCCCTCTGAGCTGGCTCCAATGTCTTTTTGATAGGCCTCATTCTTTTTTTTTTCTTTTTCTTTTTTTTAAAAGCACTTTTAAACTTTCTGGCACATGGTCTTCTAAGGCTCATCTTTTATGTTCCCTGCCCCTGCAACAAAATGAGACATTCCTCCAATAAGTTCTTGCGCCTTTTGGTGACGAATTAAATTCAAGATCTGAGTGCCAAGTGTGCTCATTACTACTGGGGTGTCATTGCAACCAGAATCTTGCAGCAGATGGAGCAAGGAGATGCACACACACATATGTGAGATATAATTCTTTCATATTAATACTGATAATTCCTACCCAATCAATCCTACAGGGTTCTTCCTCACCTTGCCCACTTCCATATTTGTTTCCGTATTTTCATAGTTAGGGTCCTGACCCCAAACAACATCAGCCTTATTCATTGCTCAATCCTTTCTCTTTTTCTTTTTTGGCTGCACCACATGGTTTGTGGGATCTTGGCTCCCTGACCAGGGATTGAACCCAGGCCACAGCAGTGGAAGAGCCCAGTTCAAACCACTGGACCACCAGGGAATTCCCACTCAATCCTTGAACATATAGTTTCAGATCTGTCACACCCATACAAATATGACACAAGTCTATTAAGAAGAGTTTAAGATTTGCCTATAGTTTCCTTCTCCCAACCAGACTGAGGGTATATAGTTAAAATACTATGTACAAAAGTTATTCATAGTAGTTCTATTTTTTCCCCTCAATGTGGTTATGTCTGAAATACAGTTGACTTCTTTGTTCCTGTTTGCCTTTCATTTCAGTGATGACCCTCCCCCCATTCTATTGATTTAATTTTAATTTTTAAATACATAAAATATTTATTATCCAAAGAGGTATATTCAAACAGGAATCATCTCATCCTCTATCTCTTCCATTCCATTCAACAACTATCAGCACTTTATATTTTGAACTGTTGGTTGTATAATTTATCTAATTTCATCAAACTTTATATTTAATATCTGCATATTTATTATACATAAATTAAACTAAATAAAAGCAGTCAAAAAAAAATACTACCAGCACATACTGAATGGCTACTTGTCAGGGATTTTCTCAGTGGGGTTCCTTTATTGGGCCTATTTCTAAGATTCTATGTATATTTTTCCTTTTTTCTATATTTCTCCACGTTAGTATATTTGGAGAGGAAAGGTTTAAGCATAAACTCAGACAAAACTGTAATATACAAAAAAGGGTTGTTTCTGAAATACCTATTTTCTGGGTCCCTCTTCTTTATTTTGTGTCCAATCCTCTACAAGCTCTGCACTGATGGGCTGTCCCTATGCAGAAGTGTGGCTGAAATCTGAGCCTACCCTCAGGGGCTGTGTGACTGGCAGATATACACCACTACCAGCAGCTTTGTAAACTCTACCTGCAGGACATCCCAGCAGATTACTGGTGCTTCCAAGGCTGGGGTGGTCAAGTGTTAGCAGCTATGGGCTTTGTGGGCATAGGCACACAGAGGCAGGGCCAGGGTGGGCTGATTCTGTAGCCCCCGGGGATCTGCCCTACTGGCTTTGTGAGCACAGAGCCTGAGGGATATCCAGGCTGACTGCCTGCGTTCCTTTGACTAAGGCTGGGCCAAGGGTAGTGCCACCAAAGTGTACTTTGTGAGTGCACACAATAGGTGACAGACAACATCACAGAATGCACTTCCTGGTGGACAGCTTCCGTAGAGGAATACTCAATGGCTCCTCTCCCAGTAGAAGCACTCCAGTCCCACCCACCTCACACCACAACTCAGAAACCAATCTGGGGGCTTCTACTACAACAACTTGGGAGCAGACCTTACCCCCGAAAGGGCTGTGACAATTACAGAGCAAATAGGAGCCCCTGTTCAACATCCAGTGCAGGCTCTCTCTGGTCACCACAACACCAATTAGACCCTCATCAAGAGGATAAAGGTCACCACACAGTGAACAAAGATATGACAGGCATCCATGTTAAAAACAGTCCCTGCACTAAAAATATCAGACTCATGCAGGCTACACAAGGATGTTCCCATGTAAAATCAGCCCTTCAAGACCACAGTAGATAAGGGTTTCTCCTAAATGCACAGAGACAGAGAAATATAAGTAAAACAAAGAAGCAGAGAAACCACTCCCAATTAAAATAACAGTAGAAATCTCCTGGAAGAACAAACAATGAAATAGACCACTCCAGTCTATGAGATCTCTCAAGTTCGAAAAGGAGGTAACAAAAATACTGAAGGAATTAAGAAAGGCTATTGATAAAAATGCCAACCACTGTAACAAGGAACTAGAAACTATAAAGAGGAGCCAATTAAAACTAGAAAACTCATTTGCTGAGATGAAAGCTGAGCTAAGGGCAACAAACAGCAAACAGAAGAATGAGTAAGTGATCTGGAAGACAGAATAATGGAAACCACCCAATCAGAACAGCAGACAGAAGACAAATGGAAAAAAAAAAAAAAAGAAAGCAATATATGAGACCTATGGGATAAAATAATGCAAGCCAATCTACACATAATAGGGGTCTCAGAAGGAGAAGAAAGAGAAAAGGAGATCGAAAATGTACTTGAAGAAATTATGACTGAAAACTTCTCAAACCTAAAGAAAGAAACAGATATCCAGGTATGGGAAGCACAGAGGATCCAATACAAGATGAACCCAAACAGACCCACACCAAGACATATTATAATTAAAATGGCAAAAGTTAAAGATAAAGAGAGGATTCTAAAGGCAGCAAGAGAAAAACAAAGAGTTACAAAAGAACCCCCAAAAGGCTATCAGCTGATTTCTCTACAGAAACGCTACAGGCCAGAAAAAAGTGGCAAGACATATTCAAAGCACCTGAAAGGGAAAAACATGCAAACTAGTATACTCTACCCATCAAGATTACAATTTAGAATAGAAGGAGAAATAAACAATTTCTCAGACAAGCAAAAACTAAAGGAATACAGAAATACTAAACCTACGCTAAAAGAAAAATTGAAAGGTCTTTTCTAAATAGAAAAGAAGAACCTATATGAAAGAGAAAATCACAATTGAAGTATTTCATTTGAATAAATCAATACAAAGATAAAAAACAAAAAAACTTTGTAAAAGTGATGAGAACTACAATGAACAGCAAAAGGATAACCATGGTGTAAAAGAGGATATCAAAATCATTAAATGTAGGGTAGGGGAGGAAGAAAATGTAGATTTTTGGTTTAGAATGTGTTTGAACCTATATGGCTACCAGCCTAAAGCAAGCAGATATAGTAATGGGTTAACATACTTGAAAAACAGGGTAACCACAAATCAAAAACATATAGAAGATTCACAAATACCCAAAAGAAGAGAACTCAAGCATAATACAAAAGAAGACCATCAAACCACAAAAGGAAAAACAAAGAGAAAAGGAAACAAACAATGAAGAAATACAAAATCAACTGGAAATCAAGGTTTAAAATGACAATAAATACATTATCAATAATTACCTTAAATATTAATGGATTAAACGCACCAATCAAAAGACATAGGACAGACTGGAAAATAAAACAAGAGCTTACAATATGCTGCCTACAAGAGACCTACTTTAGAGCAAAGGACACACATAGAGTGAAAGTGAGAGGATGGGACTTCCTTGGCAGTCCAGTGGTTAAGACTCCGTGCTTCCACTGCAAGAGGCACGGGTTCAATCCCTGGCCGGGAAACTAAGATCTCACATGCCACATGGCAAAAAACAACAACAAAAACAGGAAAGTGAAGGGAAAGAAAAGATATTTCATGCAAATGGAATTAACAAGAAGGCACCACAATGCTACAGTTACCAAAACACTATGATACTGGCACAAAACAGACACACAGATCAATGGAAGAGAGTAGAAAGCCCAGAAATAACCCACATTTATATGGTTAATTAATCCACAACAAAGGAAGCAAGAATATACAATGAAGAAAAGACAGCCTCTTCAATAAATGGTGTTGAGAAAACTAGATAGCTACACACAGAAGAATCAAACTGGATTGCTCTCTCATACCATATACAAAAATAAACTCAAAATGGATTAAAGACTTAAATGTAAGATCTGAAACTATAAAACTCCTAGAAGAAAACATAGGTAATACACTCTTTGAAATCAGTCTTAGGAATGTTGTTTCAGATATGTCTTCTCACGCAAGGGAAACAAAGCAAAAAATAAACAAACAGGACTACATCAAACTAAAAAGCTTTGCACAGGGAAGAAAACTATCAACAAAATGAAAGGGCAGCCTACTGAATGGGAGAAGATATTTGCAAATGATATATGTGATAAGAGGTTAATATTCAAATTATGCAAAGAAATCATACAACTCAACATCAAAACAAACAATCTAATTAAAAAATGGGTGGGGGCCTGAACAGACATTTTCCCAGAGAAGTCATAAAGATGGCCAACAGATACATCAGGGAAATGCAAATCAGAAGCACAGTAAGATATCATCTCACACCTATCAGAATGGCTATTAAAGAGCCAACAAAGTGTTGGTGAGGATATAGAGAAAAGAGAACCCTTGTGCACTACTGGTAGGGATGTACACTGGTGCAGCCACTATGAAAAACAGTATGGAGCTTCCTCAAAAATTAAAAATAGAATTACTAGACAATACAGCAATACCACTTCTGGGTATTTTTTTTTGTAGAAAACAAAAACACTAATTTGAGAAGATTATACGCATCCCCATGTTCACTGCAGCTTTATTTACAACACCCGAGATACAGAAGCAACCTAAGTGTCCACTGGATAAAGAAGACATGCTGTATATATACATATGCACATACATATAATGGTGTATGTGAGTGTGTGTGTGTATAAATAAAATGGAATATTACTAAGCTATTAAAAAAGAGTGAAATCTTGCCATTTGTGAAAACATAGATGGACCTAGAGGGTGTTATGCTAAGTAAAATAAGTCAGACAGAGAAAGACGAACATATGATTTCACTTACATGTGGAATCTAAGAAACAAAACAAAACAGAAACAGACAGACACAGAGAAGGTACAGGTGGTTTGCCAGAAGGGATGGGGGTGAGGGGTTGAGCTAAATAGTGGAGTGAGATTAAGAGGTACAAACTTCCAGTTAGAAGCTAAATGAGTCATGGAGATGAAATGTACAGCTTGGGGAATACAGTCAATGATACTGCAATAACTTTGTATGGTAACAGATGGTAACTAGACTTATCATGGTAATCATTTTGTAACTTATAGAAATATCAAATCACTATGTTGTGAACCTGGAACTAACATAGTGTTGTAGGTCAATTACAATTCAAAAAATAAAAAATTAAAATACTATTCAGAACAGAATTAAATGAGCTATGAGAAATTAAAGAAGAGCACAATACTACACATCATCTATTCTCACCACCTGAGAGTAAAAGAGTAAAAACAAAATTGACTACAGGCCTAAGGACAACTTCATGCTATAAAGAGCCAAAAAAACCAAAACCAAAAACAAAAAAACCCAGAAAATATACAACCAATCGTTGGTATAAACCAGGAAACTGTAAATATACGTTTGGGAGCTATTTTAATGAATTAATAAGAATGATCTGAAATCATCATACCAATTAATTATACATAAATGGTCTTTATATAATTCTTTTATATATTTACATCTTTTCTCTTAAAACATGTAAACAATTTACTGTACCATTGAAAATATAAAACTTGCCAAGCCTAAAGAAATACAGATTAATAAAATCCTACACTAGGAAATAACAGGTAAATATTACAACTCAGTTTTAAAAATAAAGAAAAAACTTCTGTAAAGTAAACAAATGACTTTACGGGGCTCATACGTGGTCTGCCGAAGCTTGGTTCCAAAGTCAGTGTTCTCTGGCCCATCTACTGACATCATGTTGGTTCTATTTAAGGTCCTGGAAACTAAAAGAGAGTGTTTATCTTCCTGGCAATCTAGAGATAGTAGTCCTTTTGGATATCTGACTCTCTGGCTTGGTTTCAAATATTTATTATGATACCAGTCGTTGATTAGTTTGTCTGAAGACAGCCAGAATAGCTGGCTCAATTGAAGTAGTTTTAAATTTAAGGTGATTCCCTACTGTCAATTAATGAAAATGGAGACCTATATTTTAAGAACTACTTTAGACCATCTCATTTCATTTGATGAGAAGGTCCTTCCTGTATATACTCTATAGAAAGACACTGCATTATTTAGCCCTGTTGTAAGGTTGGAGTGAGAGAACCCAAAAAACAAAGCACATTTTTAGGCATGCACACACACACACGCAACATGCACATACATACACCATCACACAGGTTTATCTAATACTACAAAATATGAAGATTAGTGACCTAGAAATAGAATTACAGCAAAATTAGTCAATTCTGAGCTACAAACACTGCTCATCTATATGGTACGTTTCCAAGACAACAAGACAATTAACAGAAAACACCTGCAGTTGCCCTTGACTCCTTTAAGCTTTCATGCAATGGTTGCTGGGGTTGTCCTAACCTGAACCTAGGTTTCTTGACTTCGCAAGTCAGTTTTTTTTTTGTTTGTTTCCCTCTCCCATTTTATTATATAAATCTGTCAAACACACAGAACAGCTGGTATAGCACAGTGAACCTCTGTTATGACTTCCATTAGGTCAAAAGGTAGAACACTTTTTTTTTTTAATAAGAAGCAAGATATTAAATATTTTAGGCCTTGTAGGCCAAATACATATTCTTCTTTTTCTGTTGCACACTCTTTATTATTTTTTTTCCAAATGTAAAAATCATTCTTAGTTTGAAAGCTGAATGATAACAGTTCACAGGCTGGACCATGGGCTATAGTTTCCTGGCACCTACTGTAGATAAATCCTTGGTTAACATTTTGCCACATTTGCTTTGAAACTCTCTATCTAAAAATATATAGGGCCTCCCTGGTGGTGCAGTGGTTAAGAATTCGCCTGCCAATGTAGGGGACACTGGTTCGATCCCTGATCCGGGAAGATCCCACATGCTGCGAAGCAACTAAGTCCATGAGCCACAACTACTGAGACCTCGCTCTAGAGCCTGCGAGCCACAACTATTGAGCCCACGTGCCTAGAGCCCGTGCTCCGCAACAAAGAGAAGCCACCGCAATGAGAAGCCTGTGCACTGCAACGAAGAACGGCCCTGCTCGCCACAACTAGAGAAAGCCCGTGTGCAGCAACAAAGACCAACTCAGCCAATACACAAATAAATAAAATTTTTAGAAAAATAAAAATATATACTGTTATCATTACATTATCATTTTTTTATTACTGAATAGGACTTGAGATAAATTCCTACCCTCAGTTCCAAAGAACTTCATATATTTCCTGAAAACAAGAACATTCATCTGATAAACAATAATCAAATTTAGGAAATTTGGCCTTGATATAATACTATTTATCCAACGCATATATATAGTCCATGTTCAAATTTCACCAACTATCTCAATGTCCTTTATAGGAATTTTTTCCCAATCCAGGATCACACATTGAGTTTAACTGCCAGGTCTCTCCTAAGTCAGCTCCTATTATCTAGCTTAGACCAATTAGCTTTTGTTGCCCCAGTTAGATACTTATTTCTGGTACTATGAGATTTTCTCTCCCAACTACAGCTCTCTGAAATAATCCAGCCTGGATAGGACAAACCCAGAAATATTGCACAAGGAGGTCCAAGCACTAGAAAATCACTCCCTGCTCATCAACGCCCCATTCCCAGTAAATAATTCTCTTCCCTGAGTGAAGCACTACAATATTCACCCTCTTAACTTGTCAGAAAACAAGTTCTTTATTCTATCAATTTAAGCTTTAAACTTACTGCCACTATCTAGTTTTGAGCTCTCAGCATTTCTTTCCAATTATAAAATCTTTATAATCAGCCTCCCTTCTTTGATCTTTGACACCTGCCAATCTTTCTTCTACACTGCTACAAAAATAAAGTTTCCATATCACAAATGGAAATATAATATTTCTATTGCACTTCAGTGATCCCTCAAGACTCCAGAATAAAGCCTATATTTTTTAGTATCTAGTGGAGGAGGCTCCCTTCAGGACCCCTTGCTTGTCTTTCCTTTTTACCTTTCTCTGATCCCATCCTTAGTTCTCATTACAACCTTAATTCAAAACACACCCACTTCAGACTACTGACAAGTTCTGGATTTTGGATAATGCAATTTTATGGTTTTATTTAAAATTTTAAAATCACTGATATTTTGCTAATATGTGATTTAATTCAGTCTCTTTAATGAAAGGAAAAAGACAATAACATTCCTCACTGGATAGATCATATGGGCAGGTCTGAAGAAGAGAGAAAACCTGCTGAAATTCTCTACTTTTCAATATCAACAATGAAAGACCAGTTGCTCCAAAAACACACATCTTTAGAATAGGACTTATGAAAAGTCCATGCAAGTACAAATAATAAACATAAATCAAGGAAAATTTCATCACTACTTTTTGCTGTGATGTTTCTGTTAGACCAACCCAAAAGCTCAAACAACAATCAAAGTAGTCACTATATGCAAAACAGCTGTATGAAACTACTGGACAGCAACAAATGTAGGCAAAGCTTTAAGACTAGAAGCCTTGAGAGAAGAACAGTATCCAATGTGAGCTATAAATTTACTTCAGCTTCACCCCTGAACTTGTGGTATAGGAAAAGAGAGTCCAAGGAGAAAGCTAGGCTGAGGAGAGAGGCCGGAGACAGGAGCTCCAAAGTGTCTGGAACTTAAAAAGCACAATCATGGTTTAAGAAGGTATAGTATATATATATATGATCGAATATTACTCAGCCATAAAAAAGAATGAAATATTGGGACGTCCCTGGTGGAACAGTGGTTAAGAATCCACCTGCCAATGTAGGGGACACTGGTTTGAACCCTGGTCTGGGGAGATGCCACATGCCATGGAGCAACTAAGCCCATGCACCACAACTATCGAGCCTGTGCTGTAGAGCCTGTGAGCCACAACTATTGAGCTCACGTGCCACAACTACTGAAGCCCGCGTACCTAGAGCCAGTGCTCCGCAACAAGAGAAGCAACCACAATGAGAAGCCCACACTCTGCAACGAAAAGCAGCCCCTGCTCACCGCAATTCAAGAAAACCCATGCGCAGCAACGAAGACCAACTCAGCCAATAAATAAATAAATAAATAAATAAATAAATAAATAAATAAATAAATAAATAAAATGAAATACTGCCATTTGCAGCAACATAAATAGATGTAGAAAATATTATACTAAGTGAAGTCAGACAGAGAAAGACAAATATATAATATCAGTTATATGTGGAATCTAAAAAAAATAATACAAATAAATCTACATACAAAACATAAACAGTCTCATGCACACAGAAAACAAACTGCTGGTTACCAAAGGGCAAAGGGAGGGGGGAAGGGATAAATAAGGAGTATGTGATTAACAGTTACAAACTACTATACATAAAAGAGATATGCAACAAGGATTTACTGCATAGCACAGGGAACTATATTCAATATCTTACAATAACTTTTAATGGAAAATAATCTGAAATATATGAGGGTGAGTCAAAAATTATCCACACTCTGGCTGTAGAATTTAATTAAGTTTCAGAAAAGACAAATACATCATTTTTTGACATAATCTCCTTGCTTTTCAATACACTTTGGCCATCTGTCAACAAGCTTTTGTATTCCCTCACTAAAAAATGTTTTAGGCTGAGCTGTGAGCCCCGAATGCACTGCTATTTTCACTTCTTCATCAGATGTGAATCTTCGCCCTCATAGGGCTGCTTTCAGGGGACCAAACTGGTGAAAGTCTGATGCAGCAAGATCAGGACTATAGGGAGGATGCTTTAACACCTCAAAAGAAAGTTTTTGCAGAGTGTTGACAGTGTGAGCAGAAGCGTGGGGACGCGCACTGTCATGCTAGATCATAACACTCTTGGATAACAGTCCTCTGTGTTTAATCCGAAGTTTAGGCTTCAGCTCTCCAATAAGCACCTCTATCCATTCACACACACTTCTTCGAGACAAAACACTTTCTCCATACTGTGCACAAAGTCTTTGATAAATACAGCACCAGGTACACCCTCAGACCCCAAAAAACAAATCACTGCACGCTGCTCTTCTTTCGTGCAAATCACAAGTGGGGCATCCATTTTTGCTTGCACCACAGTTACAAATGAACTGATGTAACACGTTCACACCTGCACAGCAGTGACTGGGGAGACAGTAGCCTTGAACCAAAAGCACTGATAGGACAGTGCAGCCAACAGAAGTTTTAATATAACCGGAATGTGGATAATTTCTGACTCACTCTCATACATAACTGACTCACTCTGCTATACACCTGAAACTAACATATTGTAAATTAACAATTTTTTTTAAAGGTTAATATATCAGGGGGAAAAAGGCACAACCACAGAAGAGGAAGCTGAAAAGAAGCAGCTCAAAAATCAGCAAATTCTCCTCAAGTAAACAGTCAACTATTAAGTATGTACTGCCTAAGATTCCCAGAAACCCAAAAGAAAATAGCAGTTGGAAGACTAAAGAGAGAAGCAGAGCTTTCAGAAGACAAAAAGTGCTGGAGAGAAGGAGGTTGGAATTCAAACCCCACCAAACTGCTTGAGCTTTGATAAACACCCTAGACAGTCCGTTGGGATTCTAGAAGAGCCAAGGTTTAAGAGTAAGGGCCAAGGCCTAGTAATAAGGGCAAAACTGACATCAACTAGCTCTAACCAAGCCTCAAGGTGATTCAACAGTATACTATCAGCTTACCAAAAGAAAACACCACTGTCTTTGAAGAAAAATAGCACCAATCCAAAACATCTACAAATTCTCTATAATGAAGAGGAACCAATCACAAATTATAAGGCATGCTAAAAAGTGGGCCAAATACTGAAAAGGAAACAACTGGAAATATAAATAGACCCAACGGGGACTCAAATACTGGAGTTACCCGACAGAGTCTTGGGGGTGGGGGGAATCCAATGGACATTTCAGAAATAAAATATATGACAAAAACTGCACAAAAACAGGAGAAACAGTTGAAATACTGTAAGGTTTTCACATTGCTAGAGACTTGGTAAAAGTGCTCATTTAAGTTAATTATAATAAGTCAAGAATATATAGTATAATCTCTAGGGTAACAATTAAAATAATAATAAAGGAATGTATAACTGAAAGGTTAATATAAGAAAAAATATATTAATCATATCCTCTGATTTGCTGTAATTTGATGATTTGACAGCTGGGGGCTTGCTAACAGGAAGAGACTATACTCCCAGAGTCAGCTAATTCCTAGAAAGAGCAAACAAGCACTTCTTTCACATACAAACCACCAATCCAGAGCCCGTATCTCCAATGATCTCACACTATGGGCCCCCTATACCTTATTCTAATCACCACAGGGCCAAGAGCCAGACAACTAGGAACAGCGCCTCTACCCAGAGCCTACTGAAATTAAAGTAATTAATCCAAAACTTGCTTACCCTGCTTCACTTGTTTATTCCCACAGAAACCACAATAAAGGCACTTGCCCAAGTTTTTCCCCTTGCTTCCTCACTGATACCAGTGCTTCCCCAAGTGGCCCCCTCTGGCATGGCATGCCCTCTTCTCTTGGAATCTGTGAGTATAATAAACTATCTTTTCAATGGCAGTTGTTACCTGATCTTTGGTCTTTCCATATCTGAATTAAAACCTATATTTAAAAACAATAAACACAACTCAAAAGATGGCAAGAATGAGGACTAAAGAAAGAACAGATAGGACGAACAAAAATAAAATAGAAAACAGACTCATGCCAACTATATTAGTAATAGCATCAAATATAAATGGGCAAAACACTCCAATTAAAGCAAAGATGAGATAGAAAAAAAGCTCCTTGACACTGGTCTTGGCAGCAATTTTCTGGATGTGACACCCAAAGCACAAGCAACAAAAGCAAAATTAAATTAGTGGGACTGCATCAAATTAAAAAGCTTCTGCAGAGCAAAAGAAACAGTCAACAAAGTGGAAGGGCAATCTATGGAATGGGAGAAAATATTTGCAAATCATGTATCTGATAAGGGGTTAATAACTAAAATATATACAAAACTCATAAAACTCAATAGCAAAACAAAACATAACAAACAAAAAACAACCCAAAACCCAGAAAACCAACCTAATTAAAATACAGGTGGAGGAACTGAATAGACATTTTTTCAAAGAAGATGTATGTCAACAGATACATGGAAAGGTCTTCAACATCACTAATCATTAGGGAAATGCAAATCAAAACCACAATAATATGTCACCTCACACCTGTCAGAATGGCTATTATGAAAAAGTGATAACAAGTGTTGGCAAGATTGTGCAGTGGCCATAAAGTGGTATGGCCACTATGTAAAACAGTATGGAGGCTCCTCAAAAAATTAAAAATAGAACTACCATATGATCCAGCAATCCTACTTCTGGATATATATCCAAATAAATTGGAACTGGGATTTGAAGAGATATCTGCACCTCCATGTTCATTACAGCATTATTCACAGCAGTCAAGATATGGAAACAACCATATCTTGAAGTGTCCATCAAAGGATGAATGGATTAAGAAAATGTGGTGTGTGTCCAGGCAAACAACAGATTATTCAGCCCTGAGAAAGAAGAAAATTCTGCCATTCACAACTTGGATAAAATGTGAGGGCATCATGTTATGTGAAATAGGTAAGACAGAGAACGACAAATACTGCATATTATCACTTATATGTGTAATTTTAAAAAGCTGAACTCAGAGAAACAGAGAGTAGAGTGATGGTTACCAGAGGTTGGGGGTAGCGGAGATAATGGTCAAAGGGCACAAACTTTCAGTTATAAGATTAACTACTTCTGGGAATCTGATATACAACATGGGGATCACAGCTAATAATAATTTATTATATACATGAAAGTTGCTAAAAGGGTAGATCATAAGTATTCTCACTATAAAAAGGAAATGGTAATTATGTGATAGGAGGGAGGTGTTAGCTAATGATATAGTAGTAACCATTCTGCAATATATAAATGTATCAAATCAACAAGTTGTACACCTTAAACTTATACAATATTATATGTCTATTATATCACAAAAAAGGTGGAAAAAAATCTGTGGGGGGAAAAACAAGAAAGATGAGAAATACTTTAAAGTTTCAGAAATAATAAGTGAAAAGGAAAAAGAAATACAGTATGCAAGCATTAGCCACAGAAAGCTATCATTAATACCAAAGTAGATTTTAAAGCAAGAAATACTATGAAAAGTAAAGACTGAAATTTTAATGATAGCAGGAGAATTCAACAAGAAGATACAATAATCCTAAATGTGTACATTCCCAGTAAGATAGATAAGAAATGTATAAAATAAAAAACAAGATAGAGCTAAAAGGCAAAATAGATAAACCCACTATCAGTAGAGATTTTTAAATACCTCTTTCAGTTACTGATAAAATACACAGACCAAAACAAACTAGTAAAATCATAAAGGACCCAAAAGATCTGAAGAATATAACCAACAAATGTTCCCTATTTCACATACATAGATCATCACACCCAACAAACTGTAGAATATATATACTTTTCCAGTGCACACACTAGAAGAAAATACAAAACATATATTGATTGAACAAGTATCCTGGATGCACAAAGAAATCCTGCAAACTCAATTAAAAAAGAAAACCCAATCTTCAAAAAATGTGCAAAACATTTGAACAGATACTTCCAAAGACATGTGAATGGCCATTAAGTCTATGAAAAAGAGCTCAACATCATCAATCAGCAGGGAAATGTACACTAAAACCTGGTGGGGGCTTCCCTGGTGGTGCAGTGGTTAAGAATCCACCTGCCAATGCGGATTGGGGACACGGGTTGGATCCCTGGTCCAGGAATATTCCACATGCTGCAGAGCAACTAAGCCCATGTGCCACAACTACTGAGCCTGTGCTCTAGAGCCCGTGAACCACAACTATTAAGCCCGTGTGCTACAGCTATTGAAGCCCACGTGCCTAGAACCCGTGCTTCACAACAAGAGAAGCCACTACCATGAAGAGCCTGCACACCACAATGAAGAGTAGCCCCCGCTCGCAGCAACTAGAGAAAGCCCGTGTGCAGCAACAAAGACCCAATGCAGCCAATAAATATAATTAATTAATTAATTAATTTTAAAAAAGGGAAAAATGGAAAATTCAAAAAATTGTAAAAATTAAACAGCACACTTTTAAACAATCAATGTATCAATGAAGAAGTCACAAGGCATATTAGAAATACTGAGAGCTGAATGAATACAAAGATACAACATATCAAAACTTATGGAACCAACTGAAAGAGGTGTTCAGGAGGAAGCTTATACCTATAAATACATTAAAAAACAAGAAAGATCTCAAATTAACAACCTAATGTTAAAACTTAAAAACCAGAAAAAGAAAAACAAACTAAACCCAAAGCTAGCAGAAGGAAGGAAATAATAAAAATTAGAGCAGAGATAAATGAAAGAATCAAAAAAAGAGAAAATCACTGAAATCAAAAGTTGGTTCTTCAAAATGATCAACAAAACTGATAAACCTTTAGCTACACGGACTAAGAAAAAAAGAGAGAAGACTCAAATTACTAAAATTAGAAATGAAAGTTGGCACATTACTACTGATTCTACAGAAACAAAGAGGATTATAAGAGAGTATGTGAACAATTGTATGCCAATGAATCAGACAAAATGGGCAAATTCCTAAAACCACAAAACCTATCAAGACCAGGGACTCCCCTGGTGGTCCAGTGGGTAAGACTCTGTGCTCCCAATGTAGGGGGCCTGGGTTTGATTCCTGGTCAGGAAACTATATCCCGCTTGCATGCCACAACTAAGAGTTCGCATGCCACAACTAAGGAGCCTGAGTGCCACAACTAAAAGATCCCACATGCTGCTACTAAAGATCCCACAACCGCAACTAAGACCTGGAGCAGCCTAAATAAATACATGTTAAAAAAAAACAAACACCAACAACAACACAAAAACTTACCAAAACTAAAGGATGAAGAAACAGAAAATCTGAATAGTATTACTTACTAGTACTATTACTTACTATAACTAGTAAAGACACTGAATAAGTAATCAAAAATTTCCAAAAAAAGGAAAGCCCAGGACCCACTGGGCTCTTAAATAAGAAAAGAACCTGATTAAAAAAATGAGCCAAAGACCTTAACAGCCATCTATCTATCAGGTATATATCTGTATATATCAAAAAAGATACACAAGTGGCAAATAAGCATTTGTTAAAGATGGGCCACATCATACATTATCAGCGAAATGGAAATAACAATGCGATAACGCTACACACCAATTAGAACAGCCAGAATCTGGAACACTGCCAGCACCAAAGGCTGATGAGATTGTGGAACAACAAGAACTGTCATTCATTGCTGGCAGAAATGTAAAATGGTACAGCCCCTTCAAAACACAGCTTGGCAGTTTCTCACAAAATTAAACATACTCTTACTTAATAATAGCACTTGGTATTTGCTTAAAGGAATTGAAAACTTATGTCCGCACAAAAATCTGCACACACAGGTTTTTTCAGGACAGTGAAAATACTCTATAAGACACTACAACGATATTTGTCATTATATATTTGTCCAAACCCAGAGAATGTACAACACTAAGAATGAACCCTGATATATAAACTATGGTAAGTATGATATGTCAGTATTGGTTCATCAGAACATAGTACACTGAGCAATACAAAACACTGCTGAACAAAATTAAATAAGACCTAAATAAATGTTTAGAAAGGCATCCTCTGTTCATGGGTTGTAAGACAATATTGTTAAGACGCCAATACTACCAAACATGATCTATAGATTTAAACAATCCCTATCAAAGCTCCAACAGATCTTTTCACAGAAATGGAAAAGCTAGACTTTAAATTCATATGGAATTACAAGGGGCCCCCAATAGCCAAAACTGTCCTTAAAAAGAATAACAAAGTTATTCCTGATCTCAAACTCACTACAAAGCTATAGTAATCAAAACATACTAGTATGCTAGTATGGTACGCACAAAGACAAATGGAATAGAACAGAGAGTTCAGAAATAAATGTATACAATATGGCCAATTGATTTGACAAGGATGTCAAGACAATTCAGTGGGGAAATACAGTCTCTTCAACAGATAGTACTGGGACAACTGGATTTCCATAAGCAAAAAATAAAGTTGGACTTCTACCTCACAGCATATATAAAAATTAACTCAAAATGGATCAATTACCTAAATAGAAGAGTTAAGACCATAAAACTTTTAGAAGAAAACACAGGGGTAAATCTTTAGGACCTTGGATTTGGCTATGAATTCTTAGACATGATAGCAAAAGCATGAGCAACAAAAGAAAAAATAGATAAACTGGATTTCATTCAAAGTTAAAACCTTTGTATATCAAGTGACATTATCAAGAAAGTGAAAAGACAAACTACAGAATGGGAGAAAATATTTGCAAATCACGTATCCAATAATTTAACATTCAGAATACATAAAGAACCCTTACAACTCAACAACAGAGACAAACAACCCAACTTTTTAAATGCGCAAAGGACCTGAACAGACATTTCTCCAAAGAAGATACACAAATGGCCAACAAGCACATGAAAAAATGCTCAACATATGCCATTAGGGAAATGTAAATCAAAACCACAAGATACTACTTCAGACCTAGTAGGATGGCTAAAATCAAAATAACAGACAATAACAGGCATTTGCAAAGACAAAGAGTAACTGGAACACTGGTACATTGCTGATGGCAATGGAAGTGAAGCAGCCACTCTGGTGCAGTTTGGCAGTTCCTCAAAAAGTTAAACATAGAATCACTATGTGATTCAGTATTTTCACTTCTAGGAACACACCCAAATTTGAAATCAGGGACTCAAACAGATGCTTGTATACCAATGTTCACTGCAGCATTTATTCACAATAGCCAAAAGGCTGACACAGTCTAGGGTCCATCAACAGATGAATGGGTAAACAAACCATGGTATAAATACAAACAATGGAATATTATTCAGCTATAAAAAGGAATGAAGTACTGATACATGCTACAACATCAAAGACCCACCAAGTGATTATGCCACACATTATGCTAAGTGAAATTAGCTATACATGAAAGTACAAATATTGTATGAGTCCACTTACATAAAATATCTACATTAGGCAAATTCCTAGAGACAAAAAGTAGATTAGAGGTTACCACAGGTTGCGTAGTAGAGGGGGAAATGAGGATTTATTGCTAATATAGAGCTTCTATTTGGGGTGATGAAAAAGTTTTGAAAATAGACAGTGGTAATGGTTGTATAACATAGTGAGTATAATTAATGCCACAAATTGTACACTTAAAAATGGTTAAAATAGCAAATCTGGTGTTTTTTTTTTTTTAAGCACAAACTACACATATACACACACAAGAAAAAAAGACTTTGGTACATATCCTTCTGCCAAATAACAATCTTAGATTTATAATCCTAGATTTCCACAACACTAAAATTGATTCTGTATGGAACTTTAGAGACGTCAGTATTCTGCAGTATTTAATTTTGTAGTAATACAAGTCATATGACTCCTAAAAACAGTGCGTTAAAAATTCTAAACAACACTAAAGTCAAAACAAAATAATACTCATTCCCATTTTTTCAACAATCCAAGAAACTCAATAAATAAAACTATTTTCATATTATACACACAGACCTACGCAAGTGACTACAAAACGGACTATGGCCTCTGTCTCTTTATATTATTGTTTTTCATTTTGCCAGGACTAGATTTTAAGTAAATGCTGGTCACTGACATTAAGCCTTTAACACTTACAAAATACACTGCTCCAAAGCTTCCATGGCCAATTTCTCTGAGATCTGTGAAGAGCTTCTCTGGATCTTCTTTGAAGAAGAGCTCTGCAATTTCAGGGTCCTTCAGGCTGCCGGCACGGTTAGTTGATGGCATCCTGCTGGGCAATCAGCTGTCTGATTCTAATTTTATACTGCTATCCCAATCCTTGGTTCATCTGTATGAATGAAGCCACGCTGGCATAAACTATTGGAGAGAAATAAGAAAACAAAAAGTCAGGAAAAGCAAAATGTGTGAAGAATAATTAGTATGAAGATCATTTTCTGATAGCATATATAAAATTATCTCGGGCCTAGAATTTCACTGAGAAGGAAGTGTTATCTACTAGTGCAATAGTTCCTAAATCTGGCTCAATTACCTGCAGTGCTTAAAAAAATAACAGTCCTACTATACATAGCGTATTACCACATGCATACTTCTAAAAATTAAATAAACCTTTATATCTTGGAAGGCTTATCTAATTCTTATCTCATTCTGAGGTAGTGAGCCCACTGGCAGAAGAGATAATAGAACACAGAGACCATTAAAAAAAACATGTATGACAACTTAACCATAGTAGGTTTCTAACAACAGGAAGATTCCAATCCATTAATGATTTCCAAATATAAGAAAATACACAAGGATTTAACTCAGTAAGCTATATGCCAGTTATATGGTTAACTCAGTAACCAAATGCCATTGTTTAATCAACTCTAACACAGACATTCCAAAGAAAAATGCAATGGGAGAAAGTAATGAATTTAATGCAGACAATTGCTTCCCCCAGAAACCTCACTCACATTAAAATATGGCCTTTATCAAATCTGCTTCATTAGATAAGTAGACATTATAGATAACCAATAAATTCGCTGGTGGTTCTGCTATCAGTTCCTCTATATCAGATTACCCAATTTAAAAAATGGCTGTCATAATTGAGAAGCTTCAGAACCTAGGTTCTGGAATGACACTACCTGGATATAAATCCTGGCAACACTATTTACAAGCTGTGAACTTGAGTAGCCTTATTTTCCTAATCTGCACAATGAAAGTAATATCCTACCTAATATAGTGGTTGTGAAGGTTAAATGAGTTAATAAATATAAGCATAGACTAGTAGTCAGGCATAGTAAGTGCTACATTAAGTGTTAGCTATTTTAACCTAAATAAATACACCAATTAAAAAAAAAAAAAACCTCCAAAATGGATTTCATTGGCCTCCTAATTGATTTCATTAGATTCTAGCCGATTCTCCCCTACTTCATACAATTTTTAAGAAGGTAACTACTGGTCTCATTTTTAGTGAAGTCAACTGAACCAATTTTAATTCTTGGTAGAAAACTTCTTTGTAACTACATAAAACATATTTACATGTCTTTTGTACCTGTTAAATTAACACTTCACTGCAATAAAAACATTTAAATTATTAATCTGTATTTCATTTCTAACACACTTTCAAGGTTGCCTCACATACATTTACCAATTTCCCTGCTCTGCAAGTTCCCTGCAAACTGTTTCAATTACAGTTCTTCTAAGAATATGTGACCATACAGGAGACTGAACTAAATTCCATAAAAAGTATCATTTTCTACTAATCCACCTGTTTTAAAAAAGTCTGCAGTATTACTTAAGACTTAAGAACTTTGAATGATCAAGTTTTAGTACCTTTATTACAAGAATTATTTTACATTACAATTTTCTAACCAATTTCATGATCTGCATCTTCCTATCTGTCTAACAACTTCCCACTCAAAATCTTTTGAGATTTAGATTAAATGTAGATTTCGATCAATGTAAAATTTTAACTCAAATTTAAAAAAAGCAGGTCACTATCCCTTCATGCTCTAAAACATCCTGTAGCACTTAATATATTATATTGCAGTTATTTATCTCTCTCCTAGACAGGTAGGCATAACGTCTCATTCACTTTTATATTACCTGTCCTATACCACACCTCCGACAGTTAATATTATATAAATATTTGTTGAACTGAAAGAATACACTTAATTCTTCTCTAAGATCCCTAAAAATGATTTCATTTCCACAATTATTTACCAAACAAACAGCAGACATGAAATTATGATATGAGAAATACTAAATAGTAGAGAAATAAATTCACAGGGACAGCACCCTCCAGAAAATCAGAGAAAAAAGAAATGAACTAGAAAACTTGCTCTACCAAATACCAAAAGATAATAAAAATCTATTGCTATCACTAGAATGTTAAAATAAGACAAGTAAATCAATAATCTAAAAGAGTCCAGTAACGAAACCACATATGTGTATCTAGGAATTTAGCAAACAATTAAAGTAGAAGAAATAAATTTTGTTGAGAAAACTAAGAACCCATTTGGAAAAAATTATAAAAATTATAAAATATCTCTATCACACACCTTACACAAACATTACTGCTAAATAGCTTAAACAGACCTCTCAAATCAATGATGAAAAAAAGTATTTGATAAAAATAAGTGTTGTTGGGAGACCCCAATAACTATCTGGGCAAAAATAAAATAACTTCTGTTCCTCAAACTAAACATCAGAATTATATATGGGTCAGAAATGCAAATATTTAAAAAATGAAACATATAAGTACTAGTAGGAAATGTAAGTTCCTCTGTAATCAGGGAATGAAGAAATTTTCCTAACTATGATCCAAATTCAAAACAATAAGGAAAAACACTGATATATTTAACAATATAAAAACAATACTTGGGAGGAGGGGCCACGGAAAAAGATACTCCAAACAAAAAGGACAAATGATAAGGAAAAAAAGTGTTTGAAATTCTGTTTACAAAGGGTTAGTATTCCTAATATGTAAAGAATTTCAAAAAACAAAAAAAGATAAGAACCTGACATTCTTACATTCTTAATATATAGTTTCTAAAAACAGCACACACCCACACAAGGAAACACCAACAAAAACAACCAGCAGAGACATGGGTAGTTCACAGGAAAAAAAAAGAAAAGAAACAACCATTAAATATATGAAAATATGTTCAATATCACTCAAAGTATGAGAAATACAAACAAAACTATCCTAAGATTTCATTTTTTACTTATCTGGATGGCAAAAATTCACACACACTGATGACGGGGTGGAAAAGAAATACGCACTTTGGTACAGTAGCTGTGATAATGCAAAAACTGTACAAAACCTGTGGAGAAAAATCCAGCAAAATCAAATATACACTTACCATTTCACACAAAAATCCCACTTAAAGAATCCATATCAAAAATACTTATACAAAATGTAAGAAATGATACATGTACAAAGTGAGGAACTGGGGGAATCCCCTGGTGGTCCAGTGGTTAGGGCTTTGCCCCTCCACTGTAGGGGACCAGGTATGATCCCGGGTTGGGGAACTAAGATCCCATAAGCCACGCAAGTGCCCAAAAATATAAAAAGATAAAAAAAACAAAGTGAAGAACTGGAACTCAACCATTCTGGAAAACTGTTTAACACATGCTTATCAAGTTAAATAAACATTTACCATGTGATGGAACTGTTCCTTAACTAGTTATCATTTACTCAAAAGTGATGAAAACAAAGGGACACAAAGAGACTTTTTACACAGCAGCTTTATTCATAACAGTCCAAAACTGCAAATAATACAAATGTCTATCAACAAATATATGTATAATAAAATTGTGATATATTCACATAATGAAATTCCTTTCACAGCAATAAAGAGGAATAAACTACTGATCCATGCAGGAACCCAGATGGATATCAAAAGCATTATGCTCCAGCAAAAAAAGCCAGAAACCAAACAGTATATCCTATATGATTCACCTGATTCTCAAATAGGCAAAACTAGTATACAGTGACAGATTCATGGTTGCCCGGGGCCAGTTGGGGGAAGAAAAGGGGAAATGACCATAAAAGGGCTCCCAGGAGCTTTCTGGGGTGATAGAACATCCTATATCTTGGTTGCAATTACTCTTGTCAAAACTCCAACTATATTAAAATAGATGCATTTATGTATATTACACCTCAAAGTAACAACTTTAAAAAATTAAATGGCTTAAAATCTATCATACATATGTAAATATATATAGCAAATTTATTGAACAACATATGGAAGGATGTGTGTTGAAACATTAATATTTTCTCTGACAAAGTAGGGCTGTGAAGAGCATTGCTTGTTAACCTAGACATTCATATTTGAATTTTTATAGCAACCACATTTAAAATTTTTTAAAAATTTAAATTTGAGAAAAATAAAATAGAATTTTTTTTAAACTAGAAGAAATACACACTCCAACTAGACAGAACATCCAACAGGCTATCAGCACTTTAACTTACAAAAGACTAATGAATTTTTAAAATCTGTATATCAAAAAACTGAATGGAACACAAGAACTGAAATATCCAGAGCACACAAAATTAAGGGTTATTATGCCTTAAATATAGAGATATCATCCAAATCACTGATATAATCCACCAAAATATAAATGGTCAAAGGATATACATCATTCCATAAACAGGTAATATAAATGATTGGGGAGAAAAGTCAAAATCTGAAGATAATGGGTATGGCATGAGTTTTCTGATTCCATCTTCCTCCCTTATCTCCCAGCTTTGACCTAAGAGTGTGGCCTGAGTTACACAACTATGCTCAGGGTGCTGACAAGAAAACACTTAAAGAAATTCTCCCCCTGTCCAAAGAACCAGGAAAAGGGAACCCTGTGCTCCGGAGATTGTGGCGGGGAAATGTCTTCTTTTAGTCTTTTCTTTTTTCTCTCCTCCGCCATAGAATTGCACTGCCCCAGCAACAGAAAAACCCCATGAGAAAACCAATCGCTCTGGCCAGAAAAACTGGGAAAACAGGGTCTCTGTCATTCAAGAAGTATGAGGGGAATTCCCTTTTTCTCCCCCCCCTCCTCTCTCCTTTCCCTATTCAAGGGCAGCCCTAGTTATGGGGAACTGTACAATGCAGAGGTCTAAAAGCTCTGAGAGAAATCTGTCTTTCTGGAACTTGGAATAAGGCCATTGGACACTGAAGAGTATGGGGGAAATCATGGAGAGGAGAGAGCTGGAAAAGAGATCCCCTAATTCTGTGTATAAGCCAATACAAACAATGACATGTTTGTGTAAAACAGACTCAAAGAGGTGCAGCAAAGGCTATGCTAAAGAGAACTAATCTATGATATAAACCAGTGACCAAGTCCCAGACTATCACTAAGAGGCACAGTGCAGGGCAAATCCAAAGAGCACAGCAAAGGTTTTGAAAACAGAACTGATATTAGAATTCCCACTCACAGAAAGTGACACAGAACTTGCCATCTAAACTGGTAGGTGTCTGCTAAAACAAACAAACAAACCAACACTCTCCAGAGGATATTAGCAGGATCAGAAATGACAATATTCAGTATGTCCAGGATAAAATCCAAAATTACATACAAAAACAAGTAAACAAACACACACACACACACACAACTGGAAAATGTGATAAATTATCATGGGAAAAGAGGACCAACAGATGCTTATTTTGAGATGACTCATGTTGGAATTATCACATAAAGACTTTAAAGCAGCTTTTATATTCATAATAAATGAAGTGATGGTTAACACTCTTGAAACAACTGAAAAGACAAATTCCTAGAAGAGAAAGGGAAATTTAAAAAAAAAAAAAAAAAAAAGGGAAATTCTGAACCGAAAAATACAGTAGCAAAATTAAAAAAAAAAAAATTTCAATACATGGGGTCAACCACAGAACGTAGATGATAGAGGAAAGAGTCAGTAAACTTGAAGAGCGAGCAAATGAAATTACCTAAACTGAAGAAAAGGAAAGAAAAGAGGGGAGGGGAGGGGAGGGAAGGGAAGGGAAGGGAAGGAAAAAGAAAAAAGAAAAGAAAAGAAAAGAAAAGAAAAGAAAAGAAAAGAAAAGAAAAGAAAAGAAAAGAAAAGAAAAAGGAAAAATTAATTGAAAGAAATGAATGGAGCCTTAGTGACTTGTAGGACAATATCAAATTATCTAAGTTTCACATTACTGGCATTCATATAAGGACAGGAAAAATAACTGGGTAGAGAAAAAAAAATTTCTTGGTAATTGCAGAAAACTTCCCAGATTTGACAAAAGATAGAAATTTAGATTCAAGAAGCTCAGTAAACCCCAAACAGAAAAAATTCAAAGAAAACCAGGCCTAGACACACCATAATCAAAATGCTAAAAAACAAAAATAAAAATTTGAATGCCCACAGATTTTCATGAAAAACAATGGAGTCCACAAAAAGTGGAATAATATCTTTTAAAGGTGATAAAAGGAAAGAACTGCCAACCCAGAACAGAATCCTTTATCTATCTTCTTTAGGAATGAAAGCCAGAGAGAGAGATTCTTACCCAAGGGAAAACTATGAGAATCTGTTCCCAGCAAATCTGCTCTAAAAGAAATGCAAAATATTAAACAAAAGAAATCTGGAGTGGCTACATTAATATCAGACAAAATAGACTCCAGAACGAGGAAAATCACAAGGGATAAGGAAGGGACATTACGTAATAACAAGATTCTATTATCAAAACCTAAATTTGTATTCACTTGACTGACAAAAGAGTTTCAAATAAAATGAAGCAAAACTGATACAACTGAAAAGAGAAATAAGACAAGTCTATAATTATACCAGGAGACTCTAACACTCCTCTCAGAAATTTAAAGAAAAAGTGGTCTGAAAACACAAAGAACACTGTAGAATAGTACTATCAACCAATCTGACCTAATGACATTTCCAAAATACTCCACCTGACACAATATACATTCTTTTCAAGCGCACATATGAAAGTCATACCAAAAGAGATCATATTCTGAGCCATAAAACATATCTTAACTGTGAAAATTTTCAATTCATATAAAATAAGTAATCTGATCATAGTATAATTAAGCTTAAAATCAGTAATGGAAAGATAACTTAAAAAGTTAAAAAACAACAAAATTGGAAATTAAACAACACATTTCCAAGTAACCCATGGTTCAATTAAGAAGTTTCAAGGAAAATTAGAAAAGAATGAGTTGAGTGAAAATAAAAATACAACATAAAACTTGCAGGATACAGCTAGTACAGTGTTTACATAGAATCTTAAAACACTGACTCTGTATTGGAAAAATGAGAAAGATCTCAAACCAATAATCTCAGCTTCCATTTTAAGGCTCTAGAAAGAGAAAAGCAAATAAAACCAAAAATAAATATAAGGAAGGAAACACTAAAGAAAAGAGCAGAAATCAATGAAATTAGAAAACAAAAAGCCAATAAAGAAATATCAATAAAACCAAAAGCTGATTCTTGGGGGGGAGGGGTGGTCAGGAGAGGGGGATCAATAACACTGAAACCTCTGCCAAACTAACTAAGGAAAACAAGAGCAGATACAAATTACCAAAAACAGAAATAAAAGGGTGGGAATATTACTACAGACCCTGTAACATTAAAAGGAAATACAATGAACAGCTCTAAGCTGATAAATTTGATAATATAGATGAAGTACCGGACATATACAAACTACCAAAACTCAATCAAGAAGAAACAGAAAATCAAGAAGAAATAGATAATAGACATATGTGTATTAAAGAAGTTAAATTCAAATATTTTCACATAGAAAACTCCAGACCAGTGAAACGAGTTTCAATATCAAATTCTATCAAATATTAAAGGAATAATAACAATTCTACGTCAACTCTTCAAGTTATAAGAGAGAAGACTTCCCAGTTAATCTTATGAGACCATTATTACCCTATCAGAATCAGACAAGAACATTAGAAAAAAAAAAAGTGAAAATTTCTGACAAATATCCCTCATGAACACAATAGGTAAAATCCTCAACAAAAGATGAGTAAATCACAGCAACATGGATGCAACTCGAAATTATCATGCTAAGCAAAGTCAGAAAGAGAAAAACAAATACCGTATGATTTCACTTATACATGGAATCTAAAAGATGACACAGGGACTTCCCTGGTGGTCTAGTGGTTAAGCCTCCATGCTTTCAATGCAGGGGGCCTGAGTTCCATCCCTGATCAGGGAACTAGATCCCACACGTCACAACTAAAAGATCCTGTATGCGGCAACTAAAGATTCTATGCGCCGCAACTAAGAATCGGTGCAACCAAACAAATATTTTAAAAATAAATACATAAATAAAAAATAAAGGATGACAAATGAATCTATCTATGAAAAATAAACAGAATCAGGGACATAGAGAATAGATTGGTGGTTGTCAAGGAGGGGAGGGGATGGGAGAGGGTTGAATTGGGAGTTTGGGATTAGCAGATGCAAAATGACATATACAGAGCAGATAAACATACCACATACAGTAGGATTCCCTACTGTATAGCATAGGGAACTATATTCAATATCCTCTGATAAACCATAACGGAAAAGGACATGAAAAAGAATGTACATATATATATATGACTGAGACTGCTGTACAGCAGAAATTAACACAACATTGTAATCCAACTATAATAAAAAATAAATTAAGAGACTAGCAAATCAAATCCAGCAATATATAAAGATGACACATCACAACTAAGTAGAATTTATTCCAGAAATGCAAGGCTGATTCAGCAGTCAAAAATTAATATAATTCTCCCATTCTAAACACACTAAAGAAGAAAAAACACAGGATCATATCAACAGAGGCAGAAAAAGGATTTCACAAATTCAACATCCATTCATCTGTGCTCTCCGAGCTGCTCTCCCCTCTAAGGCAGCACTGGCGATCAATGAAAAACAGGGAACAAAAGGAATATAACAGGATGCCTTCCTTAGCTAAGGAAAATGATTCCTTTTTTCCTCAATGAGCAAGTCGCACCCTGCCCACGACAGCTCCACATGGGAGCGCCCAGCAGACCAGACCTTACAGCTGAAGCACATTTTACATTTGCAATCATGTGTCCCAACTGCTGGCAAATGTGTCACCTTAAGCACATCCTGTGACAGAGGGCTCCCTGAGCCCAACCAATTGAAACTAATAAATTAAATAAATTAACAGCCATTCATGACAAATACTCTCAAAAAACTAGGAATAGGGCTTCCCTGGTGGGGCAGTGGTTAAGAATCCAGCAGCCAATGCAGGGGACATGGGTTCCATCTGAGGTCCAGGAATGTCCCACATGCCATGGAGCAACTAGGCCCCTGCGCCACAACTACTGAGCCTGTGCTCTAGAGCCCACGAGCCACAACAACTGAAGCCCGCACACCTAGAGCCCATGCTCTGCAGCAAGAGAAGCTACCACACTGAGAAGCCTGCACACCGCAATGAAGAGTAGCCCCCACTCGCCGAAACTAGAGAAAGCCCGTGAGCAGCAACAAAGACCCAATGCAGCCAATCTATAGAAGACAAAACTGGGACTTCCCTGGTAGTGCAGTGGTTGAGAATCCACCTGCCAATTCAGGGGACACAAGTTCAATCCCTGGTTCAGGAAGATCCCACATGCTGTGGAGCAACTAAGCCTGTGCTCAAGAGCCCACGAGCCACAACTATTGAGCCCATATGCCTAGAGCCCGTGCTCCGCAACAAGAGAAGCCACGGCAATGAGGAGCCCGTGCACCACAACGAAGAGTAGCCCCCATTCCCCGCAACTAAAAAGAAAGCCCGCGCACAGCAAAGAAGACCCAACACAACCAATAAAATAAATTAATTAATTAATTTTAAAAAAGGCTATTAGGTTACATTTTAAAGATACTTAATCTGTTCTTTAAGGGAAATATCATTGCAACTTGCCATATCCTTCCTACTAAAAGAGAACAGTAAAAGACATTAACAATCCTATAAACAGCAAACGAGATCTAATTAGTTTCTGGTTCCACAAAAATAGACCAGACAAGCCTATCATTTTTAGGCTATTGAGGGGTGAATGTAAAACATACACAATTTTTGTAGGTGATACCATTTTATTCAAAACACAGATCTCTAAGAACGCTGATGAAACTAGAATGAAAAACCCAATATACTTTAAAATCTCAGACAAAATAGGATTTTCAGAATTAAGTAACTGCTCCATATTTGCAAAACACAGTCAAATAATTGACAATAACATCAGTCAAGCAACAGAAAGAACATGGGGGAAGGGTGCTGATAATCACAGCATATTCAGTATTACTTGAGGAATGCTCCTTGGATGAACGGTGATGTCATGGTATTCCATCTTTTAAGAACCTTCAGATTTTCACAAAAAGGACATTGTTGGTCTTAAGCAACTGCTTCAATATCTTAACGCTCTTTTTCCCTACATCTGTTACTCAGAGGGTTTAGGCTTAGAAACCAGCCAACTTAATCAAATGTTCAATCCCTTTAGAGAAAGAAAAATTGTCTCCTTACACAGAATCGGCAGAGACAGGATATACTGTCTACTATGTCTTCCCTCAAAAGAAACATACACAAGTCACTATACCAATAACTAAGAAATGTCATCAGTGAGATAAATTTGACATTACAGGAACTCACATCAGCCTTATTTGACACAGAACTGATTTGATGCCTGGTGCTTCAACCTACTTATAAATGTTATTACATATTACAAAAGTTAAGGGTTGGAAGAATTTTAAGAGGGTATTTGGTTTCTAAAGGTCACATGCTTTTTCTCAAAATCACATGGTGTAATCCCAAAAGAAACTTGTACCATAATGTTTATTGCAGCACTCTTTACAATAGCCAGGACATGGAAGCAACCTAAATGCCCATCAACAAATGAATGGATACAGAAGATGTGGCATATATATACAATGGAATATTACTCAGCTATAAAAAGGGATGAGATGGAGCTATATGTAATGAGGTGGATAGAACTACAATCTGTCATACAGAGTGAAGTAAGTCAGAAAGAGAAGGACAAATATTGTATGCTAACTCACATATACGGAAAATGGTACTGATGAACTCAGTGACAAGAACAAGGAAGCAGATACAGAGAATGGACTGGAGAACTCGAGGTATGGGAGGGGGCGGGGGGTGAAGGGGAAACTGAGAAGAAGCGAGAGAGTAGCACAGACATATATATAACAAAGGGAGTCCAACTCGAGGATGGAAGATGCCTTAGAGGACTGGGGCAGGGAGGGTGGGGGGGACTCGAGGGGGGGGCGTCAAGGAAGGGAGGGAATATGGGGATATGTGTATAAAAACAGTTGATTGAACCTGGTGTACCCCCCCAAAAAAAAAAAATCACATGGTGAATTAATGGTGGGAAATACAGAATCAATTCCCTGAACCACTGTTTAGTACTTCAAATTGAAATGAAGAGGAAGGTGAAAAGCAAAAATAATATTGTTAAAGAAGTCACTGGGTTGTTGGGTAGGAGAACACGCATGGGGCAGTGTTATAAACACTGTTTAATTCTGAGCATTGGTAAAGATATGAAGATTCCATTTTTTTATGAAACAAGATATAGGTGTTTAAGTAACATGTAACCATTTATATAAAAATAAGAAAATATATCTCTATACACACAGGTAATCTATGGAGGGACTTATCAGAAACAGGGGTGTTCAGGAGACTTTTATTCCCATTAATCCTTTCTACCTTTCAAGTTTTTATCCCCCAAATGCATGTATTTTTCTTTTAATTTTAAAGAGAGATACAGGTAATATTCTTTTCAAGAAAGGCCTTATGTATACAACCTTATTAATTACCATGTGTTCTTACTCCAAATAGACTAACCATGTGAAACTTTCAGGCACCTTTCACATCTTACATGTAATAAGCACTTAAAATCTATATAGTTAAGATTAGGGAATTCCCTGGTGGTCCAGTGATTAAGACTCCAAGCTTTTACTGTCAAGGGACTGGGTTTGATCCCTGGTTGGCAAACTAAGATCCCACAAGCCAGGCAGCGTGGTCAAAAAAAACAAAACAAAACAAGATTAGAAATGTTAGCATCATCTAATGTTTAGCATAAAATATCAAACTGTAGCTTGGTGACTATTTCGTATTTCCATAAAATAATCTATCCTACAAGATTTTTGCAAGTGAGAAGAACAGATGCAAAACAACAAAGGATAAATTTCACTGTTTATACAGCTTGATCATGGACTAGAAAACCACTGCAAACTGGTAACGGTTTATCTTTACTACAAGAAAAACACCTACAGAAAACATGATCACCTTTTGAGCTAAATTTCAAATCCTTACCATACCGAGACGTAAAAAATGTGTTATCCGTACACCTTGCTTGCGGGCTTTCTTTCTTTCTTTTGGTGGGGTGAGGGGTGTGGCTGTTCAGCTATTATTAAATTTTAAAATGACAAATCAGATTATCTAATAATAAATTTCAGCATAACTGATTGAAGTATTGATTGAATAACAAGTGAAAGCAAGTGTACTATTCTTCACATTGAATAGTACAGATGTGTTTTAAAACACTAGATTATTTAATGCTCATTTTTTTATGGACCATTTCATGCAAATCTATAAAACAGAATGAGAATATAGAAACAAAGAATAGTAAAAAGAAACTGTGTTAATAAACCTAAGGGGCTTTTTTCCCCCAGAAGGATAACCATCAGTAGAACAGAAATAGGATAAAGAGATAGCAAACCAGAGTAAGAAGGAAACAAAATCACAATCCACTCGAAAATGAAGAAAAAAACAACAGGAAAGCATAATTTAAAACATAAAACAATATGACAAATGTAAGCTATAAACATCTTGATGAAAACAATAAATTGGAATGGATAAATTATTCTGCTTAAAATCCTTATTTGAGGTAAAAATTCAAACCCATTCATTTAAGAGATGCACCTAAATAAATGCAACACAAAGGCTGGACAGCATGATGGACATGTTTATATATTTACTTTTTTAAAAAAGTTAAGGTGCAGCACTTTAAGTGTACAAACTAGTATGCTCCCATTTGTGTTTTAAAAAAAGGCAGGGAGGGACTTACCTGGTGGTACAGTGGTTAAGAATCTGCCTGCCAATGCAGGGCACACAGGTTCAAGCCCTGATCAGGTTAAGATCCCACAGGCCAAGGAGCAATTAAGCTCACAAGCCACAACTACTGAGCCCACGTGCCACAACTACTGAAGTCTGCGTGCCTAGAGCCCATGCTCCACCACAAGAGAAGCCACCACAATGAGAAGCCTGCGCACTGCAACAAACAGTAGCCCCCACTCGCCCCAACTAGAGAAAGCCCGTGCGCAGCAAAAGACTGAACACAGCCATAAACAAACAAACAAACAAACAAACAAATATTAAGAAAGAGAGAGAGAGGAAAGAAGGAAGGGAGGGGAGGGGAGAGGAGGGGAGGGGCGGGGAGGGGGGAAGGAAGGAAGGAAGAAAGGAAGGAAGGGAGAAATATGCGGGCATATGTGTGTATGTATTTGTACATACATATACTATCTTTGGAATGATATTCCACAGATGTGTAATATTATTTGCCTCCAGGAAAAAGTACTAAGCTGGGCCTCTGAGGGACAAGGGTTGATTTTACACTATAGTTAAGTGCACTGCCTCTGAAGCCAAAATGCCTAAGACAGGATTCTAACTCCCTTGCTTACTAGCTGTATAATATAGGAGAAGTCAATTGACCTCTCTTGTCTCATTTTCCTTATCTGTAAAACTGCACTGCTCCTTGAGTTGTTGTAAGTAGTACTATTGCTAAGTAGTATTCTACTATATGGATATACTACATAAGTGATTTTCTAGAAAACTTACACATCATTATCTACTCCTGGCAAACTAGAAAGATAAAAGAAAATTTCTTAATCTTGCTGCTCTATTTAATGGTGAAATACATTGCTATGACAGTCAAGAAAGATAAGGATGTCTCCTACCTCCTATTATTCTACATTATTTTAGAGATTCTAGCTTTGTCAACAAGTAAGCAAGTTCCATGAATAAGCAATTCACAGATTAAGAATAACAAAGTCATTAAACATACAAAAATATGCTAGTAAAGCAGAGATAAACAAAATGTGGAATATAAAAATAGAGAAAAATCAACAAAACCAAAAATTGTTTCTTTGAAAAGACAACAAAATTGAAAGACTTTTTTTCCAGCTAGACAGAACAGGAAAAATAAGAGACTCAAATTACTAAAATCAGAAATGAAACCAGGAACATTACTACCAAACTTATAGAAACAGAAAGGATTACATAAGAATAGTACAACCAACAAATTAGATGATCTAGATGAAATGGTCAAATTTCTAAAAACCAAAAAAACAACCAAAACTCACTCAAGAAAATAGAAAATTTCAAAAGACTTATAACAAAGAGACTAAATCAGTAACTGAAAAACTTCCAAAATCAACAAAAAAAAAGCTCAGGACCAGATGGCGACTTTTACCAAATATTTAAAGAATTAGTACCAACTCTTTCTACAAGGTTAGTATTACCCTAATATAAAGCCAGATAAAGACATCACATGAAAATTACAGACCAATGTCTCTTATAAATACAGACACAAAAATTTTCAACAAGGTATACCATGAGCAAATGAGATTTATTCTAGGAATGCCAGGGTAGTTTAACATGAAAATGAGTCAGTGTAACATACCATATTAATAAGATGAAAGAAAAAACACAATCATCGTAATAGAAGCAGAAAAAGCATTTGACAAAATCCAATACCCTTTCATGATAAAAACACTCAATGAACTAGGAAAAGAATGGAATTTTCTCAACCCACAGGTATCATCATAGTTAATGGTGAAAGACGGAAAACTTTCCCCCTAAAATCAGGAACAACACAAGGATGTGGCTCTCAATACTTCTATTCAACGTTGTAAGGGAAGTTCAAGCCAGGGCTTGACAAGAAAAAGAAATAAATGGCATCCAGACTGGAAAAAAAGAAATAAAATTATCTCTTTTCACAAATTACATAATCTTATACATAGAAAACCCTAAAGTATCCACAAAAAACTATTAGAACTAACAAATGAGTTCAGCGAAGTGTCAAAATATAATCAATACACAAATACAAGTTGTACTTCTATACACCAGCAATGAATATTCTGAAACTTTAAGAAAACAATTCCATTTATGATGTCATTAAAATAAAACAAATAATAATAATAAAATTTTAAAGTACTTAGGAATAAATTTAACCAAAGCCCAAGATTTAGAAAATGACAAAACACTGTTGAAAGAAATTAAAGACCTAAATAAATGGAACAACATCATGTGTTCATGGATTGGAACAAACAATATTACTAAAATGGTAATACTACCTAAAATAATACATAGATTCAAAGTAATCCTTATCAGTTTCCAACCTGTCATTTTGTAGAAATGAACAAATTCTTTCTAATATTCATGTGTAACTGCAAGCGACACAGAATAACCAAAACAATCCTTAAAACTTTAGAACAAAATTGGAAGACTCACCCTGCCCAATTTCAAGGCATACTACAAAGCTACAATAATCAAGACAGTGTAGTACTGGCATAAGGATAGGCATTTATACCAACAGAAAAGAATTGAGAGTCCATATTTACAGTCAAATATATGGGACGATAAACACATACACACATAGTCAAATGATTTTCAGCAAAGGTGTCAAGACCATTTAATGGGAAAAGAAGTCTTTTCAACAAATATTGGTGAAACAACTGGATATCCACATGCAAAAAAAGAATGAATTTAGACCTCTTCTTCACACCATATGTAAAATTTAAATCAAAATGGACCAAAAAGACAAGAGCTAAAATGATAACTCTTAGAAGGAAACACAGGTGATAACCTGCAGGACCCTGGATTAGGCAACAGTTTTTCAGATGTGATTCCAAATGCACATGAAAAGAAAAAATAGATAAAATGGATTTCACCAAAATTTAAAAACTTTTGTGCATCTATGGACATCCATCAAGAAAGTAAAGGGGGAGTCAAGGAAGGGAGGGAATACGGGGATATGTGTATAAAAACAGATGATTGAACCTGGTGTACCCCCCAAAAAAAATAAAAAATAAAAAATAAATTAAAAAAAAAAAAAGAAAGTAAAAAGACAACCCATGGAATGGGGAAAATATCTGCAAGCAATATATTGGATAAGGGTCTATCTTGTATCCAGAACATATAAAGAACTCTTAATTGGGTTAATCCAATTAAATAAACCAATTAAAAATGGGCAAAGGATTTGAACATCTCTCCAAAGAAGATATACAAATGGTCAATAAACACATGAAAAATTTCTCAACATCATTATTAATTACAAATCAAAACTACAATGAGATACCATACCACACCCACTAGAACGCCTATAATCAGAGGCGGAAAATAACAGGTGTTGTGGAGGATGTGAAGAAACTGGAAGCTTCACACATTGCTGGTGGGAATGTTAAATGGTATAGTCACTGTTGAAAAGTTTGGCAGCTGAAAAAGCCAAACATGGAATTACCATACAACCTCACAATTCCACTCAGCAAATCCTTCCTGCATTTCCTACCCAGGATAATGGCACGACTATTCCTTGTGTCTCTGAGGTCAGAAAACTAGATGTGACCTTTTAAGTTTTTTCCCTTCCTCTTTTTCTCCTCTAACATCAAGCTATTAAACTGCTAAATCCAACAGACTTGAATCTCCTCCTCTAGTCATTGTGGGTAGCCTAGTTCAGGCTTTAATCACATCTTACCTAGACTAATGCAATACCTCCTATCTGGACTATTTGTAGTTTCATTCTCTCCAATTCATCTTTCATACTGTTTCTCTATTTTTTCATTGATACATATTGAGCAAAAACTAAGGCAGGAAATTAATTTTTTTTTTTTTGGCCACGCTGAGCAGCATGGGATCACAGTTCCCTGACCAGGGATCAAATCTGTGCCTCCTTCAGTGGAAGTGCAGATTCCTAACCACTGGATCACCAGGGAATTCCCAGGAAATTTTTAAGAAAAGTCACAAAATTATTGCTCACTTTTTTATTAAACTCAAATAATACCATAATACTTACAGAATAAAGTTCAAACAGTATATAAAGCACTCAAGAACTCCACAATCTGGCTGAATCCTTCCTTTTCAGTCTTTTCTTTTAGTGTATCTATCCCTTAATCATAACAATGTCCAGCAAAAGCCTCCATGACACCTGAAATACTGTCTACATTCTTAACCAACCTATCCTATTTCAAATACAACTTCAAAACTTGTTTGAAATTAGTGATTCCTTTCTCTTTACTATATATGTTTTCATTTTGTATCTCTATTTTAATACACATTTTTAATGTAGTTGTTTACATGTTTATATTCCCAAGTCATATCATAAGGTTCTGGAGCTTCTCCACAGAACCTAACAGTTTCACAAAGACAATCAAGAAGAAGAAAAAAAAAAAGTTTGTTGAATGACTATTTAAATATCCTACCATTTCATTTATTTCTAAGACTATGCAAGTTTAGGCAAGAGCAGATATCTTTTAAACTCATTCCAATTATAAAAACACAATTCATTTTTTTCAAATAAAAATAATTTTAATAAGCCTATAACAATTATCTCCATGCAGATTTCAAAAGAACTTCAAATCTACCTGCCTACATATTACCCATCTTGCTGCTGGGGTCTGCCCCCTAGTGGGTTAGGCTGGTCTAGAGGCTTGTGCAGGCTTCCTGGTGGTGGGTGGTGCTGGATCTTGGCCCTCTGGTGGGCAGGGTCATGTCAAGGGGTGTGTCTAGAAGTGGCTGCGGGTTCAGGAAGTCTTCAGGCAGCCTGTCTGCTGAAGGGTGGGATTGTGTTCCTATCCTGTTAGTTGTTTGGCCTGAGGCATCCCAGAACTGGAGCCTACAGGCTGTTGGATGGGGCCAGGTCTTGGTGCTAATGACCCAAGCAAGATGTTTGCCTCCAGCAAGAGTTCACATAGATGAACACTACCTGATATCTCTACCACCAGTGTCTGCATCCCCAGAGTGAGCCACAGCCATACCCCACCTCCCCAGGAGATCCTCCAAGACCAGAATGTAGATCTGGCCCAGGCCCCTATGAAGTCACTACTTTTGCCCTGGGTCCTGGTGTGTGCGAGACCTTGTGTGGGACCTCCACTCCAAGAGGAGAGTCTCTGTTTCCTCCAGTCCTGTAGAGCTCCTGTAATCAAGCCCTGCTGGCCTTCAAACCCAAAAGCTCCAGGGACTCCTCCTCCCGATGCCAGACCCCTAGGATGGGGAGGCTGATGTGAGGCTCAGAGTACTTACTGCTGTGGGAGAACTTCTGCAATATATTCTCCAGTTTGAGGGTTGCCCACTCAGGTGGTATGGGATTTGATTATACCATGAGTGCACCCCTCCTATCATCTCATTGTGGTTTCTTCTTAATGTCTTTGGATGTAGAATATCTTTTTTGGTAGATTCCAGTCTTTTTCATTGATGGTTTGTTCAGCAGTTAGTTGTAACTTTGGTGTGCTCGTGAGAGGAGGTGAACTCAAGGTCCTTCTACTCCACCATCTTGTCTCTCAACCCTAAATATTACCTATCTTAATTGCTTGAATTACACTAAGCATGTACTCGAAAGACAAAATTTTTCTCTAAGTTAAAATTTAAATTTGTGATTACTTTCCCAAGATCAAATCTACAATTAAATTGTTTTGCTTACACAGTCATGTCCCAAGGAATTACACTAATGTAAAATCTATATAATAGAATTTGCATAATTAATTTTGCAAAAAAGGGAATCGTCAGTCAAATATCGTATCCTACTTTGTACAGTCAGTTCTGCTACAACACTTATTTTGAAAACAATTTTAGTACAATATGAATTAATCATTTACTCACGTGGAACTTCATCCCTGAGAAACACCAGATGAGTGCAGAAAACCGCACCCAGCTGAACCAAGTATATTAATTACGTTTTCTTACTTTCTGTATTTTCAATGTTCTGGTCATCTCAAGGCTAGTCAATTCTTAGAAATAGCAAAAAACTAACCTGAGATCATATCTTTCATATGTAAACCAATCAATCCAAAAATCCATACTTCCAACTACCTCCTTTATCTAGCTCTTATAGTCACTCCAGGGCCAGGTACCAGACCCTCAGGACAGCCCCTATAGCTCAGAGACCACTGAATTATTAAAAGTAGCCAACCCTAAAACTGCTTAACCTGCCTCACTGACTTCCTCCCACAGTAACCACAATAAAGGCTCATGCCATATTTTCCTCCTGCTCCCTCTGTCTCCTGACCAACCTGGTGCTTTCCCGTGTGGCCCTAGATGGCTTGGTGTGTCATCTCATCTTGGGAACTGTAACAAATTTTCTTTTCAATGACAGTCATCTTCTGAACTGTTGGTCTCATCATACTTGAATAACAGTAAAACCTACATTTTAAAACACCAAGCCATATAAGAATACACAAAACACACACACACCCCTTAAACATATATTAGCTATCTCAGTTCACTGCATGTGTTAGGCATACTCATTCACATACGGTGTTAAAATTTTCTATCTGATTTTGGATAACCTATCTTTTGTCACTTCACAATAACTCCCACTAAATCCACTTCCACAAACAAACTTAAGGTCTCTTTCAATAAGTGCAGTATTTATTATAATTTTATGTATTTATTAATCATTTAACGTGTGTAAAGCTAGGCTACTGTTTTTATTAGGTACCTTTCTTTTTTTATGTGACACTAAAGTTTTTGAGTGTTGTGCCTCCTAACCCCATTTTTCCCCATAAGCCCTGTAGTTTTCACTACATAATTTAGCATAACATGATTTTTTGGAACACACGTCATGTTACAGCAGAAAGGGCCAAACTTGTATCTGAGGTTGTTATTTTCTAAGAGATATAATGACTCTGTAAACTGTATTTTCCTTCTAAGAATACTGCAAATTCCTTAATAATAAGATACCAGTGATACAGTTCTCTGGGATATACCAATAAATATTAATTTGCTACTTAATCCAAATAACTGTTCTAAATACCTTCTAATCAGGTTCACTGAGGTATAATTTACATTCAGTAAAATCCACCCATTTTAAGGGTACAGTTCTGATACATGTATATACAGTCTTGATATCACCACCACAATCAAGAATATTTCCATCACCCCCCAAAAGTTCCCAATGTCGATTTAAATTGTCACTATAGTTTTGGCTTTTCTAGAACTTCTTATAAATGGAATCATACAGGGACTTAACTAGTGGTACAGTGGTTAAGAATCCACCTGTCAATGCAGGGGACACGGATTCAATCCCTGATCCGTTAAGATTTCACATGCCTCGGAGCAACTAAGCCCATGTGCCACAACTACTGAAGCCCGTGCACCTAGTGTCCGTGCTCCACAACAAGAAAAGCCACCGCAATGAGAAGCCTGTGCACCACAACAAAGAGCAGCTCCCGCCTGCCACAATTAGAGAAAGCCCGCACGCAGCAACAAAGATCCAACACAGCCAATTAATTAATTAATTAATTTAAAAATAATGGAATCATACAGTCTTTGGTGGCTGGCTTTTTTCATTTAGTATAATGCCTTTCAGATTCATCCATGTTATTACTGAGTAGCACTCAATTGTATGGATATAATACAATTTGTTTATCCATTCATCAGCTGATGTTCACTTGAGTTGTTTCCATTTTTTTGGCTAATATGAATAAAGCTCTTATGACTATTATTTGTATATGTCTTTTGTGAGCACATGTGTGTTCATTTACCTTAGGTAAATTCCTAGGATAGAGATTGCTGATAAATATACATTTAACTTTCGGGACTTCCCTGGTGGTCCAGTGGTTGGAACTCCATGCTCCCAATGCAGGGGGCCTGGGTTCAATCCTTATGGAACTGATCTTGCATGCTGCAACTAAGAGCCTGCATGCTGCAGCTAAAAGATCCCACAGGCCACAACTAAAGATCTCGCACACCACAACGAAGATCCCATGAGCCACAACCAATACCTGGTGCAGCCAAATAAGTAAGGAAAACAAATAAATATTTTTTTAAAAATAGATAATTAAAAAAAAATTTTTTTTAAAAGAAACATACATTTAACTTTCTAAGTACAAACTGACCATAACACTTTGCTCTCCCACCAGCAATATATGTTGCTAACATCCTCACCAACACTTGGAGTTTGCTGGTTAGTCTCTTCATTTTAAGATAAACTAAATAAAACATTCTTTACTTTTCCATATAATTAATCTGATAAACTACTGAAATCAATTGGATGTCAAAGACTGCTAAAATGTCATCAAAGATACAAAAATTAACCTACAATAATTTAAAACAACTCTACTCCAAGGTTACAGAAATAGAACTTGGAACTGAAAGAAACAATGGAAGTAAAGCCTATACTTTTAGCTGAGGAAGCAAAGACAAGAAGTAAAATTACTCAGTCAATGACAATAACAATTATTATATGATGATGATGACTGCAATGAGGAGGAGGAAAAGAAGTAGCAGCAGTCACAGTGCTGGGTGTTGGTCCAAACACTTCACATATGATAAATAACCCACAAGATTCTCATAATAACATCACAAGATCTGTACTTTTAGTGTCCCCATTTTACAGACAGGGAGACTGAGACGCAATAATTAACCTACCAAAGTTACACAGCTTGTAAGTGGTAGGGAAACTTGAATATCACAATTCAACCCTAGATTCCATGGTTCTTATTCTTAACCACTGCTTCTTATACAGAAAGTCAGAATTCTAGGTCTCTCTAGCTATCTTCTCATTAAAATATGGCATCTCTATAAAAAACTGCCCTGACTTTGACAGGCCATTTAAAATATAAAATAACCCATCTACAGCATAAAATTTATATTGAAATCACTACATAGCTCTCCACTTTCTTAGAATTGCGACACAGGTTTTAAATTCCATTGGCAGTTTTTAAAGTTTGTCCAGTATGCCTTACTTACTCCTTTTAGATATTTTACAGGTCACAACTTGCAGAAGCAAATTCAAAATAGCCTATATCTTAATAATGAAGAATTCATTAAAGTTCTTAAATTGAAATCTCTACAGGAGCTAGTCAGATAACATAAATTAGCAAAATGTGTCAGAAACACATTAGGAATGTACATGCCTCTCCTAAAGGAGACCATCACCATATGGATCCAATCATTGCCAAGTAGAACTGCAGCACTGTGAGACTTCTCCTTACTAACTAGGAATCATTCCGCCAGCAAATAGGCAGGCAACCCACATGGAGAAAAAGCATAAACAGAAATCCAGAGAGAAAAAGAGAATAGCGAGATTATCATAGTGAAGAACATTAATATCACAGATGCTTTACATATACAAAACTATCTCTGGAAAGATCATTTTAAAAGGTAGTAGAGGGGCTTCCTAGGTGGCGCAGTGGTTAAGAATCCGCCTGCCAATGCAGAGGTCACGGGTTCGATCCCAGCTCCAGGAAGATCCCACATGCCACGGAGCAACTAAGCCTGTGTGCCAAAAAAAAAAAAAAAAAAGGTGGTAGAGGAATTCCCTAGCGGTCCAGTGGTTAAGGACTCTGTGCTTCCAATGCAGGGGGTGTGGGTTTGATCCCATATGCCACAGGGCACAGCAGGGGAGGAAAAAAAAAAAAAACTGGTACAGGGGATTGTTTCTGAGAAGGGATGTGCGAGGAGACTATTACAGTGCTGCATAATAAAGAATTTGACTGGCTTTTTCCCTTGGTTCCTGGGAAGGGAAACTCTAAAACTTTGTAATTTCCCAAGCAATAAGACTGTCTTTGTTATTCAGGAGGCCAGTCTGTTGTGGATGGCTCAATCAATCACACTTACATGTTGAAATCCCAATAAAAACTCTGCACACAGAAGCACAGGTGAGTTTCCTGGTTGGTAGGGGTGATGATTCTTGACTCCACAGGGAAAGGAAGATGAAAGCTCTCATTTAGAACCCTCCCAGACTTGGCCTTGTATGCATCCTCATTTGGCTGGTCCTGATCTGTAACAATAACTGTAACACTTTCCAGGGTTCTATGAATTAGTAAACCTGAGGGGAGTTCATGAGAAACTCTGGATTTGCAGCCAGTTAGTCAGAAGTGTGGGTGGTCTAGGGACCCCAGAACTTGCAACTGACATGTGAAGTGAGAGCAGTGGGACAATGCCCTTAAACCTGTGGAATCTGATGCTAGTTACAGATAGTCAGCATGAGAATTACACCGAAAGGAGATACACTTCACATCTTCCACCTATGACCTAAATTAGTTATGTTAGAAGGTACAAAAGTATCCTTTTCTGATTTTATCATTCTTTCTACATTTCTTAAGTAGTAATTTTAATTTTTTGTACTTTTAAGTTTTTACTTACTACTTTACAAGACAGTTACAAGGACAAGGTAGAATATGTGAAAGGATATTGTAAAATTATAAAACCCTATATAAATGTTTAGACTAAAATAATCAGGTCATTTCAAACGTATTCTGTGATATATGCAAATTTTCTTTCACAAAAACTATCTCTGGAAAAATACTTAGAAACTGATAGCACTGATGGCCTCTGAGGAAGCAGCCTCAAGAGTCTGAGACATGGGACGGACTTCCCTGATGGTCCAGTAGTAAAGAATCTGTCCTGCAATGCAGGGGATGCAGGTTCGATCCCTGGTCAGGGAATTAAGATCCCACATGCCATGGGGCAACTAAGCCCACAACTGCTGAACCCAAACACCCCAACTAGAGAAGAGAAAACCTGCGAGCCACAACTAGAAAGAAGCCCATGCGCTGCAATGAAAGATCCTGCATGCCACAACGATGATTCCCTGTGCCACAACTAAGATCTAACACAGCCAAAAATATAAATAAATAAATAAATAAATAAATAAATAAATAAATAAATAAATAAATAAATAAATAATTTTAAAAAGAGAGAGAGTCTGAGACACAAAAATGGGAGGTAGACTTTTGAATGGTGAATGTTCTACCTCTTCTTTTGTTTTTGGCTGCACTGGGTCTTCGTTGCTGCACACGGGCTTTCTCTAGTTGCAGCCAGTGGGGACTACTCGGGCTACTCTTCTTTGCGGTGTGCGGACTTCTCATTGCAGTGGCTTCTCTTGTTGTGCAGCACGGGCTCCAGGTGTGAGAGCTTCAGTAACTGCAGCACGCGGGCTCAGTAGTTGTGGCCTGTGGGCTTAGTTGCTCCGCAGCATGTAGGATCTTTCCGAACCAGGGATCAAACCTGTGTCCCCTGCATTGGCAGATGGATTCTTTACCACTGGGCCACCAGAGAAGTCCTACCTTTTCTTTCTTTTTCTTTTTTGGGCTGCGCTGCTCATCTTACATTATCTTAGTTCCCTGACCAGGGATCCAACCCATGCTCCTGCAGTGGAAGCGTGGAGTCCTAACCACTGGACCGCCAGGGAAGTCCTGCTACCTTTTTTTTTTTGAGTGAAAATTTTTAAGACAGAAAAGTTCATTTTGTGGCCATAACATTTACAAGGAACTTAGTATCAAACAAAACAGTTTAATATTTTCATAATTTGCAACTGTCCACAGGCATTCACCTCTCTGTGTGTTCCCTATACCCACTGACAGAGATTCTGAGAACTCCAAGAGTACTTGATTTAACCATTAAGAATTATTTACAGTACTTGATAAACATCTAAATGCTGACTGATAAGAGCCTCTATTTCCAGCTGTTTCCCTTTAATAAGATCATATGGCACCTCTACTTTTCCACTCTTTCATTGTTTAATAATGTAACCACCATTAAAAAGAGGGAAAAGCAAGCTACAGCACGTTACAATGATACAAAATTCTTTTAATGCCTCTCTCACACATATATTTTCATTCCCTCAAATTTGGAAAGGTATAGATCAATGTTGACAGTTGTAATACATGAGTGCTAGGACTTACAGAAGACATTTATTTTCTTCATTTTGTTTATCAGTATTTTCTAGTTTATTTTGCTTACAATAAATGTAGTTCATGTGAATTTTTTTATAAATTTCTTTCTTTCTTTCTTTCTTTCTTTTCTTCCTTCCTTCCTTTCTTTCTTTCTTTCTTTCTTTCTTTTCTTCCTTCCTTCCTTCCTTTCTTTCTTTCTTTCTTTCTTTCTTTCTTTCTTTCTTTCTTTCTTTCTTTCTTTCTTTCTCTCTCCCTCTCTCTCTCTCTCTCTCTCTCTCTCTCTCTCTCTCTTTCTTTCTTTCTTTCTTTCTTTCATTGGCTGTGTTGGGTCTTTTTTGCTGTGCGCAGTCTTTCTTTTTAGTTGCAGTGAGCGGGGGCTACTCTTTGTTGTGGTGCCCGGGCTCCTCATTGCCGTGGCTTCTCTTGTTGCAGAGCACGGGCTCTAGAAGCGTGGGCTTCAGTAGTTGCAGCACATGGGCTCAGTAGTTGTGGCTCACGGGCTCTAAAGCCCAGGCTCAATAGTTGTGGCTCATGGGCTTAGTTGCTCAGTTGCTCCGCCGCATGTGGGATCTTTCTGGAACAGGGATCAAACCCGTGTCCCCTGCATTGGCAGGCGGATTCTCAACCACTGCGCCACCTAGGAAGCCCCAGTTCATGTGAATTTAAAAAATGCAAATAAAGAGGGAATTCCCTGGCAGTCCACTGTTTAGGACTCGGCACTTTCACTGCCAGTAGTTGGGTTCAATCCCTGGTCAGGGGACCTAAGATCCCGCAAACCATGAGGCAAGGCTAAAACTAACAAACAAACAAAAATGCAAATAAAGAATAGAATCTCAATGATTCTTTAAAATGTCAGAAATTTAAATGCAAGGCAGGAAGGAGGCAGGAATTTTTCAAGTTTAATGTAATTCAAAATCTACAAGTGTTACAACTTTGCAAAGGATAAGCTTTTTTTGTTTTAAAATTTTCAAAACTGCATACATACACTGAAAAACACTGTTCTAAAAAATTATTGGATCAAAGATGGGGGGGTGGGGGCAGAAAAAAAGACTCTCAAACAACTTAAGATATCTACAGCTCCACGCTATTGATTATTTAGATATCTACAACTCCACACTAACAAATCTGAAAAACTCAGAGATGATTTTCTGTCAGAACAGAAATTAGCTGTAAAACAACTAATCTGAATTCTTCAAAATGTCACGAAAGACAAAAAGACCAGGGAAATGCTCTAGAGATTAAAAGACACTAAAGAAATACAGCAAATAAATGCAGCACATGGTCCTGGGGGAAATCCAGCTTTAAAAAACATTATTTGGCAGAAAGGAATAATCTGAATATAGACTATATATTTGATAAGAGTACTGAATTGTTAAATTTCCTGGCTGTGGCAATTTTATTGTGCTCAGTAGGAGAATGTCCTTGTTCTCAGGCAATACATCCTAAAATAAAGTATTTACAGTGATAACTGGCAACTAACTCCAGTAGGTCAGGAAAAAAAGGGGGGTGTATATGTAATACAGCAATAGTTATAAAGTTAACAACTGATGAATCTTCATAAAGAGTACAGTGGGTAGTCACTGTACTAGTTTTGCAACTTTTCAACTTTTCAATCAACTTTACATTTTCCAAAATAAAAAGCTGGGGAGGGGAGAAAACCAGAAACAACCTAGAAGTTCACCAGTTTAAAATAATTACTAAAACTCACTCAAAAGGTAGGAAAACCACAAGAGAATAAACAGAAAGAGTGACAAAGTATTACTTCCAACTATGATTTAGAACTTGATAGTTGTATTAGTACTTCCAAACTTCAAAGCAGAAAGGTAGGAAAACTTAAAAAATTTTGATGCCTGCATAACCCTAATAACAGGAAAAAAAAGAACAAAACAAGAAAAATCCACCAACTAATTTTACTTTGAATTCACATAAAGATGGTATTTCCAATATAATATTCAATAACTAATACTGGAACAATATTTAAGTTTAAATTTGGGATTGAAGATATGAATGCTGTCTATCCGCTCAATACCCATCCTCATACCTATGGAAGACACTGTTAGTCCCACCATAGCATTCTTTGAGGTCTAGATGCAGTTCCACAGTCCTTATCAGCATTCCTTCATTTCATAAGAACTGAAGTAGAATGCAAAACCTATTTCCCATTTTCAGGTTTTCTACTTCAAAAAGCTAAATTAGGACTTCCCTGGTGCCGCAGTGGTTAAGGGTCTGCCTGCCAATGCAGAGCACATGGGTTTGATGTCTGGTCCGGGATGATCGCACATGCTGCAGAGCAACTAAGCCCGTGCACCACAACTACTGAGCCTGCGCTCTAGAGCCCATGAGCCACAGCTACTGGGCCCGCGCGCCTGAAGCCTGCGCTCTGCAACAAGAGAAGCCACTGTAATGAGAAGCCCCTACTTGCTGCAACTAGAGAAAGCCTGCGCACAGCCAAAAAAAAATTAATTGTTAAAAAAAGAATTAAAAAAAGCTAAATTAGATTCCTACACCTTATACAGTGTATGCTAAAATTAATCAGAGATAGACTGATGAGTCTGATCAGAAATAAAAACTGGAAGAAATGATTTGAATATTTTTCTTATATAATAATGGGAAAGGGATAATAAATAAAACACCTCAACCCCTAAAGAATAGCTAATGTCTATGTAAATTTTAAAACATGAAGTTTTGCCAAAACTGTTGAAAATTAACAGATTCAAACTGCTACAAGTATTTTCGAACTAGTTTATGTTAACATAAATAAAGGATATCAATAAAGTAGTTACACAAATAAAATAACATCGATAAAATAGGCATTTCTCAAAAGAAGGAATACACCATGTAAGCTCACACTACACTAATAAAACTAGACCAATAAAAACATTCATGAAAACAAGTAATTTTTTAGAAAACTGAAGTTTCAAGTTTTTTTTTTTTTTTTTTTTTAATGGCAATACCCAGGGCTCTCAAAGGTACTTCTTCATACATACATAAGAATGCATACTGATTCACATTTCTGGAAAGCAATGCAGGACTAGGTATCAAGAACCTTAAAAATATTCCTGCCCTTTGACTCAATTCTACCTCTAGGAATTAAAGAAATAATCATAACAAATATGTTCACAACACCATTTAATGATCTAAAGGTCTATCACTAGAGAGGTGACTAAATCCATATGATGAAATTCTTTTTTTTTTTAATAAATTTATTTATTTTAATTATTTATTGACTGCGTTGGGTCTTCATTGCTGCACACGGGCTTTCTCTAGTTGCGGAGAGTGGGGGCTACTCTTCATTGCGGTTCGCAGGCTCCTCATTGTAGTGGCTTCTCTTGTTGTGGAGCACGGGCCCGAGGCGCATGGGCTTCAATAGTTGCAGCACATGGGCTCAGTAGTTGTGGTTCACGGGCTTAGTTGCTCCGTGGCATGTGGAATCTTCCCAGAGCAGGGCTCGAACCCGTGTCCCCTGCATTGGCAGGCAGATTCTTTACCACTGCACCACCTAGGAAGTCCTATGATGAAATTCTTTAAAGCCATTTTAAAAATTTCATTTTCAAAGAATATTAATGGCATGGGGATGTGGTAACAATAAAAGCTTTAGTAACAGGTTGACTATACTTTATAAATGCAATTTTGAAAAAACGTGTTATGTTTATTACTGTGCCTTAAGCAGTATACTAAGTATATTACATCCGTTATTTAATTTATCCTCTTAAAGTCACTAAGTAGCTCCTAAGTAGAGATGTTATGAGGATTCAGATTTTCATATTTTGTCAAAGTATGAGCCACAGACACCTGAGTGAGAACTGTCTAGTGTGTTGAGAATCACTGGCTTAGAATAATGAAAGCTAATCCAATTATTAAAAGTAAATTTAAGTAAGAAAATTAATAATATAATGGTTGTCAAATACTACAAAATACAGTTCAAGGTCCTTAAAAATAATGAAGTTATTTAATTGAACCTATTATTGAATCAAAGTTGATTATTTATAAGCCAAGACTGTTGGTAGGTTGTATTCAACAATTTCTGAACAGGAGAATCTGCAGGATAAAATACAACTATTTTAAGATTGTTTCCAATGTGATATTCTCCCTAACACAGACCTAGCTTGGAAGGGGAAAGGGGAAGCAATTTAAAATATAAACCATTTAACCTATACCAAATCATGCCCAAACCTGAGAAGAACTAATAAGCAGCTATATGAAGTACTTTGAATTATTTGAGAAAAGACATATCTGCTCTCAATTATTTCCATTATAAATTTCACTATATAAAGATCCACTTTCAAGTTAGATTTCTAAGCTTTATGCCCTCCCTAGTATTCCCAAAACAAAAGGCAGATACCCCAGTTTAACAATACTTATGTTTTATGACTTTCCTTTCAATCATCACACAACTGAATAGACACAAACCCTGCTTTTCTGGTCAGTTTTGTTCAAATGGAAGAAAAAGCTCTTGTACATTTTCCCAAATCTCAATAAATTTATAGTTTTCCTTTAATACTAAAGCAAAATTACAAGATAAAAGCTGAATTTTTTTTTTACTGTCAAAATCTGGTATATGGATTAAATCTTAGAATCTCTTTCAAAAATAAAAATAGGGCACACTGTGTGACAGATATAAACAGATTCAGAACACTAGATCTATAAATGTACTTCGTTTATCCTTTAAGTCAAAATTTATGGATGAGGGCCTGAAGGGTTGAGTGGCTTGCCTAAGGTCACAATTAATAACAGAATTGGAATTTAAAATCTAAATTTACTAAAACCAAGGTAGTATCCTCAATTGGATCCTGGAACAGAAAAAAAAGGACATCAATGGAAAATCAGATAAATCTCAATAAAATCAGTAATTTAGTTAACAATCTTATATCAATGTTAACTTCTTTGTTTCAACAAATATACCATGGTTATTTAAAATGTTAACATTACAAAAAAAATAAATAAAATAAAATAAAATGTTAACATTAGAGGAAGCTGAGTGAAAGGTATGTGAGAACTCTGGGTATTATCTTTGTAATTTTCTGTAAGTCTGAAGTTATAAAATTAAAAGTCTTATTTCAAAAAGTCTAAATCTAAAGCTAATTTATAATCCAGAATTCTTCCTGTTTCCATAAAAATCTCAAAACATAAAGGAATTAATTTCTAATACTAAGTATACACAGTATATAATGCCAAGTAACAAAATACAGCACCTCTCTAAAGCATTTCCCAACCAAAAACAATCAAAAGAAATCCTCCCTTTTTTTATGTTTTTGCTTATTTTACTGAATTCTCAAAACTGTCCTAAAACAATAATCAACACAAACTATACTTGAGGCTCAGAGAAGCTAAGTAATTTGCTCACTATCACACAGCTAGTAAATAACAGAGCCAGGTTTCCACTATACATCATCAACTTTCTCCAAGTCACCTAGGCACTTAAGAGTTATCTATGTATTTGAACGAGTAAGAAGTATTTGTTACTAAATTTCAGATTCTACCTCTTCAGTGTTTTTCATAACAAAACACTCACTGCCAAGCACATAGCCACTACCTTTTATTGAGGTCTCTTGTTACCTCTTGTCTGTTCTACAGAAAAAAGCCTCCCAAAAGAGCATTCCAATCTCTAGTCTTTCCTCCTTAACCCATTATGATGTACACTTATCGTTGTTTGCTGGGCTCCCAGCATTTATTCCCACTTTTTCATAATGGTACTGATTTCCTTTTGGGAAATTCTCTCTCCTATGCCTAGGCAGGACTATCTATAAAGATGCCCAATTCTCCCCTCGCAGGTGAACGGACATTAACCAAACTACACCAATAAACTGTTTTCAGGGATTCTTAATCTTGAGCAAAATGACAAAAGTTAGGGGGGGAAATGGGTGACATTCTTTCATTCTGGTGGCATCCTGATAAGATTGTCAATTCACTCCTGATACCAGGACTCCAGGAACTGCCTTAGACTGGCTCTCCAGCCTACCTTTTGAGTCTATGAGCAATTTAATAGCCTTATAATAAATTTTTTCTCCTTAAGACAGTCTATTTTCAAACAAAGATCATAATGGATACAGCACCCCCTGCCTCATTTAAGTGCCTCTAAAGCATCACTCAATCCTCCTGCTCAAAAACTTTAAATAACCCACAACTTCTCACTATTGCAATCTTCACCTGACTGACTTTTCAGGGTTCTTCCCATTTGAGTCCAATCTACATTTTTAAACTTATTTCTCACCAATGGAATTACATATATTTATTAGTGATATTCTCTCCACTTGGAATGCTATCCATTAAACACCTTCTCTGCCTAAAAATCTTACCCACCCTTCCAAATTTAAATCAACTGCTTCCCTGTATGTAAATTCTTATCGATTCCACTAACTCACTAGGTACTGTAGAAAAAACTCCACATGCCACCTTCTATCTGTTTTATTACATATTCTCATTCACTTATTTCTGTATGAGTTACATTCTTCACTGACCTCACTAACTCTTCCATAAGGCAGAAGATGGAGTAGAAATATGTCAAAATTCAATCAATAATGATGCTGCAACATTGGCCATAATACTATGATAAAATTTAAACCAATATAAAGCAAGTTCTTCAGGCACAAAGAATATGATACTGAATGAAACTGGCATCTACACAAAGAAATGGAGAGCAAGAGAAATGGCAAATATATGATATAAATACAAAAGACTCCTTAAAATAATTTTTAATTATCCTTAAGATACAAAGGTTATTTACATGAAAATAACAACATATCCTGGGTTTGTAACATAAATGCAAAAACAATGTATGACAAGAACAGCACAAGGATTACAGGGAAAAATATAAGGATGCCACTGTAAGGTTCTTAACCTTATATGTGAAGTGTTATGATATTATTTGAAAGTGAAATGTGCTAAGTTAAAGAGGTCTATTGTAACCTTAGAATAACCAATTGAAAAAAATAAATGGGGCTTCCTAGGTGGCGCAGTGGTTAAGAATCCACCTGCCAATGCACGGGACACAGGTTCGATTCCCTGCTCCAGGAAGATCCCACATGCCATGGAGCAACTAAGCCCGTGTGCCACAACTACTGAGCGTGTGCTTTAGAGCCCATGTGCCACAACTACTGAAGCCCATGTGCCTAGAGCCCGTGCTCCGCAATAAGAGCAGCCACAGCAATGAGGAGCCCACACACCACAACAAAGAGTAGCCCCTGCTCTCCACAACTAGAGAAAGCCCACATGCAGCAATGAAGACCCAACACAGCCAATAAAGAAATTAATTAAAAAAAAAACCCATAGGGATAGTTCATTTCATACCCGCCAGACTGACCAAAAAAAAAAAAAAAATATATATATGTATATATATAAATATATGGCTTGTTAAGACAATAGTGGAGATAAAAATTAAATAAATAAATATACTCAATCCAAACAAAGGTGGGGGAAAAGGACAAAAGAAATAACCAAGGGACGTCCCTGGTGGTCCAGTGGCTAAGACTCTGTGCTCCCAATGCAGGGGGCCTGGGTTCGATCCCTGGTCAGGGAACTAGATCCCACGTCACAATTCCCATGTGTTGTAACTAAGACCCGGCACAGCCAAATAAACAAATAAATATTAAGAAAAAACAAAAAGAAATAACCAAAAGATGAGACAAACAGAAAACAAACAGCAAGAAGGAACACTGAAACCTAACCATATTGTTATTTTCATTAAATGTAAATGGCCTAAGAACACTCCAAGTAACAAGAACGAATTAAAAAACAAGACCCTTTTTTAAAAGGCAATAAAAAAGCTCTCAAAAAGAAATTCACTTCAAATACAGAGACAAAAACTGACATATATACACTACCATGTGTAAAATAGATAGCTAGTGGGAACCTGCTGTACAGCACAGGGAGCTCGGCTTGGTGCTCTGTGGTGACCTAGATGGGTGGAAAGGATGTCCAAGAGGGAAGGGATATATGTATACATATAGTTGATTCACTTCATTGTACAGCAGAAACTAACATAACATTGTAAAGCAACTATATCCCAATTAAAAAAAAAAAAAAGCTCTCAACAAGAAACTCACTTTAAATACAAAGACAAACATAGGTTAAAAGTAGAAGGATATAAAAAGACATACCATGCAAACACTGTTAAGAATACTAGGGTAGCCTTAGGTATACACCCAAAAGAATTGAAAGCAGCGGCTCAAAGATACACACACAAATGTTCAAAACAGCATTATTCGGGCTTCCCTGGTGGCACAGTGGTTAAGAATCCTCCTGCCAATGCAGGGGACACAGGTTTGATCTCTGGTCTGGGAAGATCCCACATGCCACGGAGCAACTAATTAAGCCTGTGTGCCACAACTACTGACCCTGCACTGTATAGCCCGAGAGCCACAACTATTGAACCCACAAGCCACAACTACTGAAGCCCGTGCACCTAGAGTCCATGCTCCACAAGCAAAGCCACAGCAATGAGAAGCCCACACACCACAACAAAAGAGGAGCCCCAGCTCTCCGCAACTAGAGAAAGCCCATGCAGCAGCAAGAAGATCCAAAGCAGCCAATAAACAAACAAACAAACACAGCATTATTCACAATAGCCAAAAGGTAGAAACAACCCAAATGTCTATCAACAGATGAACAGATAAATATGTGATATATATATACAATGAAATATTATTCAGGCTTTTAAAAAGGAATGAAATTCTGAGACATACAACAACATGAATCAGCCATGAAAACATTATGCTAAGTGAAATAAGCCAAACAAAAGGACAAATACTGTGTGATTCAATTTATGTGACATACCTAAAATAGGCAAATTCACAGAGACAAAAAGAATAGAGATTACTAGGGACTGGGGGAAAGGGGAATGGGAGTTATTTTTTAATGGATACATTACACAGCTTCTGTTTGGGATGATAAGTTCTGGATATGAATAGTGGCTATGGCTGCACAACATTGTGAAGGTACTTAATGCTACTGAATTGTACATTTAAAATAATTAAAATGGTACATTTTGCGTTATGTATATGTTACCACAATTTTCAAAAAATGTTTAAAGATTGCTGGTGTGGCCATATTACCAAAGGACCTTCCAAAAAAGGATAGTTACCAAAGGAAAAAAGGGATATTTCACAATGAGAAAAGGACAATTCATCAAGAATATACAACGATCCTAAATGGGTATGCCACCTGACAACAAAGGTTCAAAATACATGAAGCAAAACTAAAAGAAAAACAGACAAATGAATAATTATAGTTGACATTTCAACATTCCTCTCTACAAGTGAGAGAACAAGTACAGAAAATCAACAGGTGTACAGAAACTTAACACTCAAAATAATTTGACCTAATTCACATTTAAAAAGCACTCCACTACATGAAGAATACACATTCTTCTTAAGCTTTATGTAATATTAACCAATCTAGACTATACTAGAACATAAAACAAGTCTCAGTAAATATAAGAGAATAAAGTTTATACAAAGCGTGTTCTCTGACCACACAGAATTAAATTAGAAATTAAATTAGGAACATTCTTAAATATCTGGATATTAAACAACGTATTTCTAAATGACACATGGTTGATCAAAAAGCAGGACACAAGGGAAATTAGAAAATATTCTGAACTGAATAAAAGTGAAAACATGATATATCAAACTTTGTGGTTCACAGCTAAAGAAGTACTTAAAGAGAAATTTTATAAATTAAATCCTTATATTAGAAAATAAAAGGGGACTTCCCTGGTGGTCTAGTGGTTAAGACTCCACGCTTCCAATGCAGAGGGCACAGGTTTGATCCTGGTCAGGGAACTCAAATCCCACATGCCGCATGGTGCAGTCAAAAAATAAAAAAGAAAGACCTGAAATCAGTAATATAAGCTTCCAGCTTAAGAAACAAACAAGAAAAGAGCAAATTAAACACAACACAAACATAAGGACAGTAATAACAAACAGTAAAAACCAATGAAATTAAAAACCAAGAGAAAAATCAATTTCCAATTCTTTGAAAAGATAAAATAGCACGATCTCTAGCCAGACTGATACAGAAATAAAGAGAGAAATGATACAAATTGCCAGTATCAGCAATTAAAGAGAGGATATCACTACAGACCCTAAAGACATTAAAAGAATATGAGAATATTATGAATAATTTTTACCAGTTAATTTGATAACTTAGGTAAAATAGACAAAGCCCCTAAAAACCACAAACTATCAAAGTTAACTCAAGAATAGGTAACCTAAATAGCTCTGTTTCTATTAAATAAACTGACTTTACAGTTAAAAGCTTTGCAACAAAGAACATACCAGGCCCAGATGGTTTCACTGGCAAATTCTACCAAATATTTAAGAAATAACACCAGTTCTATATAAGTACTTCCAGCATTTAAGCACTCACCAACTTTCTTCTGAAGCCAACAATTCCATGATACCAAAACCAGATATGAACAAGAAAACTACAGACCAATATCCCATAGATATAAACTCAAAAATTCTGAAAAATATTAGCAAATAAAACCCTGCAATTTATGAAAATAATATATTGTGACCAACTGGAGCTCATCCCAGGAGTGAAAATCAATCAACGTAATTCACTATTTTAAATTTAAAAAGCATAACCTGGGGGAGGGAGGGGCGAAGGGGAAGCTGGCACGAAGCCAGAGAGTAGCATAGACATATATACACTACCAACTGTAAAATTGATAGCTAGTGGGAAGTTGCTGTACATCGAGATCAACTCGATGATGGGTGATGCCTTAGAGGGCCAGAACAGGGAGGGTGGGAAGGAGTCGCAGGAGGGAGGGGATATGGGGATATATGTATAAATACAGCTGATTCACTTTGGTGTACCTCAAAAACTGGTACAAGAGTGTAAAGCAATTATATTCCAATAAAGAGCTTAAAAAAATTTAAAAAAACACAAATTCTCTTAAAAAAAAAAAGCATAACCATATGATCTCAGTAGATGCAAAAAACAAACAAAAAACCGACAAGGTTCAATTCATTCATGACAAAAACTTTCAGTAAATTGAAAACAGAAGGAACTTCCTTAACCTGATAAAGAATACCTGTAAGAACCCTACAATTAATATCATATGTAATGATGAAAACTAAATATCTTCCCAATAAGATGGAGAACAAGGCAAGGATATCCACCCTCACCAGACCTATTCAAGATTGTATTGAAAGACCCAGCAAATGCAATAGGCCAAAAAAAGGGAAAAGAAATAAAAGGCATCAAGACTGGAAAGGAAGAAGTAAAATTGTCTTTATTCATAAACATGATTGTCTACATAGAAAATCCCAAATGATCTACAAAATAGCTTCTAGAAGTAGTGAATTTACCAAAGTTGCAGAATACAAAATCAATATGCAAAAATCAATTATATTTTTACATATTAGTAATGAAATTAAAATTTGGGGGGAGTATCATTTACAATAACATCAAAAATCATTAAATACTTAGGGATAAATCTAACAAGTATATGCAAGATTTGTAAGCTGATAACTACAAAAACACTGACAGAAATCAAAGATGACCCAAACAAATGGAGATATACTCTATCTGTAGATTGACAGACTCAATATTGTTAAGTGGAACTTCCTATGTGACGCAGTGGTTAAGAATCTGCCTGCCAATGCAGGCGACATGGGTTTGAGCCCTGCCCCAGGAAGATACCACATGTCGCAGAGCAACTAAGCCTGTCTGCCACAGCTATTGAGCCTGTGCTCTACAGCCTGTGAGCCACGATGATTGAGTCCATGTGCTGCAACTGCTGAGGGCCACGTGCCTAGAGCCCATGCTCTGCAACAAGAGAAGCCACCACAGTGAGGAGCCCACACACCACAATGAAGAGCAGCCCCCGCTTGCTTCAACTAGAGAAAGCCCGTGTGCAGCAATGAAGATCCAACACAGCCAATAAAAAAATGAATCCAATAAATAAATAAATTAAAAATATATATATTAAGATGTCATTGCTCCCCAAAATGGGCCAAAGATCCAATACAATCACAAAGATCAGTAGACATTTTTATAGAAAATGATTCTAAAACTTACATTAAAAAGCAAGGCACCTAGGATAACCAGAACAATTTTGAGTAAAATAAAGCTGGAAATCTCACTCTGATTGAACTCAAGATGTACTATAAAACTACAGTAATCAAGACAGTGTGATATTGGTGTAAGAATAGAAACAAATTAATAGGGACTTCGCTGGTGGTCCAGTGGTTAAGACTCCATGCTCCCAATGCAGGGGGTCCGGGTTCGATCCCTGGTTGGGGAACTAAGATCCCACATATTGCAACTACTGAACTCGCGTGCTCTAGAGCCCGAGCGCCACAACTAGAGAAGACTGCATGCCGCAACTAGAGAAGCCTGTGAGCCACAATGAAGAGCCTGTGTGCACAATAAAGACCCAGCGCAGCCAAAATATTAGAAAAATAAACAAATAAATAAATAAATTTTTTTAAAAAATTAATGGAACAGATAGAGACCAGTAGACCCACACATATATGGTCAACTGTTTTTCTGACAGAGGTTCAACGATAATTCAATGATGAAAGGACAGTTTTTTCAACAAATGCTATGAAATATATACGTTTTAAAACCCTTACCTTACCCTTAAACAAAAACTCAGTCAAAACAAATAACAGACCTAAACGTAAAACCTAAAACTTTAAAACTTCTAAAAGAAACTATACGACAAAAATTTTTTGTGACCTTGGTTCATGCAAAAATTTCTTTGATATAAAACCAAAAGCACAACCCATAAAAGAAACTGATAAACTAAATTTCATCAAAACTGAAAACTTCTGCTCTTTAAAAGATACTGTTAAGGAAATAAAAACCAGCCATAGGCTGAGAGATAATACTGGCAAAACATGTATCTATCTAATAAAGGGCTTATATATGAATAAAGAATTCATAACTAAACTAACAGCCCAATTTTAAAATGGATGAGATGGGCAAATAATTTGAACAGACACTTAGCTGAGGCAGTGTGTAGATGGCAAGTAAGCACATGAAGAGACATCAAAGAAATGCAAACCAAAATCACATGAATCTCCTCCCCATATAAGGCGTGGGCTAGACTTAGTGATTCCCAAGAATACAGCAGGGAAAGGGAAAAATAGTAACTTTACAGTGGTGAAACCTAGCAAACACTACACTAACCAAGTGAGGAACGCTAAACTAGACACATCATCAGTGTTCTCATGTGGCTATCTTGTACCTCCTGATATGATGTGATAAGAAAAGCACTACAGGGACTTCCCTGGATGTCCAGTGGTCAAGACTCTGCACTTCCACTGCAGGGGATGCAGGTTTGATCCCTGGTCGGGGAACTAAGATCCCAAATGCCTCGCAGCACGGCAAACAAACAAACAAAAAAAGCACTACACCTCTTCAGTGTTCTTCCCCAAAACCCATCATTTCAGACTAATTGTGAGAAAAACATCATACAAACCTAGATTGGGGGACATTCTTCAGGCTACCGAATCAATACTATGAAGGTCATGACAAACAAGAAGGACATAAAGGACTGAGAAACTATCATATTCCAGAGGAGACTGTGACAGAAAGTGAACATTAATGGAAAAACTGGTGAAATCCAAATAAAGTCTGTGAGTTAATAAGTAATATACTCGTGTCAGTTTCTTTTTTTTTTTAATTGAGCTATAGTTGATTTACAATGTCGTGTTACTTCGTGGTATATAGCAAAGTGACTCAGTTATACATATGTATAAATATACATATTCCTTTTCATATTCTTTTCCATTATGGTTCACTACAGGACACTGAATATAGTTCCCTGCACTATATATTAAGACCTTGTTGTTTCATGTCAATTTCTTAGCTTTGACAAAAGTACCATTAAACACACAGTCTCAGGATATTTATTAATTACAAAGGGGAAAATTACAGTAGAGAAATGCAACAGATACCACCTTAAGCAAATAAACCACATTAACATCAACAGTAAGACATATCAACATTGCATGTCATATCCCTGCTATGATGGACTGAGAAGGCCACAATACACTCTGCAATATTTTTAACAAAAATATATCCTCAGTCTAATCGTGAGAAAACACCAAAGAACCCCAATTTTTTTTTAATGTTAGTGTTGTATATTTTAACTCAATGTGTGGCTCCCAGACCAGGGATCAAGCCTCTATCCCCTGCATTGGAAGCACGGAGTCTTAACCACTGGACCACCAGAGAAGTCCCCAAAGAAGCCCAAATTGAGAGACAATTTTAAAATAACTGACCAGTACTCATTAAACATGACAAGGTTAAAAAAAAGTGTCAAGGTCATGAGCGACAAGAAAAGACTGAGGTATCACAACAGACTGGAGGAGAACAAGGACTCACAACAAACTGCAGAGTGAAGTCCTAGAATAGAAAAGGGTTATTAGTGAAAAAATGTAAAATTCAAATGAGGGCTGACGCTAAATTTAGAGGGTTATACTAATGTAGATTTCCTTGTCTTGGTAATTATTTTATAGTTGTGAAAAATTAGGGGAAGCTAGATGAAGGGCATACCTGAACACTCTACTAACTTTATAACTTTTCTGTAAGCTGAAAATTATTACAAAAATTTTAAAAATGCATTACATGTCAATTATATCTCAATAAAACTGAGAAAAAATTACAAAAAAAGAATTCCTGGCCATCATCAAAAACTCTACAAACAATAAATGCTTGAGAGGATGTTGAGAAAAGGGAACCCTCTTACACCACTGATGGGAATGTAAATTGGTACAACCATTATGGAGAACAGTATGGAGGTTCCTTAAAGAACTAAATATAGAACTACGATATGATCCAGCAATCCTACTCCTGGGCATATATCCAGAGAAAACCATAATTCAAAAAGATACATGCACCCCAATGTTTACTGCAGCACTACTTACAATATCTGAGACATGGAAGCAATCTAAATGTCCGTCAGCAGAGGAGTGGATAAAGATGTGGTACATATATACAATGGAATATTACTCAGCTGTAAAAAGGAACGAAATAATGCCATTTGCAGCAACATGGATGGACCTAGAGATGGTCATACTGAGTAAAGTAAGTCAGATAAAGACAAATATCATATGATATTGTTTATATGTGGAATCTAAAAATGGTACAAATGAGCTTATTTACAAAACAGAAATAGAGTCACATTTGTAGAAAACAAACTTATGGTTACTGGGGGGAAGAGGGGAGAGATAAACTGGGAGATTGGGATTGACATATACACACTACTATATATAAAACAGATAACTAATAAGGATCGATTGTATAGCAAAGGGAACTCTACTCAGTACTCTGTAATGACCTATATGGGAAAATAATCTGAAAAAAGAGTGGATATGTGTATATGTATAACTGATTCACTCTGCTGTACACCTGAAACTAATACAACATTGTAAATCAACTATACTCCAATAAAAAATTAAAAAAAAAAAAAAAAAAGAATTCCAGGGACTTCCCTGGTGGCGCAGTGATTAAGAATTCGCCTGCCACTGCAGGGGACACGGGTTCGATCCCTGGTCCAGAAAGATCCCACATGCCATGGAGCAACAAAGCCCGTGTGCCACAACTACTGATCCTGTGCTCTAGAGTCTGTAGGCCACAACTACTGAGCCTATGTGCCACAACTACTGAAGCTCGGGTGCCTAGAGCCCATGCTCTACAACAGGAGAAGCCACCACAATGAGAAGCCCGCACACCACAACGAAGAGTAGCCCCCACTTGCCACAACTAGAGAAAGCCCGCTCACAGCAACGAAGACCCAATGCAGCCAATAAACAAATAAATAAAATAAAAATAATAATAAAAAAAGAATTCCTGACTCTCTAGTGAAATTGCCAAACTTATAAGCCCTTACCGATAGCTATGTATTAAAATGATATTCCAGCATTTACTTTGATTTCTATAATTAATCCTATGGAAGAAATATTAAAATTTCACAATACTTATTCCTTTTGCAGTTAATGAATTTTATTGTATGCCAGAATATTAGCAAATTGAGAGATGCATTTTATTCTAAGCAATTATTTTAATAGTTCTTTAAGTAAAAAAGGACGATTACCAAAAAAGAGGGGCAAAATATCCTTTAAAATATGTAAAACTTTAGGGGGAGAAATACCAGTTTTGACTGTACATTAAAAGATATAATTATCTTAGCAAATCGTTAACAATGAGGTATAATAATGCTCCAAGTTCCAACATACAAATATATACAATAACTCATGTGGGAAGAGGAACTACATGCAGATAAAGCATTCTTATTTCTATCAAGCTTGAACTAACTTGCTCTCATTTGATATAACTAGACAATATCAAAACCAACTTCATTCAATATTTACTAGGATTTTACCAAGTCCCAGGCACTGTCCTAGATGCTGCGGATTCAGAAATGATTAAGTAGGAAGGGAAATACAGGAACAATTGCAATTTCACTTAACAAATCCTTGTTAAATAACAGGTGAGTAAAAGAAAACCCTGCCTTGAAGAAGCTTCTCCCTTTTAGAAAAATCAATGAGTTCAAAATCTGCCTCTCTAAACTACCAAACAAGGTACTGAATTTAATTCCAAAAAGGGAAACCAAAATCTCGAATCATTTTTTAAAATTTTACTCAACACAGTGTTTTTTTTTTAAACCGAAGTTTAGTTAATGTGCAATATTAGTTACAGGTGTACAATACAGCAATTCACAATTTTTAAAAGTTATGCTCCACTTACAGTTATTATAATATTGACTATAATCCCCAGGTTGTACAGTATATCCTCAACATATTTTATACATAATAGTTTGTAAATCGTAATCCCCTACCCTTATATTGCACCCCCTTCTCTCTCTCCACTGGTAACCACTGGTTTGTTCTCTGTATCTGTGAGCCTACTTCTTTTTTTACACATAGTTTTTACATTAAACAAGGCTAAAAGATGACAAATATATATCTTCAGCTTTCATTAATGGAAGAAGCTATTCAATATCTTCTATCTGATTTACTGTAATAATTTCCAAAATACAACCACCCCTTTTCTAATGATCTAATTATTTTCTCTAAGACTTCTCATGGAATAACAGGCTTTTGGGACTTCCCTGGTGGCACAGTGGTTAAGAATCCGCCTGTCAATGCAGGGGACACGGATTCGAGCCCTGGGTCGGGAAGATCCCACATGCCTCGGAGCAACTAAGCCTATGTACCACAACTACTGAGCCCACGTGCCACAACTACTGAAGCCCACACACCTAGAGCCTGTGCTCCGCAATAAGAGATGCCATGGCAGTGAGAAGCCCATGCACCACAACGAAGAGCAGCCCCCGCTGGCCGCCACTAGAGAAAGCCCACACGCAGCAACAAAGACCCAACCCAACGTAGCCAAAAATCTTTTTAAATAAATAAATAAAATAATAAATAAATCTTAAAAAACAAAAACAGAAGAGGTAGCATTCCATACCCAACAGGGTGGCTTATCATTAAGAAGAAATTTTTTTTTTACTATTTATTTATTTAGGCTGTGCAGGGTCTTAGTTGCAGCATTCAAGGTCTCCATTGCCATGTATAGGCTCTTTAGTTGCAGCATGCAGGTGGGATCTAATTCCCTGACCAGGGATCAAACCTGGGACCCCTGCACTGGGAGCCTGGAGTCTTAGCCACTGGACCACCAGGAAAGTCCCAAAATTTTTTTAATGAAAAATAACAACTATTGGAATGGATGTAGAGAAACTGGAACCCCTGTGCATTCAGCCACTGTGGAAAACAGTTGGCAGTTCCTCAAAGTTAAATGGAGAAATTACCACATGACTCAGCAATTTCACTCCTAGGTATATACCCACAAGAAGCGAAAATAGGTACTTAAAGAAGAGCATGTATACACATGTTTACAGCAGCACTATTCACAACAGTCAAAAGATAAAAACAGCCCAAATGTCCATTAACAGATGAACGGATAAATTGTGGTATATACATAAAATGGAATACTACTCACCCATAAAAAGGAATGAAGTACTAAATGTGAATGAAGCTCCAAAACATGTTAGTGAAAGAAGTCAGATACATACATTTTATGATTCAATTTATATGAAATACCGACAACAGGTAAATCTACAGAGAAAGAACACAGACTGCTGGTTGTCAGGAGCAGGGAAAGGGGAAAAGAGGGAGCAACTACTTAAAGTGTAAACAGTTTGCTTCTGGGGTAAGGAAAATGTTCTGGAACTTAGAAAGAGGCAGTAGTTGCACAATACTGTGAACGTACTAAACGCCACTGAAATGCTCACTTTAAAATTATTAATTTAATGTTATGTGAATTTCACCTCAATTTTTTAGTTCTTTTTAACCATCTGGGATAGAAATATTTCCTAACTGTATCAGAATCTTCCACAGTCTTGTTTCCCTTTTTATAAAGAAAAGCACACTGAACATAATATTTTCCTGCTGACTCAGGATCATCATTGTGAATAACAATGACTATATGAGAAAGTCACCCCTTTTATGTCTCAATTACCTTCAAGCCTCAGTTGTCTCATCTATGAAATGTCATATTTTGGCTAGATCACAGGATATTTAACAGTTTTAGAGTTTAGATACCTTTGAAAATCCAATTAAGTTATAGATTATCACCCTATAAAAATGCACATGTGCACATGGTAAATTACATACAATCTCAGGAAGTTCACAGACCCATTATAATTCACACAGGCAATTCGCATGGGTTCAGCATTAAGGAGGGGGTAAGGATTATCTAATTAGATTATCTCTATGATCCTGTCAGTTCTAAATTTCTACTGCAGTCTAATACACTGGAATAGCCTCAAGCTCTATATAGGTTCATGAAGATGTGCTTTTTACTTTGTGTAGTTTTATAGTTGTCCTAGTTCACTGTCAAGTTGTCTACTGCGACTGCTAGTTGCTATCCAACACTTGAGAGAACTTAAACTTTAAAAATTCAATTAGATTCTAGTGAATTAGTACTAGGTAGCCTATGTCTAGTCAACAATTAGTACTATGTAGCCTATGCTAGGCAACATAAGGGAGGAATAGAAAATAGCCACAGTCCTACTAAAGTTAACACAATTAAGTAATTACAAAAAAGGAAAATATCTAATTAAGTACTAAACTGGGATATTGATAAGGAGCCAAAAAGAGCTCAGATAAGAACAAGGATGGGGGAATTCCCTGGCGGTCCAGTGATTGGGACTCTACACTTCCACTGCAGGGGGCACAGGTTCAATCCCTGGTTCAGGAACTAAGATCCCACATGCAGCTGTTGGGGGGGGGCGGGAAACAGACACGACAAGGACAGCATATGCTGGAACAGTTGGGGACAATTTCATGGAAGAACACTTGAATGGACAGGAAGAACAGGATAGATGAGATCAAAAGGGCACTCAAGGGACATCATGAACATAGGCAGAGCAGGTGTAATAAAAACTGTGTGTTGGGCAGTAATGGGAAATAAGACTGTATAGAGACGGAGGGGCCAATCACAGATAAGCTTAAAATTAAAGAAAATAATTATTTGCACCAACAACAAAATAAAGACAACCTACAGAACAGGAAAAAAATATTTGCAAATCATATATCTGATAAGGGGTTAATATCCAAAGTATATATTTTTAAAACTCATACAACTCTTAACAATGAGCAGAGGATATGAATAGACATTTTCCCAAAGAAGACATACACATGGCCAACAGATACATAAAAAGCTGCTCGATGTCACTAATAACCAGGGAAATGGAAATCAAAACCACAATGAAATATCACCTCACATCTGTTAAAATGGCTATTATCAAAATGAAAAGAAGTAAGTGTTGGCAAGGATGTGGAGAAAATGGAACCCTTGCACACTGTTAGTAGGAATGTAAATTGAGGCAGCCACTATGGAAACCAGTACAGAGGTTCTAAAAAATTAAAAACAGAACTACTATATGATCCGGCAACTCCACTTCTGGGTATTTATCTGAATAAAACAAAAATACTAAAAGATACACACATCTCCATGTTCATTGCAACATCATTTACAATAGCCAAGATACAGAAGCAACCTAAGTGTCCATCAATGAATAAATGGATAAAGAAAATGTGAGATAATACATACATATACACATAAATACACACATACATATACCAACAATGGAGTGTTATTCAGCCATAAAAAGAGAAGAAAATCCTGCCATTTGCAACAGCATGGATGGACCCTAAGTGAAACAAGTCAGACAGAGAAAGACAAATACCACGTGATCTCACTTATATGTGGAATTTGGGGGTGGGGGGGTGCACAGGGACGGACAACAACAACAAGCTCTAGATACAGAGAATAGATTGGTAGTTGCCACAGGTAGGGGCTGGAGGGTGGACAAAATGGGTGAAGTGGGTCAAAAGGCACAAACTTTCAATTATAAAACAAATGTCATAGGGATGTAATGTACAGTAGCTGACTACAGTTAATACTGTATTGCATACTTGAAAGTTGCTAAGAGAACAGTTCTTAAAAGTTTTCATTGCTGGGACTTCCCTGGTGGTCCAGTGGTGAAGAATCCACCTTCCAATGCAGGGGACGCAGATTCAGTCCCTGGTCAGGGAACTAAGATCCCACATACTGAGGGGCAACTAAGCCCACATGCCGCAACCACTGAGCCCAAGCGCCACAACTAGAGAGAAGCCCACACACCACAATGAAAGATCCTGCATGCTGCAACGAAGATATCGCATGCTGCAACTAAGACCCGACGGTGCCAAATAAATAAGTAAATATTTCACACACAAAAAGTTTTCATCACAAGATAATCAACTTGTAACTATGTATGGTGACAAATATTAACTAGAATTATTGCAGTGATCATTTCACAATATACACAGCTATCAAATCACGTACACCTGATACTAATATGTCAATTATACCTCAACTTAAAAAAGGACGTATTTGCAAAAATAATCTATGGTAAAGAAGTCAAAACAGATGTGGGAGGAGTGGTTACTGAATGGAAAGTGACAAGAGAGAAACTTCTGGAATGTCAGAAACTTTTATTTGTAAAATTTGTGCACTTTACTGTTTGTGTATTTTACCACAATTGAAAAAAGGACACACAAATAGTTGCCAAATAATACAGCAGCTTTGTAGGTTTGAACAGGTAACAGAAGACTGTTGTATTAGGAGATAAATCCTACAGTAGTAACATGTAAGAGGAACTGAAATGGGAGAGGAAAAGACAGCCTTGAATAACTTAGAATTAAGGTAATCATACCAGCCAACACGTATAGAACACAACATACTAGGTACTGTTCTAAGAGCTTTATGTATAATAATGCATCTAATCTTCTTAACAACCCTATGTGACAGGTATTATTATTATCCCCATTTTACCAATGATGAAGCCAAGGCCCAGATTAAGTAATTTGCTCAAGGTCACTTAGCAATGAGAATATCCATGAAAAAAAGCTTTCTTTTTCACCATTCATACTACATACATACCCATGAATGTACCACAAAACAAAACAAAAAAACAAACTAAACTGGCAATCTCAACCTACCAACAAAAACAGACTAAAACAGTGCTTTACCAGGGACAGAGTGCATTTAGCAGCAACATCCCTTTCCCCCATCCTGTAACTTCAATGTCAGTACCATCCTCTCACCAATTTCAGTCAGCATTCCCACCTGACTATAAACCTCACTCAGCAAGGACTCTATTTGAATAATCACCCTTCCATCCCTTACTCCTAAAATAAGCCTTCACAAAATAAAAAGAAGCTTCACACAAGAATGTGAAAGATCCCTGGAAAAGATTAAACATATTTCAAAGGAAAAAAACCCCATGACCTCACAATCTATTGAATGAATATAAGTGAGGAAAGAGATTAAAAGAATCAAAAACAATCCCAGTTTCTAGCTACAAGACTTTAGAAAGGTTATTAACAGAAATAAAAATAAAAATGGCCGTAAAAGACTTGTACACAAATGTTCATAGCAACTTTACTCATAATAGTCAAAAACTGGAAATGATTTCAGCAAGTGAATTAATAAATAAATTATGGTATATCCAAACACAGGAATATTACTAAGGAGCAGAAGAAATGAACTGCTGATACATGCAACAACATGGATAAAAATCAGACATTATGCCAAGAGAAAGAAGCCAAGCACAAAAACATATACTGTGTGACTCCATTTCTATTAAACTCTATAAAAGACTATCTAATTAATAGGAACAGAAATCACATCAGTGGCTGCCTAAGAATAAAAGTGGAGTGAGACCGACTGCTAGGGAATTTTCAGACGAAATAAAAATATTCTACATCTTCACTAGATTGGTGGTTATAGCCATTGATCTGTACACTAAAAATGTGTGAATTTTACTGCAAGTAAATTATACCTTGGTAAAGTAAGTTGAATTTTTTAAAAAACATGTTATTAGCATTGAAACAGATGGGTAAATAAGAGGAAACTTTTGCAAGAGGAGATGAAAAAGATAAGTTCATTTTAGATGTGTTGAACCTGATATGCCTACAGATAAGTACAAAACATCTCAGACAGGCAGTTGGGTATATAGGACTGGGTTGGGAGAGGCACTTGGAAAAGGAGGGAAAGAGGATCAGAGACAGAAAAAAGTATCAAGTGCTAAGAGACACCTATAGTTAGGGGCAATCAGAAAGAAGAACCAATAAAATAAAATTTTTAAGAAGAAAGGAGATGATAAATAGTGTTAATAAGCATTACAAAGAAGCAGAGGGCATAAAGGACCATACATGAATTCAGTCTCCTTGTGAATTCTAAACCTGTCTTTTATGAACATCTTTTTCCCCCTAACACTTAACATAGTATTCTGCAAACATGGAGAGAGTCTCCCTCTGAACTCAAAGTTCTGCTCCCTGAAAAATCTACCTGATAAACAAATTGATGTTTTAGGCACTTGAGACATTAAAAAAGAAAACAGAGTTGGGAGGACTATGTCACAAGTAGATTTATGCTCTTAGAAACTTCTTTCATATTGTTTTGGACACATTAAATTACTAAGAGAACGCTAATAACATTTATATATCCTAAATTAGATATGCACAGCATACAGTTAATTTGCCAACTATGTATTTCTTTTTTCTTTCTTTCTTTCTTTTTTTTTTCTGGTGAGCCACATGGCATGTGGGATCTTAGTTCCTTTAATCTTTCCTAAGGTTTTCTTACAAAAATCCCTATTCCTGACTCAGCCCTCTATTTGACTTTTCTATTCCCAACAGCCAGACTCCCTCTTATTCTAATTACCAACATTCCCATGACTAGCAATTCACATACCTGAAAGGAAATTCTCACTAAGAGTAGTAATAGAGAGGTATACCACACACCAGCATTTCATGTACAAAGAACTGACGAAAGATTCTCACTCAAAAAATTAGAGAACAGGTTCAGCAGAGTAACAGAGGCAAAAATCAGACAGAAGGCATTAAAAAACAGAATTAATAAGAAACAGCAGCTTCTAATCCGTGAATCTTTAAAATGCAGTGAAATAGTCTACACTTGTGAAATTTCAGAAAAATCTTGGGAAAAAAACATTATTACAAGAAGAATACCACTGCTAATTCATTTAAGTCTAATCAACAAAGTCAAATTAACAATATTTGATTGATTATTGAAAGAGATTTTTCTTCCTCCCTCTACCCTACTGCCAAGAAGTTCTACTCAACCAAATAAAGTACAGCTAGCTCAGGCTTTACAGACACTCCTGGCTCCACCACTTACTGGCTATGTGATCTTAAGTTATTTAACCTCATGAGCATCAGTTTCCCCCCTATAAAATGCAACTGCCATCTGCTTTCCAGGGACGTTGTAAAAAACTGAAATAAAAAAATATTTATTTATTTATATATTAAGATATATATATCTTAAATAATACCTGGCACACAGAAAATGCTCAATAAGTGGTGGCTCTGGTTACTACTGAAATTCTTACCATAAATTTCAACACAATTCACTTTTTAAATGACTAAATAAACTGTAAATCAACAAGACATATATTTACCATAGCTGAAATATTTCAGTTCTCCTTTTCAGGACATACTGCACTTTCTTACCCTCTCTGTGAAACCTCTTAAGACCATATGACTTGCTTTGGCCAATGAATGATAAGCCAAAATGACAGGACCCTCTTCTAGGTAGACACTATAAGACCCAGTGAGTTATTAGCAAGTCTCCTTTCCACTGCCACGGAGATTATGGAACCATGGAATCCATGCGATGGAGCCTCCATCAGTCTGAGATCCTACATAGTAAGAACAAACAGAATCCCCACCAACCCACACTATACATACATCATGTCAAGCAAAAAATGTTTGTCCTGTTAAAAGCCACTGAAATCTTTGAACTGTTTGTTACCACTACATAACCTGGTCTCTCTTGACTGATAACACAACCAAAGCCAAAATCATTCTTTTCCTTGTGCTCCTGAAACATAAGACTCATCCTCAACATATCCTGTCCCCTACCTCTAGTAACCCCCCAATTCCATCAATATTTCTACCTTATTCTCTCTCAAATCCATGTCAGCTCTATTCCTTAGACTTCTGTAATAACCTTATAACCAATCTCCCTACATATAATTTTTGCCCATCTATTCTCCACAATAACTCCGGAGTAATCTTTTTAAAACACAAATCTGATCATATCACACCCCTGCTTTTATATGATTTTCACATCAAATAGGAGCACAGCAAAAATGGCCCTTCAAGAAATAACTGTAGGGACTTTCCGGGTGCCACAGTGGTTAAGAATCTGCCTGCCAATGCAGGGGACATGGGTTTGATCCCTGGTCTGGGAAGATCCCACATGCCATGGAGCAACTAAGCCCAGGTGCCACAACTACTAAGTCTGTGCTCTGAGCCCTCAAGCCATAACTACTGAAGCCCAAATGCCTAGAGCTTGTGCTCCTCAGCAAGAGAAGCCGTCACAATGAGAAGCCCGCACACCACAATGAAGAGTGGCCTCCGCTTGCTGCAACTAGAGAAAGCCTGTGCACAGCAATGAAGACCCAATGCAGCCATAAATAAATTTTTAAGAAGTCCTTTAAAAAACATATAATAAATAGATGTGTCATCACTAAACCTATTTTGATAAGCACAGTGCCTGGAACATAGCATCAAAAGATACATGAAAAGTACATGCGTTATTACTCAATCTTATTTTGATACTAAAGCTATGTAGCATATTGGCTAAACTGGTAGTCTTTAAATTCAAATTCCATCAATTACTATTTTGATTTGGTGGGTTTTTTGTTTGTTTCTTTGTTTTAAACTTATTTATTTATTTATTGGCTGTGTTGGGTCTTCATTGCTGCACGAGGGCTTTCTGTAGTTGTAGTGAGCGGGGGCTACACTTCATTGTGGTGCGTGGGCTCCTCATTGCCATGGCTTCTCTTGTTGCAGAGTATGGGCTCTAGGCACGTGGGCTTCAGTAGTTGCAGCACATGGGCTCAACAGCTGTGGCTCACGGGCCCTAAAGCGCAGGCTCAACAGCTGTGGCGCATGGGCTTAGTTGCTCCGAGGCATGTGAGATCTTCCTGGAGCAGGGATCGAACCCGTGTCCCCTGCATTGGCAGGCAGATTCTTAACCACTGCACCACCTAGGAAGTCCCTGATTTGGTGTTTTCATAGTACATACCCACAGATCATAAATTATAACCTATGTATCTCAAAGTGTTAAATTGAAACTGATTTCTATATTAAGTTAAGCTTAAACCAAACAGCTTAATGACTATGCTTCAAAAGGATTAAAAAAAGAACACTTTTTCAAAAGAAAATGTTTTAATCTCATATCACAATGCCACCTGAATAAGATAAAGTAGAATAAGAGATACTAAAATTTGGGATACCACTTCACCTAATATTAATCCAATATAATTTACGGTAAAAAAACAAAATGGTGGTGTGCCTTAATATATTAATTGTCAAAAACAATTAGACAGTTTTTGTATTATTTAATAAACACTTTGCATCTCAACAACAGAACCATTTTATTGTTAATGACTGGATTTACCACCTCAAAGATAATCATAAAACACATTCTAGATGTTTTCTTACTATATCTATTTCATCATTCCTCCCCTACTACATTCCATGCCATCTCCTGGAAGGCTGAAAGAAAATGTGTACTTACAAGGCTCTTAAATTAACCAGATGCCTTGTTAAATTTAGTTGTTTAGAGTAGACTGTAAAATGTTAGGAGACTAAGTCTCCAACTTAGGTAAATTTTTGAGAGAATGACATATTATTAATATATGAGGGTGAGCCAAAAATTATCTGCACTCTGGCTATATTATTTATTTTATTTAAATTTTAGAAAAGACAAATATATCATTTTTCAACATAATCTCCTTGCTTTTCGATACACTTTGTCCATCTGTTAACAAGCTTTCATATTCCCTCATTAAAAAATGTTTTAGGGGGCTTCCCTGGTGGTGCAGTCGTTAAGAATCTACCAGCCAGTACAGAGGACACAGGTTCGATCCCTGGGCCAGGGAGATCCCACATGCTGCAGAGCAACTAAGCCCGTGCACCACAACTACTGAGCCCACGCACTGCAACTACTGAAGCCTATGAGCCTAGAGCCCGTGCTCCACAACAAGAGAAGCCACTGCAATGAGAAACCCACACAACACAATGAAGAGTAGCCCCCGCTTGCGACTACTAGAGAAAGCCCATGTGCAGCAATGAAGACCCAGTGCAGCCAAAACAAAAATAATTTTTTTTTTAATTAAAAAAAAAAAAGCTGTAGGCTGAGCTTCAAGCCACAAGTGCACCACTATCTTCACTTCTGCATCAGAAATGAAGCTTCATCCTCACAGGGCTGCTTTCAGGGGACCAAACAGGTGAAAGTCCAATGGAGCAAGATCAAGACTTTAGGGAGGATGCTTTAACACCTCAAAGTGAAGTGATCTACAACAGACTTAGGCTTCGAAAAGTTTGTGCGAGATGGGTACCGAAACAACTTAAGGAACAGCATAAACAGAAGCATCTGGATACCTGCAAAGAAAATCTGGACCGACACTCTAAGGAAGGTGAAAGTTTCTTAAAGAGAATCATTACTGGTGACAAGACATGGATTCATCACTACGAGCCTGAGAGTAAACAGCAGAGTATGGAATGGAAACATCCTTAACAGCCAACCAAGAAAAAGTTCAAAAGTCAACCATCAGCTGGAAAATTGATGCTTACAGTTTTCTGGGATTCTCAGGGGCCAGTGTGGAACATTAACTGGAAAAACATTCAACAACCAACAGTGCTTGTTACAGTGAGATGCCTATTGAAGAGGTGAAGCCTAAACTTCGGATTAAACTCAGAGGACTGCTATCCAAGGGCTGTTGTGATCTTGCATGACAATGCACATCCACACACTTCTGCCCACACTGTCAACACTCTGCAAAAACTTCCTTTAGATGTGTTAAAGCATCCTCCCTGTAGGCCTCATCTTGCTCCATTGGACTTTCACCTGTTTGGTTCCCTGAAAGCAGCCCTACAAGGACGAAGATTCACTTCTGATGAAGAAGTGAAGACAGCAGTGCATTCATGGCTCGCAGCTCAGCCTAAAACATTTCTTAATAAGGGAATATGAAAGCTTGTTGACAGATGGACAAAGTGTATTGAAAAGCAAGGAGATTATGTCAAAAAATGATGTGTTTGTCTTTTCTAAAAGTTAATTAAAATAAATTCTACAGCCAGAGTGCAGATAATTTTTGACTCACCCACATATCTACACTCCAAATCTGAAAAATGAAAGTTCTTTGATTCCTATTTAAAGTTCTCAAAACATTTAACTTCCAACATAGGTCCATTCTTGTTGACCGAAAAAAACAACTGCAAAAAAATCACATTTGGTCCTCCCTAAAGACGCAAAATTCAATTCACTTCTGATAGTGAAACTACTAAATGCAAAAACAAAACAAAAAACAAAGTTAAAAAAGCCCACCACCCTTACCATTTATTTGACTATTAAACAATAAAACAACACCTATTTCACATGCATTTAACCAGATAAAGAAAAAATTTCATTTGGTAACAATCCATTATTTAGGGTTTTGGTATAATATAATTTACTACAGGAATAAACTCTCTTGTAAAACTTATTCTAATTTATCAAAGTATTTAATACATACTACAAAAACAAAATTCATGTATTAATATTTTTTTGTTTCCCCCTAAAACCATGCTATTCTTGAATGTAGTGGATCTCTCCAACCAGTTTATCATACATTTGTATGCATATATATAATTGGTTCAATCAAAATGTCACATGAGGGACTTCCCTGGTAGTACAGTGGTTAAGAATTCACCTTCCAATGCAGGGTACATGGGTTCGATCTCTGGTCAGGGAACTAAGATGCCACAAGCTGCAGGGCAACTAAGCCCACATGCTCTAGAGCCTGTGCGCCACAACTAGAGAGAAGCTCTTGTGCTGCAAAGAAGAGCCCGTGTGCTGCAATGAAAGATCTTGCATGCCACAACTAAGACCAGATGCAGACAAATTAATTACCTCATTAATTTAATTTAAGAAAATTGAAATCATATCAAGCATCTTCTCAGACCACAATGCCATGAGACTAGATTTCAATTACAGGAAAAAAACTGCAAAAAATACAAACACGGGCTTCCTAGGTGGCGCAGTGGTTAAGAATCCGCTTGCCAATGCAGGGGACACGGGTTCGATCCCTGCTCCAGGAAGATCCCACATACCGTGGAGCAACTAAGCCCGTGTGCCAAAAAAAAAAAAAAAAAAAAAAAAAACAAACACATGGAGGCTAAACAATTCACTCTTAAACAACCAAGCAATCACTAAAGAAATCAAAGAGGAAATCAAAAAATATCTAGAAACAAACGACAATGAAAACACAACAACCCAAAACCTATGGGACACAGCAAAAGCAGTTCTAAGAGGGAAATTTATAGCAATACAGGCCTACCTTAAGAAACAAGAAAATTATCGAATAAACAACCTAACCTTACACCTAAAACAACTAGAAAAAGAAGAACAAAGAAACCCCAAAGTGAGCAGAAGGAAAGAAATCATAAAGATCAGAGCAGAAATAAATGAAAAAGAAAGGAAGGAAGCAATAGCAAAAATTAATAAAACTAAAAGCTGGTTCTTTGAGAAGATTAACAAAATTGATAAACCATTAGCCAGACTCATCAAGAATAAAAGGGAGAAGATGCAAATCAACAGAATTAGAAATGAAACAGGAGAAGTAACAACGGACACCTCAGAAATACAAAACATCATGAGAGTCTACTACAAGCAACTATATGCCAATCAATTGGATAACCTGGAAGAAATGGATACATTCTTAGAAAAATACAATCTTCCAAGACTGAACCAGGAAGAAACAGAAACTATGAACAGACCAATCACAAGTACGGAAATTGAGGCAGTGATTAAAAATCTCCCAACACACAAAAGCCCAGGACCAGATGGATTCACGGGCGAATTCTATCAAACATTTAGAGAAGAGCTAACACCTATCCTTCTCAAACTCTTCCAAAATATTGCAGAAGGCAGAACACTCCCAAACTCATTCTACGAGGCCACCATCGCCCTGATACCAAAACCAGGCAAAAATGTCACAAAAAAAGAAAATTACAGACCAATATCACTGATAAATATAGATGCAAAAATCCTCAACAAAATACTAGCTAACAGAATCCAACAGCACATTAAAAAAATCATACACCATGATCAACTGGGGTTTATCCCTGGGATGCAAGGATTCTTCAACATATGCAAATCAATCAATGTGATACATCATATCAACAAATTGAAGGATAAAAACCATATGATCATCTCAATAGATGCAGAAAAAGCTTTTGACAAAGTTCAACATCCATTTATGATAAAAGCTCTCCAGAAAATGAGCATAGAAGGAAACTACCTCAACATAATAAAAGCCATATAGGAGAAACCAAAAGCCAACATCGTTCTCAATGGGGAAAAACTGGAAGAATTCCCTCTAAGAACAGGAACAAGACAAGGGTGTCCACTCTCACCATTATTATTCAACATAGTTTTGGAAGTTTTAGCCACAGCAATCAACGAAGAAAAAGAAATAAAAGGAATACAAATTGGAAAAGAAGTATAATTGTCACTCTTTGCAGATGACATGATATTATATATAGAAAACCCTAAAGACTCTACCAGAAAACTGCTGGCACTAATTGATGAGTTTAGTAAAGTAGCAGGATACAAAATTAATACACAGAAATCTCTTGCATTCCTATACACTAACAATGGAAGAGCAGAAAGAGAAATTAAGGAAACTCTCCCATTCACCACTGCAACAAAAAGAATAAAATACCTAGGAATAAACCTGCCTAAGGAGGCAAAAGATCTGTATGCAGAAAACTTTAAGACATTGCTGAAAGAAATCAAAGATGACACAAACAGATGGAGGGACACACCATGTTCTTGGATTGGAAGAATCAACATCGTGAAAATGACTGTACTACCCAAAGCAATTTACAGATTCAATGCAATCCCGATCAAATTACCAATGGCATTTTTCACAGAACTAGAGCAAGAAATCTTACGATTTGTATGGAAACACAAAAGACCCCGAATAGCCAAAGCAATCTTGAGAAGGAAAAATGGAGTTGGTGGAATCAGGCTTCCTGACTTCAAACTATACTACAAGGCCATAGTGATCAAGACAGTATGGTACTGGCACAAAAATAGAAAGGAAGATCAATGGAATAGAATAGAGAACTCAGAAGTAAGCCCAAACACATATGGGCACCTTATCTTTGACAAAGGAGGCACGAGTATACAATGGAAAAAAGACAGCCTCTTCAATAAATGGTGCTGGGAAAATTGGACAGCAACATGTAAAAGAATGAAATTAGAACACTTCCTAACACCATACACAAAAATAAACTCCAAATGGATTAAAGACCTACATGTAAGGCCAGACACTATCAAACTCCTAGAGGAAAACATAGGCAGAACACTCTATGACATCCATCAAAGCAAGATCCTTTTTGACCCACCTCCTAGAATCATGGAAAGAAAATCAAGAATCAACAAATGGGACCTCATGAAACTTAAAAGCTTTTGCAGAGCAAAAAAAACCATAAACAACACTAGAAGGCAACCCTCAGAATGGGAAAAAATAGTTGCCTATGAAACAACGGACAAAGGATTAACCTCCAAAATATACAAGCAGCTCATGCAGCTTAAGACCAAAAAAGCAAATAACCCAATCCACAAATGGGCAGAAGACCTAAATAGACACTTCTCCAAAGAAGACATACAGATGGCCAACAAACACATGAAAAGATGCTCAACATTACTAATCATCAGAGAAATGCAAGTCAAAGTCACAATGAGGTATCACCTCACACCAATCAGAAGGGCCATCATCACAAAATCTGGAAACAACAAATGCTGGAGAGGGTGTGGAGAAAAGGGAACGCTCCTGCACTGTTGGTGGGAATGTCAGTTGGTACAGCCACTATGGAAAACAATTTGGAGGTTCCTTAAAAAACTACAAACAGAACTACCATATGATCCAATGATCCCACTACTGGGCATATACCCAAAGAAAACCATAATTCCAAAAGAAACATGTACCATCATGTTTATTGCAGCACTATTTACAACAGCCAGGACATGGAAGCAACCTAAATGCCCATCGACAAATGAATGGATAAAGAAGATATGGCATACATATACAATGGAATATTACTCAGCTATAAAAAGGGATGAGATGGAGCTATATGTAATGAGGTGGATAGACCTGCAGTCTGTCATACAGAGTGAAGTAAGTCAGAAAGAGAAAGACAAATATTGTATGCTAACTCACATATACGGAATCTAAAAATGGTACTGATGAACTCAGTGACAAGAACAAGGACACAGATGCA